>NW_015546062.1:1095898-1141930 GCF_001515605.1 Sinocyclocheilus anshuiensis | reverse complement strand
GGAGGCTGGGGAGAGTGGCACCCATAATCCTCTCAGCAGTCCTGACTGTCCGTTGTAGTCTCTTGATGTCTGGTTTGGTAGCTGAACCAAACCAGACAGTTATGGATGAACACCGGACAGACTCAATGATGGCCGAGTAGAACTGTTTCAGCAGCTCAGAGGATTATAAGGCTAAATCGGTTGAAACTGTGTTTATGTCTGTGGTCTCCCATGGTTTTAAAATCGGTTAAGACGTGAAAATCGTCTAGTGTGTCATGTGATCTGGCTAGCTAACATCAGAACCATGTTTAGACGCACAAGGATTAACAAAGTCTCTGATGTCTGATCATGAAATGTTTATAAACAGTTTTTTCTTTAATTTATAATTTAATGTACTGTGGGTGGGTTGCACCAACAAGGATTAATTTAAGTAAAGTTTAGAGCTAATCAAGGATTTGTTGATCTCGGTTTTATTTTAAATCGAGTTGCGTTGCACCACTTAATTTTAAACACAGATTAACAAATCAGGGATTAGAACTTTAACCTGCGATTAAAACCTCCATCTACGATTAATTTTCTCCGCCATGATGGATTTCGCCATTGCAATTAAACAGGAACAATGCTAATATTCCTAATTTTTCTTTGCTTACTACCAAACTCTCTTTCTGACATAAAAAGTTGCTCGTGTCAAAAAAGGAAATAAACTTGTAAAATATCTGCCGTCTTAATAAACTGCTATCGTTATTCAAACGGCTGATCAAGCAAGCAATGAATACATTTCTGGCAGTGCATACGGATTTCATAATCCTGGAAATATATTTAAAGTATCAATTAATGGAGTATGTTTTATGACAGCACCGCCCCGTCCGTTTGATCGCCGCCCAGCATCCACGCGTGGAGCGGGCGTGAGAAACGAGAGGCGTGGCCGCGATCATTGGCGCTCACTTCATCATCACCGCTGCCGTTAAATGCTATACAGTATATTTCTGTTTTCTTTGTCGTACGCCGAGATGCACCGAGATGAGTGATGGATTCACATCCCGGACTCGATAGCAGACTGCCAAGACCCTCACAATCTGCTGGCTCAATGCGCTTAAATCTTCCTTTTTATTTGTAATAAACACCTGAGACCTCACAACACACCCTCTATTGTTTTCTTTGTTTAATCAGCCACATAATTGTAACTGTAGGTGCACTTTATTTCATTTAAACCTCCTCACCTGTAAATTTAATCCCTAATTGAGATTTAAATCGGAGTTTACAGTTATGGAGCAACATGATTAAAGTTAATCCATTTTAAATATAAATTAAATCCAGGATCCAGATGATGGTTTAAATGTAATCCTGCTTATTTTTAAACAAGGTTTAAAGTTTGGTGCAACGGAATTATTAGATAAACCTTGATTTAATCTAGATTAAAGCTTAATCCTTGTTGGTGCAACCCACCCTAAGAGACTAAGAAAGAGTTAGGGAACCTTTAAAGAACAATGCAGGGGTTTAACAGGTTCTTTGTATGGCAGTGGTGTTATATAGCACCTCAACTACCCCAACGAGCTGCTGAGGAACCAAACTTTTATTGTGTGTAGATGTAGGAATGAGTTTTAGCTAAGGGACCCCCTACCATCATTTTGGAAATTCATGCCCAAGGGCGTTACCAAGATGGCCACCAAATTGCCTTAAAGCAATTTTAGTAAAACTTCATTGTGTCAGTTTTAAATAATTCAAAACATTTGTATTTGTAAGTTGATAAACTACCCCTTTAAGGGCCAAATAAGGGTCATTTAAAAACCTGCATCAGTCAACCACTACAATAAAACAGTTGGGGGGAGATTTAGCTGTCCGAGAGAGAATGTGGCAATTTTACAGAGAAATACACCCTGTCCTTCACACATACCTCATGTACAAATCCTCAGCACTGCATCCACCCAATTATCAGGCACTCCTTCACAAACAGCATGCCTGGACTCTGAGGGGACACGAGGGGAGAGAAAAATGCGAGAACTTTGCCCAAGTCAAAGAAATGAACTATTCCATTCAACACATTGCTAAAGCTGGAGAAGAACTATCACACTATCACACCATCAGCACTGACCATTACAGCAGTCATAAATAATCCATTCCTGTCTTTCTAGAGAGTTCACCTGCTCTAATAATCCTAACTCATGCGTGGCTCCTCTTACCAACTGCAGGGATCTGGACTGTCATACGAGACTTAATAAATAACCGCAGGTATGCGCATGGCTTATGTTCACATTCCTCCGGATACTGTTCGAGTAAATATTTAATACCGGGATGTTGCAAAATTCATATTCCTGCACGGAGGAGTGGGATAGTGGATGTGCATTGTCTGCATAAGTGAATGGGAGAGGACTGGGCTGATATGAGTAAACGAGAGCGTGGCTGTGGGTCAGACGCTGTTAAGAGAAGACCACACATACTCGGGAGAGATCAGGGTAGCTGAGAGCTTACAGTGAACAGTGGTTTGAGTTGAAAGAGAGGTGAAGTGATGGTAGACACTGAGGGGGGCGGCACAGGTGAGACAAATACGACGGAAATAGGAGAACTGTCTGGTTATCCGTTTGTGTGATTAGATCAGGAGGACTTGTTAAAGAGCAAAGACAGAGACGGATCCTTACTAACCCCAAACAAGCTTGCGTGTGACTGTTGGGTATTTGGGTGGGTGGGAACAGATTATCCATCAGAATGTAGATGTTTCTGATAACATGTTGCAAGACATACCGGGTGTCATTTCACACCTACTATATATAATTCACTTTGTATAGGACTTATCTAGATGTTTATATAGTTATCTCAGTCAGCCTCACCTTTAGAGATGGTCTGTTTTCTATCTCAGGAGTTTTCAAACTTGATGGCAAGGATCCGCTAATGCAATAATCTCTTGCAAGGGATCCACATGCTGAAACAAAGAAAGTTATATATTTCTATGTATTGTGACCCACAAACAGTGTGATATCATAATGGCAACACAATATTAATTACATTTGTTTTTTATTGTCTGCATCTTCGTTTTGCCAAAGCAAAAGAAATTAAACTTCTTTAAAAACTAATATATGAAATATTACAGGAATAATCCTGAAGACAAACATTTTCAATTCAATTCAAATTTATTTGTTTAGCGCTTTTCACTATAAAAAAAAACAGAGGGTAGTACCTTATAACACTAAGTGAGCATAAAGCAGACCATGGCAAGAAGAAACTACAAAGATACAAAACAAATGCAACCTATTCTTGAATTTGTTTTTAAAAAGGGAAGGATAGATAAACACTTAATAAATTACAAAATCTTACTGTTAGGCCTGTCAATAGAACAATCAATTCATTATTTCTGGTTACCGGTATTTATAAAGCCTGTCAAATTCCATGGTACTTAATTTTTTAATATTTAATTTTAAAAATAGTTCATGCAATATTAATGTAATATTTACTTAATTTTACTTAATTATTCAAAATTATTTTCTATTTTGGTTTATTTTTTATTTTATTTTATATTATATCCTTTATTTTTTCTTCTAAATTTTTCCTAATCATACCAAATTAACTTGATAACTTGCCAGCCCTACTTTGGTTCTTCATAACAGTTTTTCTTTAAACTTGACTCTGGTCTATTCTTTGACAGGTGTTTGACTATGTCTGGCAAACGTATGAACCCAGATCAAGTGCCAAGCAGACAGTCAAACACAGTGTTTCTAACCTGCATCTGTTCGCTGCTCACCTTTTGCCCTCAAAACAGGTGTTATGTCCAAGGGAGAAGGCCGTGCCATGCGCCTGTTGAGTAAAGACAACACAGGCTTGTCTGCCCACTGAAAGTGTTTACATAATGAGTTTTGTGAGTGTTTCTACTCAATTCGTTTGCTTTCTTTCTACAATAAGACATTCAACACCACCAAAAACGGCTATTTACTTCTGCTAACAGACGGCAAGATTAGATCAGCAATGGGTAGGACAGAGGGAAACAAAATATTTACCCACACTTCAGCAGTGTGTGAAATAGAAGAGCTCTGTGTGAATGGATTTAGGACGGCTCATACACACAATCAAACAAAAGTTTTGTTTGACAGGAACATTGGATTATATCTTAATCTTATTACGCATTATTCTGTCCTTGCGTTTACCCACTTGTCAGCCTGCCCTGCTCTCACAGATCTCTCTATCCTGTACTAAAATAATAATAATAACAGAAAAAGGGTGTTGAGTGGCTCCGACACTTTACTGATAACACGGTTATTTTTGAAGCAGCAGCGCACGGTCCAGAAATCCTTAAAATCAGTACATCTGCAGTGGAAAATGCAGCCAGCTACCGTTTAAACATTTTCACTGTTAAACAAGCATGACATATTAGGCTACCTGAGAGCACAATAACTTAATTATCTAATGTCATAATTGCAGTAATTATAGTTTTTGATCTACTTTATATGCACCCACAGGCTCCATTATGAAAACAATGCCCTGCAAAAGTTAACAAACGTAACGTTAAGGCTGCAGGGTCTCAGAGTCGACGTCTGCGGCGTCGTTGGAGGCCTAGTCGCGTTCAGACAGTAGCAAGTGAACAAACAGCAACACCTTCTCAGCCAGCATTCTTGGCATTCTCCTCTATCACTCAAAGACATGTTTATCTTTCTCTCTTGCTTCCAAATTACAGGGTAGAGACAGAGAGAGGGAGGGCTTCAGGTGCTCCAGAACAGCTGGCGAGTTGAAGGGAGAGAGAGAGAGAAAGAGGTGGATATGAAAATGTTACAAATGAGTATCTCTTGAGAGATGAAGGGTAAACGCAGAACCGCTAGTTACGTGATGACTGATTCTGTAGAAGGAGATTCTGTGTACACACACACACACGGTCATAGACAACCTGGCGTGGAGCTGCATTGTGGACTCAAGAGAATAGCAGCTTTGTTTCCCAGGGAACATCTGAACACACAGCAAACACAGAACAGTAAACAACACAACCCAGCACTCAAACACAAATCAACCCGTGGGACATCCCCAGTGCAGTCACACCGGAGTGCGAATAAAAGTGTTTGCTATCATTTTCTGGTTTGAAAGCATGTAATTTATAATGTAACAAGAAACTGTTCTACTTGCAACAGTTAAAAAACAACAACATTAGGAGTACATTCATGTTGCTGCAGCTCAACAGCGTAATCAATATACCTATACAAATCTTGATCTTTGCTGCCCTCTGGTGTTTATTAACCGTAGTAGCTACAACGAGGGTCAAAAAACAACTTTTTGCCAAAGGACTGGTGAATTAACAGAATTTACCAGGCATAGGCCTATAAACATTTCCAGCCTTTAACTGTATTTATGTATGTCATCTGAACACACAGCAAACACAGAACAGTAAACAACACAACCCAGCACTCAAACACAAATCAACCCGTGGGACATCCCCAGTGCAGTCACACCGGAGTGCGAATAAAAGTGTTTGCTATCATTTTCTGGTTTGAAAGCATGTAATTTATAATGTAACAAGAAACTGTTCTACTTGCAACAGTTAAAAAACAACAACATTAGGAGTACATTCATGTTGCTGCAGCTCAACAGCGTAATCAATATACCTATACAAATCTTGATCTTTGCTGCCCTCTGGTGTTTATTAACCGTAGTAGCTACAACGAGGGTCAAAAAACAACTTTTTGCCAAAGGACTGGTGAATTAACAGAATTTACCAGGCATAGGCCTATAAACATTTCCAGCCTTTAACTGTATTTATGTATGTATATATATATATATATATATATATATATATGTACGTATTTAACTGTATTATGTCATTTCTACGATGCAGGTCATTTCAAAATAGCATTATTACTTAATATTTACGGAATAAGGCAGAAAAGAAAAAGCGAACTCTGCTTATCAAGCGATCGAGTTCTTTACAAGGAATCCAGAACGCGGAATTTCTAGCTAATATATAACTGTAGGCTACATACTCTTGAGGTGAAATGTCTAGAGGAATTTGTCAAGTCAGATAAAATAAGTCAAGTGAGACCATTTCTACACAACACTAACACAAAGTTTGTTAACGAATCGGACCAAAGTGCTAGTCCCCATTATTTTATTGTGTGGCACCTCAGACGAATTGAGTATGAATCAGGACCTACTTTAAAGTTAGTAAGGTTATTTCATACAGTAACTGGTGTACAATGTGTCAAAAAAATACAAAATAATTTAAACCCTTCTACCTTGCCATAGAAAGAGCCCAAATTTTACTTCCTGGGTATCAATTTTCAGAAAGGTAAGGTAATTTAAAACTGCTTTAAAAAAAATAATCACTGGAACACTTAAAATATATTTTGTCTAAAGCATACTAGATCATGCTTCCTAGTTTTTCCAAGATCAATATCACAAAAAAACCTACATTAGAGCATTTTTCCATCAAAATGTTAGGTGAGATTTACATATAAATGCAGTATTTCTATTACTTTTGAGAAACTTGATAGCAAAGTGAAGGACACATTTCTCTTTCAGAATTCAAAACAAATCAGTAGGATTGGCATAGAAAACCACTTCAAAAGCTGTAATTGAATTCTTTTATCATGAAGTTATATCTCAAAGATTCTACAGCACAAAGTTAAAGAGACCGAAAGCAGCAACGTCTTTTATTTCCCTGCACCTTTGTGACTTGACAGGTTGACATTTTCTGGATGGGAAAAAACGAGAAAAAAAAAATCGTTTTAACATTCTAAAATAACTTATTTGTAACTTCTCACAACAGGTTCCAACACTTGAAAAATTGAAACAAAACTTAAAACGCCTACAGCCAAAACCAGATAAAAAACATTAGCCTTTACTCTGTGCAGGGAGCATGTACACAGACCTGTAATGTAATTGTGGGATGATTTTGGAACAAGAAGTGAAGTCTAGCCATCATCCTAAATCAAATGGATCATATCTTACAAACCCACATGATGGCACTGTTACCATGCTGCAATCGCAGTTCAGCTCAATACAAAGCGGTTTGACTCGCATTTGTCCATTAACTGCTCCAAAATCCTCTGCCAAAACTAGCAGCAGGGAAATAAAGACACTTGTCTTAATGAGTAAATCAATTAGCATTCTTGCCAAGAACTGATACAAATCCAGCCTTACAGTTCATCAGACTCGAAGCTGATGATGCAAGCAATTTGCCTGAAGCACCTGAGACTGAATTAATGTGAAATATGACTCAAAGACCCAGAATTGAAAAAAATAAATAAAAATAAAAGCACATCGTTAAAATATGGGAAGGGGGGGAAAAAAATACAGAAAATTAAACCAATGGATTTAGGAACATTAAAGCATTCCATTTTTAGCTTTCGTCCCTGAAGGAAAGTCATACACAAACACAAAAACATTAAATAAGACAAAGACACAGAGGTTGGTTTCTCACAAAAGTTTATTTTACACTTCAAGATTTCTTGCTTGCAGCGGCAACCTGCAGCAGAGCATAAGGAAAAAGATCAGGATTAAGAGACAAATCAATCACAGCAGTCTGGTTATTCCCTGCACCGTCGCCCCAAAATCCTTGAGAAATTCATTAACTGTGGGGAAACATTCAGCAGCCTTGCAGGTTCTGGATGTGATCTTAGCCAGGAGATTAGGAGCAACATTCGCTTCTACACTGACACTGCTTTTGCTCATGCCACCAATGAGAAGCCAAGCATATCAACAGTGCTCTGGAAAGAGTCAGAGTGCAGACGACACAGCCAAGGCAAGCACAACACAAGAAAATCACGTTAACTCATCTGAATTCAGCTCATTAAGGGGATCAGGCAGAATAAAACGCCGCCATACGGCAGCCCAGCGAGCATGAAATTCAATCGGCTTGTTTACTTCCTCCAGCATCGGATTGGCGCACAGCGGTAGCTCGCAGGGAAAGCGGAGGACCAAGAGAGGGGCAAAAAGCAAGCGAAGGCTTTGGAGGAGATGTGCATGCATTTCCTTTTTGAAGATAGTACTGTGTCCACACTAAATCAAAGCTACTGCAGTAAAAAATAACCATAAGGCCTTTTAAGTGAAAATAGGTTCATTACATTCAGTACCTAGATCTGCTCGTTCTCATGCTGCATTGTGCAGCAACATCGTTTTAATTCCTTTGAAATTTGATTGCACATCTAAGGTGAACAGAATTTTATGAACTCTGAGAACCACCATCTGTTGTACGGTATCTGACTAACTTCAGAAGCCTGACTTGGAGACTAAATTAATAGCGCCTTAAATCCGATTTTACAAAAATCGATGTTACAAATGCTCAAGTTCACAAATACAGTAACCTGATAACACTTCTTACCTGCCCAGCAATTCTGTCCAGGTCTCTGGTGCCCTGAGGGGTCAGCCTACGCCCACTGGAAAACAGCAACAATTGAGAGTAACACCACCACCTGCAATAATACAGATCACATATAGTCACAAGCAGCCTACAGGCTACTCACCCATTGGGGTCTTTCTCCACCATCTTCAGTCCCTCGAGGGCCTGGAGCACTTTACGGGCAACGTTCTTGGAGCCCACACTGAAGTGAGAGGGGCACACGCCATTCCGCTTACGGCCGCCATAGATCTTTGTCATGGAGCCCACACCAACACCTCCACGCAGGTACAGGTGACGCACTGTGGAGGCTGAGAGAGGACAGAGAGGGTCAGAAGAAGAGATTTCTTCAGGGCAGTGGAGGACAACAGGGGGCAACATGCCAAGAAACATTTCACTTTTGCTTCTAAAAGAAAGAACCAACACAAGTCTGTTCAAACTCACAGCAAAAAATACAGCACACATGGCATAAAATCTGTAACAAACTCAGATCTTAATTTTACACAGTGAGTCAAGTGGGAACTTCAGAGAAAGAAAGTTTCATTAGTTTCTCAGCACACAGCAGAAAATGCTGATACATTAACAGGACAAGGTCATCAATAATTGAGCCCAATCCTGACACAATCGCTTGCATTAACCATCCATTGTTTTCCACCAGATTCTCAGAGTAAACATTTAGAGCCACAAAACTGTCATCATTTGAAAAACATTACATTTTTGCTTACAGCACAAAGTATTCAAACAGATCATCAATCACAAAGCAACAAAAAGTTAACCACGCTTGTGCATACTAGAAAGCAAGCTAAACATGTTTTTGCTCCATCTTACATAGGGATGGGTACCGAGAACTGGTATTTTTTTGGACCGGTACGTAATTGGGTCAATACCGGAGTACCGATAAGCTTCAGGACAAACGATACTGTTATTGATACCTGCGTTGTTTTATCTCCGTATACTTCGATGTTAACAACGAATTAGAAGCTGCTGCTTGTCATTTCCCTTCACTGAATGATGTGGCCGACGTTTGCTCGACGTGTGTGTGATATCCATGCACATGTGCGATGAATGTTTGCGTGCAATCAGTCATCGCGGCAAGAGTGAAACGTTCGAAAGTGTGGGCTCAAATTGATGAATGGTGCTTCAGGGCATACAGGAAATTATTGAACGAATACCACCACTTCGATGTGAGTGGTAGAACTCACTGGCTGGGTTCTGGCATGATCAGAATCAGAATCAGAATCAGAATCAGAAAGAGCTTTATTGCCAAGTATGCTTGCGCAGACAAGGAATTTGTTTTAGTGACATAAGCTTCCAGTACACAGAGACAACAACAACACACAGACAATAAAAAATAAGATGAGCATAAAAAGAATACACATGTAAATATAAATAGACAAATATTGAAAAATAAATCGAAAAATAAATAAATTGTATGTACAGTTGTGCAATAGATGATAGAATGGAATCATCTATAGCACAAACTATAAAACTAGGGATGGGTACCGAGAACCGGTATTTTTTTGGACCGGTACGTAATTGGGTCAATACCGGAGTACCGATAAGCTTCAGGACAAACGATACTGTTATTGATACCTGCGTTGTTTTATCTCCGTATACTTCGATGTTAACAACGAATTAGAAGCTGCTGCTTGTCATTTCCCTTCACTGAATGATGTGGCCGACGTTTGCTCGACGTGTGTGTGATATCCATGCACATGTGCGATGAATGTTTGCGTGCAATCAGTCATCGCGGCAAGAGTGAAACGTTCGAAAGTGTGGGCTCACTTTACAAATCTAAGCGACACCAGTGTCAGATGCAATATATGCAGTAGTGTAATAGTGAACAAAGGAGGCAACACTAGTAATATAATGAAACATTTACTAACAAAACACAACATCTACCTCAAGCAATGTCTTATGTATTATGTATTATGTCTGTAATACAGATGTATTATTCACATCAAATGTTGATTCGGTAGTAGTGATGGGTCATTCTTGAATGAATCTTTAATGTGGCTCGGGAAGAACGAGTCGTCTCGGGGAATGATTTGTTCAGTCGTGCATGCGCAACATCCTATAGGTTCTGTACTGGAATTAGTCAAGTAGTTCACCTGTTTCGAGTCTTCGGGTTTTTCGAGTCGTTTGTTCGTCACGTGACAGACCCATAAGCTTAACCTATGCAGTCTGAGCCGGAAAGAGACTTAATAATAATAACCAACTCTTTATTACATTTGTTACAACAGTGTTACGTAAAAGAACCATCATGACAGAAATTCACACATTTATAAAAAGTAAAAAGCTACAAGTTGAGACCAGAAACGCATCACGTAACTGCAAGAGTATTATAATAATTATAATGATAATACTAATAATAATAATAATAATGACTACGCACCTGTTTGTAAGGAAGCTTGTAAATTAACTAATTTCTCCATCCAATGCTGTCACATCATATGACAAAAGAACGAACGATTCGAAAGACTCGAGAGATGAACTAATCAATTCTCTTTCCGGCTCAGACTGCATTGGTTACGTTTATGGGGCGGTCATGTGATGAACGAACGACTCAAACCCGAAGACTTGTCAGATAAGAGGTGAGGTGAGCTAATCATAGACTGAAGACCCAGTTAAACAATGAATTAATCTTTTCTGTTTCTTATAGCATTATAGTTTTTTATTGTTTGTAGTGTTATCAACGTTTGCGTAAGTAGTAGACGTGTTAGGGAAGTAACACGTAACATTTTAGTTATATTTTGAAATGACTCAAAAAAAACAAAAACAAAGAAAGATTTGTTCATTTTGCTGAACGAGACTAAAAGGTCAGAGTCGGTAAAATGATCCAAACGTCCCATCACTATTCGGTAGAGTTACACTCACGAGACTTCACAAAAGTACATTTCCGCATGCTTTAAAGCCTTGCCGGTTAAACATTTTATTTGCGTGCTGTTCTAACATGTGCTTATTCAGAGCGCGTACACCCGAACCGTGGGTACACTAAAAGGCCGCTCAAACAGCCCCTGATTACTTATATTAAAGGGGTCATATGATGCGATTTCAATTTTTCCTTTCTCTTTGGAGTGTTACAAGCTCTTGGTGCATAAAGATCTGTAAAGTTGCAAAGACTAAAGTCTCAAATCCAAAGAGATATTCTTTATAAAAGTTAAGAGTCAACCATGCTCTCCTAAAACGGCTCATTCTAACACTCCCCCACATGTCTACGTCACGATGTGGGAAGATTTGCATGACACCGCCCAAATGTTCACGCAAAGAAAGGCGGCGTAACTTTGATTCTCGCTATAGTATTGTTGTTGCCGCCACGTCGTGGAGACGCTGTTTCTCGTTGTGAAAGCGGAACTACTTTGTTTGACCTTCCAAAAGAGGACACAACTAGAAATTTCAGATGTGTGCAGCGCATTTTATGGAGGACGAGGACTGTTTCCTGGGAGAGTATAACCTACAATGCCGGCGTCTGTTTCTATAAAGTTGGGCAATTTCAACTTCGCAAGGACAGTCTGGCAATTCATGACTCACAGCCTGTAAGTACGTTTTTCTATTTAAAGAATTTGCCACTGACGATTCAAACTCGAGTTTTGAGCAGTGTAGAGTAGCGCTTGTTGTTTGTCGTTTCTCTGATCACAAATGCAGACATGGTTTTATGTTTACGCAGCGCGATACGCAAGACAACGCGTAAAAAGACAGTATAAGTCATTATAATCAGTAATTATGTCCCCACTGGATGCAACAAATGCCTCGTTTATAATGGGTTTTACTGGTTTTGTCTCGTGCATCTGTTTGATGCACAGGCGCTCGTCGCACACACGGCCCCTGTGTTTGTGTATTAGGCGTAACGTAAACTCTAGTGTGAAGGCGCACGACTCGCCGTCGCTTTCTCTCACACGCGCAAAGAACAAGAGTCTTACATAACATGCAGAATTGATGTGCTACATGTAAACTATATACTTTGTTGTATTTTCCTGTAAAAATAACGGAGTTCCTTTGGAATTCTTCAGCTTTTAAGAACTGCCGGGTTTTCCTGTAGTAGGCGGAACTAACGCGCAAACGACAATCTCATTGGCTGGTGGGTGGGAAAATTTCCTCACCGTCACAACCCTACTGAGCAGGGAAAATCAGTTGAAGTTTACTTCACTTTGGAACATAGGCTGGAATTGGGAACCGCTGCTGTAGCCTATTGTAGTAATGTTGTCTCTGGTATTCTGGACTGGTCTGTGTGCGTATGCTTTCAGGGGGAGTGGCTTTGGACGGCGATTGCAGGGAGGGTGGGAGTTTCGCTTTCAGTGCTATCAGGCTAAAGTTAGCATTTTCCAAGATCTCCTACTGCACCTTTAAAGGGACAGCTCACCCTAAATTAAAATTCTGTCAATACTTAGTCATGTTGTACCAAACATGTATTAATTTTTATTTATTCTTGTGCCGAACACAAAAGATATTCTGAATAATGTGGGTAAGCAGCCAGACTCACCACGCCTTCAGAATAATCCAACTGAGGTGCGTAGACCAAAAATGTTTCCCAAAGGTGAAGAGTTTGAAAAGTCCGCACACTCAAACATCAAAGAGTCACAAGCGAGATGAAAGCAACGCAAGCAATTTACTGAGAAAAAACAAGGCAAACGTTTCGGTCACATGTTGACCATTTTCAATGCCAAGCTAACAATGTTAGAACTAGGAGCCATCTTAATTGCAGCTCCATTCTTCGCGAAAGATGGATAAAAAGGCGCACAGCAAACAAAAACCTCGAAAAATGATATGCGACCCGCCAAATGCTGGCCGAATCACAGAGATGCCGATTCGCACGGGACTAATATTACCACAGGACCTCGGTGTTCGACGAAATACAGTAGGTCATTTGTGGGGGAATTTTTACTTTACAAATTACAGACATGGCCGATTCACACGGGATTAAGATCACAGACAACCTCCGCAATTATTACAAATGACTGGAGGTCACCAGGTATTACTAATCCCGTGCGAATAGGGCTTTTGATAGCGTGCAGACTTTTTTCCAAGCTCTTCACCTTTGGAATAATGTGGGTAACCAAACAGTTGCTGGTCCCCCACTGACTTTAATAGTAGGAAGAAAAAAAAAAAGAAAGTCACTGGGGACCAGCAACTGTTTAGTTTCCCACATTCTTCAAAATAACTTTTTATGCTCAACAGAAGAAACAAACTCATTCAGGTTTAAAACAACTTGACAGTGAGTAAATGACAATTTTCATTTTTGGGTGAACTATTCCTTTAATGTTAATAAAATAAAACACAAAGAGAAAAATAAATGCTGCTCTTGACTGAAGAACTTGAATACAGTTGCTAAAGTTCAGCAGTAATAAAATAAGTTGAAATTTTAGTAACCAAATAGTATCGATAACAGTATCGATAAAATGTAAACGATACCCATCCCTAATCTTGCTGCATACAAAATACATGCATTTGAGCGGTTAAATGCATTTAATGGCCAAAATGCACACCATAGCATAGGGCTGGACGATATGGCCAAAATTGATATCACGATTAAATGCCTTTATCATCACTTTTGATCAATTTTAAGCATCCTTGCTAAATAAAAGTATTAATTTCTATAATTTCTTTCCCAAAAAAATAATAGAAATTATACTGAATGGAATAGTGTATAATGTTACAAAAGCTTTTAATTTCATGTACTCAACTCAACTGTTTAAAATCAATATTTAAAACGCAACTGCTTTAAATATTGATAATCAGCAAATCAGCATATTAGAAATATCGGAAATGTGTTTAAAAATCATATCACCGTTATTGAACAAAATTATATCGCGATACATATTGATATTGAATTATTGTCCAGCCCTACCATAGCAATATATGGTAAGTTTTGTACCAAAATATGTACCAAAAATTGTATGGTACAATTTTTTTGTAAACTTCGTTAGTCAACCGGCATACGTGAATGTAAACAGGAACATTTCTGACCTGTTTACATCACTATTTACTGAAAACAACAATGTAATAATTGAGAGAAACGTCGAAATGTTCAATAGCATATTAGTGTTTACTATGATTTTGAAATGATCAAGAACCATGAAACCATGTCTTGGTATCAAGACAACATACAAATTAAAAGTTCATTATGGACAACACTGACATGTATACCTTAAATATTTACAAGATTTTTCAATTTTAATTTAACAAAACTGGGACCAAAATGGGGATCTTTTCCATAAAGACCTGGCACAGAAATTCTGACTAAGACCTATTTACTAGCTTCTGACAGATTCAGATAATTACATATGATTTCCCAACATAAATATATTGCACATCCCCAGCAGAAAGCATAGTGTGGTGCATGGCTAAAGTTAACAGATGCATAGCCAGCATCCTGGTTCTAGAGTACGAGAGGTTCGGCTTGGATGGATTTGCACAAAGTGCAATGCATTAAAGTCTTGCTTTCATGCATGTCCATGAGCTTTTATAAAATACACATCACACTCACCAGCTCTGATGTAGAACCAGTTCTCGTCGCAGGGAGCCAGCTCTTTATGCTTGGCCAGCTTAACAATGTCAACCCAGTCTGGCACCTTCAGCTTCCCCGACCTGTCAAAACACCAGGGTTCAAAATGAGCTTCAGTACTCACAGCCAAAACTATTTTATCATGGCGTCACAAGCTTATAAAAATATGAACATAATCACTGAAGACAACGACAGTTGAACTGACTTCTTGAGGAAGGCTGCCAGCGCGCGGACGAACTCCTGCTGGTTGACGTCTTTCACTGTTACACCACCGCCTGGCATCTGAAAACCACAATCAATTTTGAATTAAAAATAACATACAGGTATTTAAGTTCTTTCCAACAAGAGCAAGTCACGTCACGCAAAACGTTTAGCTAGGTAACATGAATAAGCTATATTTGAGAAAGCCCAGAGACAGCGTATATTGCAGAAAACAATATTATCAACTTATTGTTAAAAGTATAATTATAACAAAATAAACGTAACAACTCAGTTTTGTGCGTAATTGGATGTCAGAGGCATCGTGATAGCAACGCGGCTAACGACCACGTTTACGCTGACGCTGAAAATACAGCATACCGCTAAACTCTAGTGACTACCAAGCAACAAGTTACAAGACTAGCATTTTAGATCATGTAACGATTAATTGCAATTACTAGAAATAACGCCTGTTATTGCAGCTAGGTAAAGTGATACGTTGAGTAGACTAGGCCTCAATGCGGCTGCATGGGCGCAACCATTGAACACCGGGAATTCATAGCATGCGATCTTTTATCATTTTCAAAAAACTACGCATTTCCGGATTCTTCTATTGACAGTCCAGTGTTAGAATAAGTACTACTACATAATAAATTGGTTATAGGAGGAAAATAGTGGCAAACAATGCTTATAAGTCACTTTCTAACCTACAAAGATACGGAGTATGATTTACCTCGCTTGTGGCCAGCAAAAGAAAGAGAGACGTGCAGGGTTTCCTAAGCGTGTTATCAGGGGCGAGTCGCGTTTGTTATCGCGAGATTTGAACAAGCTGCAACCAGTGATGGACTGAGTTCTGCTCAGCTTCACGAAGTATGCCAAATGTTGCCAGAATGTTTTGTAAACAACAACAACAACAAAAAGAATAACTATTATGTAAATATATGTTATTGCAGTTTAGTATAATCTGTGTTCACTTAAGCACACATAAATAAAACATAAGTGTTTAAAAGATTTGGTTTTCATTTAAGGAAGTTCAGATAAATTATGTTTTACAATTTATTTGAGACAAATTACTCAAATATAATAAAAAAAAAAAATCAATATAAATGGTCTATAACAGAGAGAGTAAATCACGATGATGGCAAGTATGCTATTAGTCAGCAAAAAAAGTATTAGCAGCAACTGTTTAAAGCAGGAGGACCCAAAGAAGAATTATTTTTCTAGGCACATAATTTCATATTTGTATATTTACGTCCATTTGCTAAATATTTATTTATATAACTAGACCCTACATGCAATCAGGCAATTCAGCTCAACTTTGCATGATGAGAAAAAATACACTCTGGCTACATGCACACGGATTTGGAAGTGAAGGGCGTTGATGTTCAGCGTATAGTGAATAAATATAGTAATGATGGCTATAGCAACAAGAAACATATGGGTGGCAAATTACCAAATTATATTTTTCTGCCATTTTTGAACAAACTAAAGTCAGTAGTATTAGTGGTTTGCATCATCAAAATACACGTGAGTGCATATAAGTCTGTATTTTTTTTTTTTTTTCATGCTGTTTGCAAAGGACATTTCTTCCTCATTTCAGGTAGTGAGAACTGAACATAAGCCTATGATTTTCAACAGAGCAGTTCATTTTTTTTCATGCAGTGAGGAAGAACATTTTTCCACTACAATTAACTTTTTTGTGGTTCCATGAATGTTAAATGTTCTTCATGGAACCATCAATGCCAATAAAGAACATTTATTAGTAGAAGAACCATTTTGGGTAAAATGGGTAAAAATAATCCCTTTTTTTTTTCTAATTGAGAAAACCATTTTTAATAATCTTAAGAACCCTCTGTGCACTGAAGAGTTTCTATAGATGTAAAAAATTCTTAATTGAACAATAAATGCCACAAATAACCATTATTTGAACCATACCATTATTTTTAATAACCATTAAAAATAACCACATGTGCCTGTATATGACTTACACAGGTCTTTTGCCATATGCATCAGCAGCGCAGCGTGCATGCAGGTGGGACCTTGATCAGTTCACAGTATGCCCATCACTGCATCCATCACTTTAGACCAGGGGTGCCCAATCCTGTTCCTGGATATCTACCTTCCTGCAAAGTTCAGTTCCAACCCTGATCAAACACACAGGACTGGGCACCCCTGCTTTAGACCAAGGGGGTCCAATCCTGCTTCTGCAGGTTGATGTCCTGCAGAGTTTGACTTCAACACACCTGCCTGGGAGTTTCTAGTCTGAAGGCCTTGATTAGCTGGTTCTGGTGTGCTTGGTTGGAGCTAAATTCTGCAGGACAGCAGCCCCCCAGGAACAGGTTTGGACACCCCTGATTTAACCCTCCTTTATGGACACTTTTCACATTTCTGGGGTTCTCAGAAACAGAAGTCGTCATAGTTGGGTAAACTTCTAACGTAATTTTTGAGTTTCCATTTGCTTTAATAGCAAAAGACAAAATCCACAATAACGTATGACTTTACAAAAAAGGGGGGGGGGCGTCGAGATATTGATTACATTCGTCAGAAGAGAGAAAGATGTCAAATTTATCTCTGTCACTTCCTCAGCATTATTTTAAAAACACACAGCAGCGTTAACCAGTTTTCTTCAATTTATTGTCAAGGAAAACACAAAGTATAGTGCTATAAATGTCAATTCCTTTTTTTTAAAGGATAATATAAAAAGCTAGATACTATGTTAATAACCATTGAAACATGTCATCACAATTGTGAAAAAGGTCTATTGTGCTGGGGTCAATATGACACACATTTGCCATTTGAACAGCTTGAAATACTGGTTAAATCAGAGGTCTTCAACCCTGCTTCTGCAAAGTTTATTTTCAACCTGCCTCAGCGCACATGCCTGTGTATTTTCAAGAAGAGCTTGATTAGCTTCTGCAGGTTTGTTTGATTAGAGCTGAAACTAAACTCTGCAGGACAATGGGTTCCCAGGAGCAGGACTGAAGACTTCTGGGTTAAACTATTTATTTTTTCTTCATCTGACTTTTTCTCATTTAGGGTCATGAGTGTAGGCTACATGTAAAGTTTTGACACATAGATGTGTTTTGGAAAGGCTGTACAAATTTTGGTGACTGTGACCCGCATTTGGTTTCTATGCAATTCACAAAAATCAGCTGAAAAACAGCAAAGATGCAGGTAAAAACAACAACTTGATTGTTGCTTGTCAAAGACTAAAATACAAAACACATCAGAACTTAAGAAATGCAAGACTTGCAGTTTACACAATTAAAGAAATTTCAATCGCTTTAATCTTCTTTATTCAATTTAATCAGACTCTTCATTCAATCCTCTGAAACTTCTGAAGGATAATTAGCTATTTCTTCATCCATTTGAGTTTCACAGTCAAAAAATCTGTGAAATTATGTTTTTGTTCGTTTTCTGGTTCCCTATAGTCTGTTGCAACATTGAAAGTAAATGTGAGAAACCCATTTTCTCTCACAAGAGTTTGTGAACCAGACAAAAAAAATAAGGCAGAAATAAATACTATTTACACTAGTACACATTATGTTAGATAGGGCCTAGCTACTATACTTGTAGTTATTTGCACACTACGATGCAAAGTAGTCGGTCTACAAGTATGTGAGTCAGATTGACCTCTAACACAAAGGGTCTATTTTTTAATATAAGGAGTTCATATTTTCTCATATTTTATAGGCTATTCTTTGTCTCTGACAAGCTGCAATAGAGGTTACACGTTTTAACATGACGTGAGTGTTTTCATAGAGGTGATTTTTTTTTGACAAATTGCATGGAAAGAGGGTCATTTTGACCCACAACACAAGTATGCCCTTATTTTCAAAACAACAGGAGGTCTAGAATACTTTCCTAACCTTAAGACTTTCTTGTGAAGTTCAACAGACGTATTGTGTATTAGTATAACGTGTTTTTTCTTAAAGAAAATCAATGAAGCAGCTTTATTGAACCGTGGTAGAAATCTATCATTTCATACCCTGCTGAGAACTGAATTAGTTCATGTGCATCAACAACTAAACTCCCAAACAGATAAGCTCTTCCTCTCCCCTTCATTCTTCTTTCACCCCAATCATTCTTGCCATATCTGTTTACATTAAAGATAGAGTCCTGGCTGCGCAAATCGGTGCTGATGTGTGTGTGTCTGTCTCAGACTGTGCATATCTAAAAGTGTGTATGTGAGCTGGGTCCTTTATGTGTTCCTGAATGAAATTGATGTAGGCTATATTTATGGTGGCGAGGCTGCCCTTTGTACTGGCCAAATGGAATGGGCAGTTTTGCTCACACACTTGAATGGATTGATAAGCACACACTGTACTGAAGGGAGGAGTTGTGGTAAAAATGGTTTATGATGATGTGTTCGCTCTGTCCATCCGCTCATTTGAGACCCACGGAATTAGCTTTGGGTGACGGAGAAAACTCTGAGCTGACAGATTCGTATTTATCTTTGCGTCCAATTACGGTATTTCAACAACTTGTTTCTCTCACCTTTTATTCAGTCGTAAACGTGCTGGTTTTTTAATTAACACATTTCCTGTTATTTTCGTCAGTGGAGGGCCGTGAATCTGCGAGTGTTTGTTGTATCATTGGACTCATAGGCTAGTTGATTAGCCGGAGAAATTAATTGTGCGGAGAGTGAAGTGCAGAAGCATTACAATGGGAGCGGCACAATGAGACGACTTCTAACTTTTACACCATTAATTATTTCAGCTAATCAATTTGTATGAGTGGGGAAAACAATGAAAGAAGAGCAGACCCAGCGGCCCAGCCCGCGCGTGTGAGGAGCACTGAATTACAGAGAGTGCGCAATCATTGTTCATTACTATGAAGCACTCATGGGCTTTCTCCAACTGATTACTGTCAGTGGCTGTTGAAAAGGTCACACTCATTATGATAAAGAGACAGGTGGCATACTGAAGCGTTTCGGGGGATATTTTAACAGCTTTTTTTTTTTTTATCGCAAATATGTATTTTCCTTTGTCTGTGCACAAAATTAAATAACCTGTCTGTCAGAGCAGCAAAGCAAGTACGTGATCGGGTTGTCGTAGCGGCTGTTGCTGCGTGCCTGACTTTGCAGGCTTTTCCACGCTGTAGTTTGTGATCACATCCGCTATATGGATTCACTGTCACAACAATCTCCGCTAACCTTTTCAATGGAGTGTAGGCTAAACCACAAATGCCACCAGGAATCTTGTCTTTTATTGTCTTCCTGTATCCAACTCTCTTTCTCTTAAACGCATAGGTGGGTCAAACATTTTTCCCCAAGGAAAACGAATTAGGCCAGGGGTGCCCAAACTCGGTCCTGGAGGGCCGGTGTCCTGCAGAGTTTAGCTCCAACCCTAATCAAACACACCTGAACCAGCTAATCAAGCTCTTATAGGCATACTAGAAACTTACCAGCAGGTGTGTTTAGGCAAGTTGGAGCTAAACTCTGCAGGACACCGGCCCTCCAGGACCGAGTTTGGGCACCCCTGAATTAGGCAATAATTTTAATCATAATTAAAATTTAAATTATTATCAGTAACCATCGGCCATCTTCTGGTGATGGAAAAAAGATCGTCCTGAGCTATTATCATTGTGGTTTTAAGGCTAACCATATAACCTAATTTTTTTTAACATGGGGACTGTCCCTTTAAAATTACAATGTGATATGAAAGCATCAGCTGAATGACAACATGCTTAAAATATAATTACATATGAAGACAGTGTATTTACCTGTGTAAAACCACTTGTATCGAGAGCCATAGTAAACAAATATGGGTTATGCACAACCCACAAATGTAAAGACGGTGATGCAAATTTTGCAATAGAAATGTAATAATTATTATTGATTTTGAATTCATATTGTATTATTTTTTTAAATATTAACATTACTGATATTATTATCATTATTAAAATTACCAATAGTAATACGGTTGATCATTTCTAACAACCTGTAGGCCTAAACAAATAATGTATTGTGTACCTGTGTAAAACCACATGTAGGATACTGAATACCATATAAACAAATTTGGGTTATGCGGAACCCATAAAAATAAACTTGAGGGTAGTGATGCAAATTCTACAATATTCTCTCTTTATATTAATATTACATAATAATAACATTATTGATAAATCAATCAACTATATAATTATTATTGTACTAATAATAATAATATATTGTTGATTATTTATAATAATAGCAATAATAAATACCATTAAATTATATTTATAATAATAACATTATTATTATTATATAAATGTATGTCATTATAAATCTTCAATATTTCTAATAATAATACTTGTATAATTTTAATAATTCCAACGAAATAATTGATTCTGATCAAAGCATCCTAACTGAAGATTGCCTGGACTGTAAGATGACATGACAAATAATGTGTCAATATTATATAAATTTCTGACCCACATTCGTGTTTTAGTGTTAACTGGGGTGTTGACAAGAAGGGATGACCAGGGGAGTAAGCAGCAGGGACCAAACATGAGGGAATCAATTGCTGTTGATATCACCAAAATGACATTTATTCATTTAGCATATGCTGTTTCCAAAGCCACTCTTGAATTAATTCATACTAAATTATTATGATTTAATTCTTATATTCATATTTCATCTCCCTCTCTTTCTTCCTAGGGGTCATGTATTCCATGTGGCTATATTCCCTGATTCAGTGTGTAGTAGTGGTGCTGGTGATCGGAGTGAGTGTGAGGTTGTGCTGTGCTGCAGCTGGTCCAGGAACTAGAAGCTGGAGCACATCTGCTTGCCTGAAGCTCTGCCTCTGCTTGGTCGGGTCAGTGGGCAGTATTGTGGACGCTCCTGTGTCTGTGCTGTTGAACCTGAGGAGCTCCCGGTGCCTGTACACCTGTATCGCTATGGTCTCCTGCCCCCTCCTGCTCAGGCAGTTCACCGTGTGCCTTCTGCTTCTACTCACCCTTAATACACACCTGCAGAGCCGCCTGGGGAACAGGTGAGTGTGAACATCCTGACCTTGCTTGCAGTGCTTATGTTTGAGAAGTTCAGCAAGTCTCAGCTATTGGGATTTTTGCATATGTGAAATAATATTAAAGACTCGATTTGTGCTGACTATAAAATCGGATTATTAAATTGTGCTGAATATGCTAAATAGTCAAAATTCAGGACGGAGCTTATGTTTCTTTCAGATATGCAGGCTTAGTGACTCGTAGGCGGGTTTTGTGCTCGGTGCTGCTCTGCTGGGTCATTTCAGTGATCATTGCCTTCGGCCAGTTCATCGTTTCCAACTCTTCGGATACCTGGGGAGCATCTGAGGATGACGATACGGCTAGACTGGGGATGAATGAATGGCCTGAAGCCAATTATACCACCCCTACCCTCCCTCCCAAACGTCTGCAGCTGGTCCAGGAACTAGAAGCTGGAGCACATCTGCTTGCCTGAAGCTCTGCCTCTGCTTGGTCGGGTCAGTGGGCAGTATTGTGGACGCTCCTGTGTCTGTGCTGTTGAACCTGAGGAGCTCCCGGTGCCTGTACACCTGTATCGCTATGGTCTCCTGCCCCCTCCTGCTCAGGCAGTTCACCGTGTGCCTTCTGCTTCTACTCACCCTTAATACACACCTGCAGAGCCGCCTGGGGAACAGGTGAGTGTGAACATCCTGACCTTGCTTGCAGTGCTTATGTTTGAGAAGTTCAGCAAGTCTCAGCTATTGGGATTTTTGCATATGTGAAATAATATTAAAGACTCGATTTGTGCTGACTATAAAATCGGATTATTAAATTGTGCTGAATATGCTAAATAGTCAAAATTCAGGACGGAGCTTATGTTTCTTTCAGATATGCAGGCTTAGTGACTCGTAGGCGGGTTTTGTGCTCGGTGCTGCTCTGCTGGGTCATTTCAGTGATCATTGCCTTCGGCCAGTTCATCGTTTCCAACTCTTCGGATACCTGGGGAGCATCTGAGGATGACGATACGGCTGGACTGGGGATGAATGAATGGCCTGAAGCCAATTATACCACCCCTACCCTCCCTCCCAAACGTCCCAACCCACAGGATAGCTCTGTAATCGGGCAGTTCTTGCCTTACGGAGGATTACTTTCCAAGTTCCTGGTGGAGGACAAGGAGAACTTCACATATGCGGAGATCCACGGCAGCCATTGGGGCGTCTGTGCCCCCGACACTACGCTCAGTCCAGTCTTCATGGTGTATGTTTATGCCGTCACCGTGTTTGTTATCCCTTTGTTGGTTCTGTCGGGTGTGTATCTGGACTTGATGTGTTTCATGCCACAGCAGGTTCCAGTGAGCTCCACATTTTCTCAGAAACGAGCTCAGTGCAGTCTCGCTCATTGGCTCTCTCTATTTCTCTACTAGTAATGCTTTGCCTGCCCCTGCACATCACCCACGCTGTTACTCTTCGCCCCGAGCGCCGCTAGACCCAGCTGGACCTCTCTGACGGCCTCTGTTCTCTTCCAGATGTATAGCCTTGTGCCCCCCCTTCTCTTCACCAACACCTCTCAGCAGGTAGGCTTCAAGTGCTCCTTGTTATCCGTGCCCAACCTGACCTCGAGGGTTATCTCCTCTCGAGTTAAATCTGTGGGGAGTGCTTTTCGTTCAGTGGAAGATTTCAGTCACCCTGGACCAACACTGAAAGCCAAAGCTTCTCCAGAGATGTGATGGGATGTCATGTGAAGAGGGCACTTGCACCAAAAGTTATCTGTAGAGTCCTTGCATGGGTTATATGAAATTATTGAGTAAAACTAATCCAATACTAGCTCATGGCAGATGCCAGGCTTTCTGCAGTGTATTTGCTTTAGGGTCGATCCATGTCATTTCAGATTGAATTAAAGAAGTGTGTTGCTGCACAACAATTTTCTTCATACTTTTTTTGTGTTGTATGAAACCTAAAACTAAAGTATGAATAAATTGGTCATTTTTGGAGCCCCCTGTAATTATTATACACCTACATATCACATTTCTCCAAAATGTACCCATTTAAATAGAGCTAATGACTGCAGTCATTAGTTCTATTTAAATGGGCACATTTTTATATTCACAATGAAGTCTTTCCGATTTATGATTTCAAACTCTATTGTTATGCTATTTGACCGCTTTGTATCTGCTATTTGATGCTGTGATTCACATATTCTGTCTTATATACTGTGACGAATGGATTTAAAGCAATGTAAACTGCACCTTGCTGCTTTGTTTTCTTCAGAAAAATGTCTCTCCTGTGATTTTCTGCGCGTGTGCTGAGATCTTGTGCTGCTGCATTAAAGTATGCGATAGGTTGAGCACATTTTCATATAAGGCTGACATTTAATTGCGAATCACATAAATGACATATTTTAAAACCAAAATTATGCATCTGCAGTAAGGTGACAAGTAAATATTTCACTTATAAAATCATGGAGCGTGATTATCAAAGGTAAAAATAGGTTGTTGCATTTTTTAGAAGTTGCATTCAAAATCCACTTGCCTTAAAGTCTGAACATGCGCAGAAAGTCCCATCTGCAGAAAACAATCTGATGGAATGTTTACATGTTTAGGCTGATATTATCAAATGTTTACACCACCCATTTCAATGTGAATGAAATTGCATTCATATTTGGTCAGTTTATTCTAATTAACATATAGTTATATGAAACATTTTCATTCAGACTGGGCTAAATGAGTGCCTAAAAATGAGCAAAATATTGTACCGCACCTGACTAAAATTTTAACATCTCACATTCTGTTAATGGACTTGCAAATTTTACGAAGCCAATCAAGACTTTGGCTTTAAGATCGAAACACATTTATTTTTATCCTTGGTGTTTTGGATTAAGGCCACAATACCACCACGTCTAAAAAGTTTTCAATTTTTTCCAACTTTCGGGGCCAATTATGAAAATACTTGAACTCAGCAGGGACACTGAGCCATTTGGATTTGAAGGAAACAAGTTTGTGTA
Organism: Sinocyclocheilus anshuiensis; assembly: GCF_001515605.1. NCBI lineage: Eukaryota > Metazoa > Chordata > Actinopteri > Cypriniformes > Cyprinidae > Sinocyclocheilus > Sinocyclocheilus anshuiensis. Next base: position 1,117,025 of record NW_015546062.1, on the reverse strand, counting down.
TGTATCTTCCAATTCCTGTGAGGCTAACAATCGTAATTCTTGAGTTATCATACCCTGAACATGGCTTCCCAGATAAGACCTTTTTTGGCTTGGAAATAATTAATTCTTCAGGGAGGGCAGAAAAATTATCAAATTGTTACAATATGCAAGAAATATTCTTCAGACCTTAGTTTTATGTCACCAGCAACAAATAAGCAATCTATGGTGCAGAAATAAAACCTTCCGATTGAACATGTAATGAATCATTAGAAAGCACTTTGTAAATTCCCGTTATGTGGCACAAATGGTCCAATAAATATTCCATTGATGCCATGTTTAATCCCAGTGATACTCTAGGATTGACGGTGAAATGATTTTACCAACAATCTCAGAAGACTGTTATATGAATACATCAATATGTTTGCATACTTATACATAATTAAATATAGTATATTAAAATGTGTCCCATCAATGTTTAAACCCGGCGCAAGCTTTTGGTTTGATCTGAATGTTTAATTATAACAACTATAATAGCATATCAAGTGGGAGAGACTGTTTGAATGCATCAAGATAATTAACCACTCAGTAACTCCCATGGAAAACAGGATTCCATAGCTGTTTTGATTAAATGCATACTTCTTATGTGCAGCTCGAATAAAAGCCCTGTTTCACACTAATTGGATTATTCTTTTTGCTCACATGTGCCAGTGCTGGTGTAAGAAATGACTCCTTTTGTATCTGAATATTTGTGTTGTGATCTCCGTGTCTTCTTCTCTCTCCTCGGCGTCTCACTCCCCCAATCCACCCATTATCCACCCAAGTTTTAAGCATGAAATCCTCCATCTAATGTCACTTTCACTCACTGTCTTTGTAAAGCCCCGACTTTGATTTGCCTGACGCTTTTTCCTTTCTTGATCATTGTCTTCGACTCATTTTTCTTGCAAATGCCTTTCTCTCTCATTAAAGTCTGCACTAACCTCCAAAGCCGAGGTGAATTATTGAGTGAAGTTGGACTGTCAGAAAGGAAAAACAAGTAAAAGCTCTCCCTATCCAAGAGCCCATTCGATTGTTTTCTCCGCTCGAGAGCCTTTAGCTTCCTGCCGATATGACAATCTTTCATCACTAAAGCGGCTTCGGTCAATTCATCGCACCTGCTCTAGTCCACATCCTCTTGAATGGGGTCATTACAAGGAGCTGGGATGCTTCAAATCCATCACGCACAGAACGTAACCGTTTATCGTCCTTGGATAAAGCCGAAGGAAAGTTTGACCAGCATATGCTTTATTACCCATAGCTCTGAGATGCCAGCCGAGGTCCTGTAAACAAAATTACAAGAGATTGATGAAATTCTGATGAAGTCATTTCTCATTTGAACTCGGCGTTTGGAGTTTGCCGGATCGCTGAAGCGTTACTCGATTCGCAGAAACCCCAAAATTAACAACCGATCATGCTTTGTGAAGCATTTCTACTCGTACTAAAAGGAAATTGCTAGCATATGTCCTTCTTTATCTAAGGAGCTGCTCAAAGCGAGCAGAACAGCAGGTAACGCAGTGTGCGCTTTGATTGCCATGTGACAGTTACTGTTTATGACAGGCTTCTGCAGAGCCTCTCCATCAATAGAGTACAAACACATCGATCAGTCATCCTCCCCTCGGCTTTTAAACGTAGAGCCACCCCTCCCGGAGCGCTCAGCAAGTGACTTCTGACACAATCGTATATTGATTGCAGTGGAATAATAGATGAGTCCTATTTTAATGCACCTGCTTTCTCTCTTTGGTGTCTCTGCTCTTTTGTCACAGGAGTCTTATGATTCATCATCTCAGTCACAGCTTTCATCTCTGCTGGCTGCTTCTGCTAATTAAAATATCCTCCCCTTTTCCTTGCTGCTTTCCTTTACTGCCACCGCTGAAACTTGATTGTGTCAGCTTCTCGAAGTCAGAAAATCTGTCTTAGACGCGAGATTCTTTAAGTATTTTTTATTTTGTCGTGCTTGGTATCTTTCCCCTATAAAGATGTACAGTTAGCTATATCAACAGCGACGCAAAGACTACAAAATAAACAGGAAGTGAAAGACAGACAACTAGAAGGAAAGACACAAACAGGATCAAGAAGGAAAGGACAGAAGTGAATGAAAGAGAAGAGAGAAAAGTGGGTACACGGCTGTTTCTACTGGTAAAACTAAAGCATGGGAAGTATACAATTTATAACATTTACAATTATAATAACAGTAAGAATAATAATAATAACAACAACGACGATCATAATAGTCCAAATAATAATTAATAAAAACAATTAAGACCTCTGATATCTTTTAAAGACAAATGAAATATATATTTTTTTGAATTTGTATTTATTTTTTTTTTTAAAGATGACGTAACAGTAGTTTGTTCAGTTTTGCACCTCTAAGCTAATAATCTGTGTTAGTACGATAGCATCGCTGGGTAATGCGCGCAAAAGTAAATGTGTTTTTTTTTTCTTAAAAGAGTCATTTAACTTACTTTTTCATACAAATAATGACTTTAGAGATATGTTTCATTGTGTAAGCGTTTTCGTGTTGAGCAATCGAAAAAAAAAAATTATATTGAAATTTCTGACATGTTCTCTACAAACTCCTTCCTGTTTTTCTCACCCAAGTCGAGCTCCTCACGGTTTCACGTTTCTCTTTGACTCTTCGCGATAATTAAGCCCCTTTTTACAGCGTCAGAGTGAGCGGTCCGCTCCAATTCATTCCTCTCATAAAAGAGAACATGTCTAATCACTTAATTATTAACAAACAATAGTGGAGAGATAGTGGAGGGAGAGGAAGGAGCATCGGAGAGCGGGAAACGGAGAGTCATCGAGAGAGGATCAAAACGAGAGAAACTTTTTTTCACAAGTCAACAGGTTTTGGCCAACGTGAGCAGATAATGGAGTCGCCAGATGAAAAGCCCAGATGAATACTTTATGAGGACGGCTCTGAGCTCTCAGCTGTCTACCAGCTCAGTCTCTGAGGCCCGAACGCTTTGGCAAATGCAGGGAATTTCAATTTGCTCACGTTGGGACATTCAATAGCTCATAAGCCCTTTGCGGCTTCCCACAGCGACGCCGTTTCACCCGGGTTATGGATCGGCCTGTTTTGAATGGACATTTTTCTCTCCTGGTCCTACAATTACGGCTAGTTGTCTATGGTACTCGCAAGTAAAAACAGAAAGAGTGTGTGTGATGGTCTCTTTCAATCATAATAATTATCCTCTCCTCCCGGCTCTCTCCACCCCACTCCAATGTTGTCTCCGTTCTCTCCTTCCCACTCCATCTTCATATGGCACGATTGTGATTCCCTCTGGTTGTCGTAGTGGTGGTGTGTGGGTCTGTTTTTGGGAACAGTGTGTGTTGCGGTGTGCACTCTGCAGTGGTCCAGTGTTTCTGAAGAGCTCCACTAGGGCGGCGCTACAGTAGGTACTCCTTCTTGCCCTGGCTGGCATCATTACCGTTGAGGAACGCCTCCTGAACCTCACCGTGTTCATCCAACCCACTGGCCTCGTGAGTCAAATATGAACCTAGAGAGAAAGAAAGACAATTTCATCAAAATTAGGTTTATACTTCACTGCAGGAATTAAAACAACAACAAAAAACATATTAAATCACTTGCCGAGTGCAATTAGATATATTTTCTATTAAAAACAGGACTTAATTAATGTTGTCTTAATTATTGTCTCTTCCTGCTTTGATTTGCATCCAGTAGGGGACTGAGGCTAGTTGATATTTAATTATTAACTTTTAAAACATGTGACAACCCCAATAAAAAATGTGGTAAGCTGCCCCTACCTGACATTTATAAAAAATGCCTCTGTCCTGGTTTAGCCTTTTAGTTCAAATCACCCATCATTATATAATTGACTGAATATGTATTAGTGTGATCTATGTTCACTTTTCATACAACAACATTTATTAACAGCAGAATTCACAAAAAATAATTTAAATTTAAGAAGTGTTTGAAACCATCATACAAAAGCACAATTGGATTTTTGACACAAAAAAAACCTTTCTGAGATGTAAGCCTTGTGAAAAATTCCCCGTATCAGTATTAATTTTTGAATTATTTAGTATTATTCAAATGTTCGATTTAAATACTTATTATAAACAAGACAAAAACATAGAAATCTTAAATGAATGGTTCAGCCAAAGAATTGTCATCATTCCTTCACCTTTATGTAATTCCTATAAGTTAGTGTTGATTAATATTTGGAATTAGCTTAACTAGTTCATTTTAGTTTAATTTTTAGTAATTTTAAGTGCTTTTGTCATTTAAAAAAAAAATATTTCTATTTAGCTTTATATTTATTTTAGTTTGAGTGATTTTAGTACTATTTTATTTTAATTTTATTTTTATATATATTTAGTACTAAACTTATTTTATTTCAGTTAGTTGCCAAGGCAACATTTCCAAAACTAACATTTGATAGTTTTTTTTTTAGTTTTCATGTAATAATTATATTTTATTTTCAGATTTCAATTAATAAAATAATTAACTATAACAACACTGCCCCACATAACAACTAGCCCTCATGCCCCTCCATATTTTTTATTTTTATATCTTCTAAAGTATTCTCAGTGTATTCTAATTTGTATGCATAACAGTCAATATAACTTTTGCACGTTCCCTCTTGTGTCTTCACCTACACCCGAGTGGCCTCAATCAGTATGTCTCAAACTAAACTGTCCCCTGGGGATTCATGCCGTTGTATTAGATCGCACACATCTAAACATTCATCATCACGTTTCTGCCAGTTACAGCTTCTTTCGCAGGGCCAGCAAAAGTCATCTTACTGTAATTGGGGGTCACTTATGCAGATCAACTTTTAATTATTCACTAAATTCATTAGGAATAATCACCTCTGACATTTTGCTGCACAGTCAGTGACTTGGTACAGTGCAACTTTTTTATTCACATCATTATATGACGGTTTTGCCTCTGTGGCTGGGAGACAAATAACTGAAATAACTCGGGCAGAAGTGACTCTGTGGCACAGGCATGACACCGTTTAATTAAAAAAAATCGATCTTATGTACGTGCAATTTTGCTTTCCTAAAATGCAAGTGTACAGCAGAGGCTGATGGGGCCATTAAAAACAGTGATGTCGTGGACCGCGCAGGATCAGCACAATGCATCAGAGCTGTAATGTACCTCTTCCTCTGCCCTAAGATTAATCACTTCCATTCTGCCTTTCCAGCCACCCCAAGGTTAGACAGGATCAACCCTAATGCTCTCTGTCTCTGCACCGATAGGTGAACTAACTGCATGTGATTTTGATTGGCAGGTGAGCTCGGGTTCCTCCGCGCCCTCTGCCTCCGCCCCAATTTGCGGGTGCCGTGATCTTTATTGGAAACGGTGACACACAGAGATGGCCAGAAGTTCTTAAAGAGTTCAGGGCAGAGGTAATTAAGTTTTCTTTATAGATGCGCCACGATACGGTTGACGAAAAAAGGCAATTAAACATGAGGGCCGTGCCCACATTTCCCTGGGCTACATCTCTATATCACAGGTCTGGCACAGTCCTCTGAAGGCGTTTGTTCGTTCGTTCGTTCTTTCTTTCTTTTTCTTTCTTTCTCATCTGAACACATTTACACAAATATATGTGCCCTCAGGAATAAAAAAGAAGAAGAAAACACCTACACCAACTATTCTTTCCTCCTGATTTTTTTACTCATCCGTTACATCACCTTAGGGGTGGGCGGCATGATCAAAATCTCCAACAGGATCACTAGTGCGATACTGGTTTAATACAACAGTTCCATAACCAAAAAGATAATACAAGTAACCTACATTTCAGACTACATTTGACCAGTTTTGATCTCTTTATCCCCAACCAAGAGACAATTTCCAAAAGAATCCAAAGATTAAATGCAATTCAGAAACAAAGTAACAGTAAAAAAAAGTAATATTATAACTAAAACACTACTGCTCAAAAGTTTGTGGTTGTAACATTTCCACCAAGGTTGCATTTATTTGATCAAAAATACACTAAAACCGTAATATAGTGAAATATTATTGCAATTTAAAATAACTGTTCTCTTTTTTTAATGCATTCAAAAATATTTATTCCTGTGATGGCAAAGCTGAATTTTCAGCAGCTATTACTCCAGTCTTCAGTGTCACATGCTTCTTCAGAAATCATTCTAATCTGCTGATTTGCACCTTGTTATCAATGTTGAAAACAGTTGTGCTGCTTAAGGAAGAACATTTATTAGAAATAGAAAACTTTTATAATATTATAAATGTCTTTACTTTCACTTTTGATCAAATTAATGTGTCCATGCTGAATTAAAAGTATTAATTTCTTTCAAAAAAAACAAACAAAAAATATCTTTGATCTGTAGAGCTTGTAACTAATATTCCAAAAACTCTGAATCTAAATAATATTCAAAATACTCATGCATTTCTTGCTTATATACACCCTTTATTCATCCTCACATCTCGCTCTGTATTTTCACAGTACTCAGTGTACATTACGCACCCTGTTTGCTCACTGATAAGAATCCACTGCAGTATTAAAGCGCCCCTATTATGCCATTTCCAATATTGCCTTTCATGCAGTGTGTAATGTAGCTGTATGTGAATGTAAACGATCTGCAAAGTTGTAAAGCTGAAAGTGCACGATAAATAAAGTTATTGTCTCCCAAAATAAAGAATCGACTCTGAACAGCTGAAACGAGTCGTTAGTCATTCGAATCCCACTTCCGCGACGGCTACACGTCACGGGGTAACACATTTGCATAATTCGCGCCTATGTTCTACGTTGGCCGGCCGCGAACAACTTGACCTGATGACTGCTTCTCTAATCTCGGGGAGTTCAACGCGGGATTCACAAAACACTCGCTGTTGAAAGATGGATCAGTATCCTGTTTATTTGGACCATCTGCTCCACTGAATCACAACCTGTAAGTATGATAAATAATAGACCTTTATACTTTCTATAGAGCGTTCAAAATACAGAACTATTGAAATAGGCGTATCGTTTCCGACACGCGCTGTACGCCGTAGACCAATCACAACAGACTAAGCCATCTGACCAATCAGAGCAGAGCAGGCTCACGGAAAGGAGGGGTTTAGAGAGACTGAATCTTTGAACTGCTTTGAACGAATCGTTTGAGAATCTCTGGAAAATGAGGTGATATTAAATGCATATTTTGAGAAAACGAAAGCGTTTTTTGACCTCTCATGCATGTAATCCTATTGTAGGAGACTCCCAAAACAATATTAGGAACCGTAAAAATGGCATAATAGGGGCACTTTAACAGTAAAAATCTCTACAGAGTAATATTTCTACCATCATATAGTATTTTGTACAGCCCAACCTTATAACACCATCTACTACTGTCCTTTTTTCAATTCTTGTTCATGCTGGCTCTCACTGCACCAAACACCAACAAACTGGATGAGTGATTGAACCTGGTTGATGTTGGTGCAGTGTGAACCAGCCTTTATCTTCCCCAGACACTCTCTCTACCGCCTGGATATTTGTTACTTCCTCCCTCTCCTCAGAAGGTGAGGTGCCACATGTCAGTGTTTGTGGAGAGAGGAGGTCACCTTTCTGTCGGACGGAGCACCAGATGGTGATGATGAGCACACAGATGACAGTGAAGACCAGCAGAGCCAGGATGCCCCCGATCATTGCATACGGAACGGCACTGTGGGTTTCCACCACTGCCCCGGGGTCTGAGACACACACAAACACACAAAAAGGTTTCAGCTTTAGCATTTTAACTAAAAACAAGTGACTCGTGAAAACAAAGAAATCCCATTAATGCACCCTGTTATTTTTATTGCTTGCATTTTATTAGTTAAAAGAGACAATGACTGCAGAGGAAAGATGCCATCGGAGTCTGTGTGTGAAGTTTACAGTAAAGTTTTACCTAAACTGATAGATAGGAAACAGTGAGAGGCAGAGACACTCAGAATCGTCAACACATGAGGCTGGACAGCATCCTTAAATATTTAACAACCTGTTTACACCACACAGCGGTGGGTAGAAAAGCAAAATAGGAGAGATGGAAACTGAGTGAATGAAAGAAATAGAGAGACACATAGATAGAGAGAGCAGAAGAGAGAAAGTGACATACAAAATGAGTACAATGCCAAGAAAGAGTGAGGAAGGAAAGTGCTGTATGTTTGAGCGTGGGGCAAATGTCAACACCAATAAGAAAAGTTTTCATGAGTGCCTGAAAAACAACCCTAGTAAAAACATTTACTGCTAGAGACTTACTCATATAAAAATGATAATTAAACAGTATTTGGAGTACTACTTGTGCATAATGCATTTCTTAATATTAAGCCTAAAATGGGTTTGTGTAATGTCACTATTGATGAGAATTGTATGATATTTGAATAATATTGGCCTTTAAATGCAAGATATTTAAAGTGTACCTGAAGTATACTTGCAATAGTTCCACTGTAGTACAATCAAATATATTTCAGTATATCTTTAGTTGAACTTCTGCACTACTTTCGCACAATTAAAGTGCATTAAGCACAAAATTAGTTGTTCCAATTTAGCAGACTTTAAGTACATCAGTTTAGTATACTAAAACTAAAATTGCAGGGTATTTTTATTAAGCACATAAATATGTAAATGTATTTGTAGTATACTTAGCATGAAATAAATGTATTTCAAATACATTTTAGTATATTTATTTTTCAGGCTGTTAAACTCTATAATCTACAAAAGGTAAACCTTTACAATCAGGGCTATTATTATTAGCTAAAACTAAAACTATTAAAAACTTTTTTGTTAATTTAAAGTAAAGCTGAAAATATCTTATAAGATGAAAAACCTAAACTAAATTCAAAATAGAAATGTTGCTCTAAAATTAACACTAAAATTATTAACTGGAAATAATAATAAAAAAACCCGGAAATAAATAAACCCAAATAGTGATGTTTAAATAAATAAATAAAAATGACAAAAGCACATAACAAAATTACTACAAATAAACTAAATGAAAACTATGTAAGCATATAATAAAAAATAAGTATATAAGGCACCCTTGTAATAAGGTCTTGTTTGTTACTATTAGATAACGCATTAGCTAACAATCATTGTTCATGTTAACTGATCTTTACTCATTAAATATTTTTTTCGCCCTCATATCATTCTAAACCTGTATGATTTTTTAACCAAACATTTTCGTTTACTATTGACTTCCACTGATTCCACAAAATATCTTATTTGTGTTTCAAAGAAAAAAGTAGGTCATACATGTTTGGAATGACATGAGAGTGAGTAAATGATGACAGAATTGTTGTTTCTGGGTGAAGTATCTCTTTAACAGACATGTTCACTATGAACCCTCCTTGGGAAGAAAATTCTCACACAGCTCTTTTCTTTGAAATTCTTCAAACTTTTGTGTTTCGCTGAACAGCATATGGATCTGAAACCACCAGTGTGAGTAAACAATGTCTTTTTTTTTTTTTAAATATGAAATTAAAGGTAAAGTGTGTAATAATGTTTGCTTTCAAAAACAATTCCTGTCTTCTATTGGTAAGCCAAACTGATAACCGCCCCCAAGCTCACACCATTGGTTGAGCTGATGTTGTAGTGTGGTCCAGATTTTCAAACAAACAAAACAATGGTTTCACCACAGAGCCCCAGTGTTTACATTTTCCAAGGGAAATAAACCTACAAATGGCTTTACTTACAGTTGTCTCCGCATATTAAGCTGGGATAAGAGAAAGTATTTAAACATCAAAAAAATTACACACTTCACCTTCACCGCAAATGCTTCAGAAACAGCGGGAGAGCTGGAGAGAGGGAGGTCGCCTTTGAACAGGCTGTCGAGTAACATTTCATTAGGAGTCCGTTTCAGAGACGATGAAAAATTAACGCTGCTCCCTGCCTCACGCACACTTTTCAGGGAACCAGCCACCCGGTGCTGAGGAAGTGACATTAGAGAGCGTCTCTTGCTTCTACTTGCAATTGTCTTTCTCTTCTAGTCTGTTCTGGAAAACACAGTCTTTATCCCTTCAATTCTTGCTGGATATTGAAGACAGCAAACATTGCCAGTCAGAAAGAGGAAGAGCAAGAAATGAGAAAAAGGTGTATGTGAGAGAATATGAAATATAGAGCCATCAAAAAAAGCATCATTGATTCAATGACTGTGCACTTTGAGGTGCATGAAATGGAAATGTTAGAAAATGCATCTGATCTCTTCTGCAGGTCAGTGTGTTGGAGCTGCTGTGTGAGGTTTGTGCAGTGTTGCGTGATGTTGATGTCTTGCAGTACAGTGAAGTCTCTTAGTAGTTCTGTCAGGTGGGAGGATCAAGGGCTCCCGTCTGACCTGACCTCACTTCCCACAACATCATGAATGACAAGTGATGCCGTGTAGAGCCAGGCCTCTTTAAAGGGGTCATTGTGTCTTTTTTTTGCTCTCTTTCTTGCTCTCTCTTTAAGCATGTGTTTCTTCATCTGTTCTCAGGCTCTTAAATTCTAACGAAAAACAAGGCGCAGCAGCTGAGTAGATCCTCTGGAGAGCGGCGCTAGTGCTTCAGATGACAAGGGCACTTGGAAGACAATAGGATTGTGTGCACATGCATCTAAAGGAACATTAATAAACACAAAACATGAATGAGAAGAAGAGAAGCTAGGCGATTTAGCAGGAGAAAACATATGGAACCAAGCTGGTTTCAAAGTAAGCATTGGAGCAGAGCCGTCAGGGAGGAATTCACATATGTTTAGGTGGAGAATGAGGTGAAAGACAATTAAAAAACTGGATTTGCATTTCCTGAAGGAAATAACAGTGCTTGCAAAGCCAGCAAACAGTAATGTTAAAATTAAGGGTAAAATGATAAAAAAAAAGCTGTGAAGCCAAAGACAGAGACAAGGAAAGACAGAAATTGAGAGTAATATGAAATACAGATGGATGAGTAAGCCTAATGTCCTGTCTTTGTAGCTTGAAGACGCTTACAGAAGGAACAGACCAATCACAAAGTTGAATGCAAATATTTTTTTAAATGCATGTAAAAAAAAAAACAAAGCTGCGTCCCAATTCGCCTACATATACTGTGCCCTCAAAGTATGTCCTCATTTTGTGAAGAAAAGGTATATGTTTTTGGGACATACTATCATGTCATAAAATTGTGTTTTTAATGGCCAATCTGTCGCACAGTTATATGCATCCTGTTAGCGTAAACTGGCCTGTCAATCATCTTGTCAAAGGTAACATCCACATTTAATTTAATTTCTTACCATATAGGAGAAAAAAGAAGTAGAACACTGATTTTCCAGTCATAGAACTTTCATGCAGAGAACTCTCCCTCATGTTTTTGCATAATGTTTATGAAGTTTATGGCCAAACCTATATTTATAAAAGTTCATGATGTCGTTGCAGATGAAACATAACATGGATAACACTGAATGAATATTTTTCTTCACATTAAATGTTGATTATTAATCACTCAAAACTTAATCTTAACTTCTCCATTTAACCATCAGTCTTGCATATCTGGCATGTTAGTACTTTTTTAACACTTTTTATTTGTGTTTGTAGTTCTAAAGCAAATCCTCCTCCAGCGCACCATGGGTTGTGGGCAATATTAGCCAATATTCTGCACTTTGAATTTTCACAGGAAATAACAGATCCTCCGGGTACCTTTGGGATACTCATTTACATACCATGTTTGGGACAGACTAATTTTAATTTCGAATACTATTTAGGATGGATAGTATGCAAATCGGGATGCAGCACAACTGGAGTTCAGTATGCACATACATTATATGGACAAAAGTATTGGGACACCCCCTTCTAATGAACAGGTTTGACTACTTTAGTAATTTCCATGAGTACAAATCTTAATGTTAAAGCATATAATGATATTCTATGGCATTGTGTGCTTCTAATTTTATAGCAACAGTTTGGGCAGGACGTCAGGACCCTTTCCTATTCTAACTTGACAATGCCTCTGTGTATAAGGCAAGGTTCAAAAAGAAATGATTGATTGAGTCAGTGTGGAAGAACTTGACTGGTCTGCAGAAAGCCAAGTCCTAATCCCAGCTGAACACCTCTAGTGTGACTTTAAATGCAGACCTTGACCCAAAAACTCATCACCAAACACCAGTGACTTGTACATATGGGTACAGTCATTTTAGACACTTTCAAAACTCTTGCAACAGAGATGGAAATACAATTTTTAAATATATGAATTATGTTTCCATCTTTGTTGCCACAGTTTTGGAATTGCCTTTTTCTGTTCTAAAGAAGGGGGTGTTCCAATACTTTTGTCCATATAGTGTATGTACAAGTCACTGGTGTTTGGTGATGAGTTTTTGGCTCAAGGTCTGCATTTAAAGTTACACCAGAGGTGTTCGGCTGGGATTCTGCAGACCAGTCAAGTTCTTCCACACTGACTCAATCAATCATTTCACAATGCCTCTGTGTATAAGGCAAGGTTCAAAAAGAAATGATTGATTGAGTCAGTGTGGAAGAACTTGACTGGTCTGCAGAAAGCCAAGTCCTAATCCCAGCTGAACACCTCTAGTGTGACTTTAAATGCAGACCTTGACCCAAAAACTCATCACCAAACACCAGTGACTTGTACATATGGGTACAGTTCCAAACTGTTGCTATAAAATTAGAAGCACACAATTCCCTAGAACATCATTATATGCTTAAACATTAAGATTTGTATTCATGGAAATTACAAAAGTAGGCAAACCTGTTCATTAGAAGGGGGGGTCACAATACCTTTGTCTATACAGTGTATCACCATGATGTCACCAATCAGTTACATTTAGAATGCTGAACATCTTATCAACATAAAGATGTGCTCATGCCATGTCGGAATTACCATAATTATGAGATTCTGACCTGTACTGTAAAAAAAAACATTCACATCCTCACATAACTTGTAATTGCGACTTGTAAATTCTTAATTCTGAAAGCTACAATTTGTACCTTTCATGCAGCGTCACACAGAAACATTCAAAATGACACTGAATTCAGCAGTCAATAGTAGTTAAGTAGTTATCTTGTAATATTTCTGTTTATAAATTCCAACAACTGACTATTGTAAACGTCTTAATGCAAGATTAATCTGAAAATAATAGAAAGACACAATACAATTTAATGTAGCTAGATCAGAGTTGGACAACTAATAGCAATTGTGTTGCTAAATAATCTAAATAAACTTTAAAAGTATATTAATAAGGCAGTTGCATAACAACTGTTTCTTGTTTTATTTGGGTTTTGTTTATTGATTACTTAATTTGCACAGATTCATGTTGCCGTTAATTGAGTTGAAATAGAAACGCATAATTCTGAGGACATGAAATGCTCTAAGTAGAATGTCTGGGTTGTCATATAGTAATTACTGTAATTACAACATGGCATGAATGCACCATAAGTCAATAGCACAACTGAATTCAATTTTTAAACAAATATAAACTTTACAATAACCAAAAACAGATTATATGAAGGGCTAACAGCAATTCACAACGACAAAGAAACCAGACAGATTTTCAATAAAAGTTTCTTGAACCATTGAATGTATTTAAGTGCTGTCAACATATGGGCTTTCCAAGGCTATAGTGTTTAACAAAATTATCATCCATTCTAAGTGGTGGGTGTTTTGGATAAAGTCTCAAAAATGACTGATAAGTTTTCAATGGAATATATCACAGCCGCTGTGTGACTCTTGGTTGACTTCTGGTTGTATAGTTTGTCACATCAGTGAAAAGGCAGCATAAGACGAAAAATAAATATTAATACAGTGCTCATTGTGCAAGCACTGTAATAAAACTGTCACTCATTCCACAAATGAAGAGGTTAGCCAATCACAACAGAGGTTGGTTACATAATTCTTACAGCTACAATAACACAAACAACCTGAATTATTCTAAGGGAAAGAAAGAAATTTCAATGTAGTCATGCAAAACTAAAGTATGACTATTTTTGGTGCAATAAACTAACATTAAGTGCAACCCAGGGGAAAAAAAGGCAGGTAAAAGGGAAGTGAATAATGTAATGGAGATGAGGTAAGGTGAGGTGATGGAAGAAAGGTTACCTTGGTATTCCTTTGTAAAGCTGGAGGATGGAAGGGTGGGGTGAGCGATGGCAGGATGAGATTTGGGAGGGACAGACACTACAAGGGAATGGATTTACAACAGGGTTATTTACGAGCTACTGCAGCTACATACAAGCACATGCAGGGGAAAACACATGCAAAATGAGGCCTATCAGTGTGTGAGTGAGTGTACGAGTGTGTGAGCAAGAGATAAACCATGATGTTCATGAATTACACCCCTCGGCCGGGGTCAAGGGTCTCTTTGCGGGTAACATCTCCAGCCAGCAGGGTGCAGCATCTTCCTGTTCCACCCTTTCATCTCTCTCACCACTGCAAAATACTGCAGTTACCGTGCACCCTGGGCTCAGCTCTCTCTCTTACTGTAATCTTCAATCCCTCCGTCCCAAAGATCATCAATCTTACTGCTCTGCTCACCATCCTCCACACCTCTAATATACGCACTAGCCTCATCGCTCTTTCTCACCCCATCTCACTCCTGTTGCAGCCTCGCAGCTACTCTCTCCTCCATCTGCATATGGGTCTACCAGCTTTTTATGCAACAAAGAGCAGCACCACAGTTTTCGGCTGTGTATGTGTGTGGGCTTCAACACTCCGAGGGATTAACAGCTTGGTACCAGACCGATCAATATCCCAAGACCACCATGACTCTTCAGAAAGAGGAGGCCTGCTAATCATCCCTCTCATTCCTCTTCTCTCAGTTCCTCTTATCTTTCTCTGTAGCAAAAGATCTCTTATTTTGAAATAACAGTTCAGATATTTAAAGGTACAGTTTCCTCAAAAACAATTCTTAAAGGAATAATTCTTTTAAAAATGACTCTTAAATGGACGGTTGACCCAAAAATGTGAATTCTGTCATCATTTACTCACCCTTATGTCGTTCCAAATCTTCCAATCCAACATAAATGGAGACATTCTTCAGACCATAAACAAAGACTGGCACAAAAGTACCATATGAGTTTCATAAATATTGACCATACAACTAGTTCCAAGTCTTCTTACTATTGATTTGTGTAAGAAACTAAGCAAACATTACATTGGGATTAATTGATATCTCTATGAACCAATGTGACCGGATCTGTGAGCCAGATTCACTGAAAGGATACACAGATCAAAAAAGAATTCACTCACAAATCAAAATAGCTGCTTCTCGCATGATCACAACACGTAAAAATAAAGAAAGTTCACAAAATTGTGGATAACGCATCTGGTTTGGTCTGTTTCTCACATAATAACAGTATATTAGAAGACTTGGAGTATAGCACACAAATCATGTGGAGAATTTTATGTTATTTTATGGGGCTTTTGGATCCTTTTTAAGCTTGAAAGCTTCGGTCCCAATTTATTGTAATTGCATAAAAAGCGGCAGTCAAAACCTTTTCTTTTGTGCTCTACAGAAGAAAGAAAGCCATACAGGTTTGGAATGACATGTGGGTAAGTAAATAATGACCGAATTTTGTTTTTGCTTGCCCTATTCTGTCATTCAGATCCTTTTTCTCATTACATTTCCTGTCCCTCTTTCCTTTCTCCTCTCTTTTCAGCGCTCCAACTTTTTCATCCATTACATTTCTCTGTTTTTCCTGCACTTTTCCCAAAACCAATCATTTAAAAGGCGTTTCTTCTTTCCTGCTTCCTGCACATCATTACGGCTCAGGCTGGAAGCTGATAAACATTTCATCACACAGATGTCTGGGTGAGTCACGTCAGCAATGTTGTTCTCTGCGTTTTTGGGACTCTGGGTTTTGTGCCACATTATAGCACCAAAGAAAGAGAGAGTGGCAGATCTTCAAGTTGTTCTAATCCTCCGTATACGGAGTCTGTAAATCCCACAGTCTCTCACCTCTCCCCTCTCAGCTCAAAGGCCAAGTCTCTGTCGTCAACTCGACACACTCCTCGATTCGCCACGCTTAATATTCCTGTCATGACTATCCAAAGTTAAAATATGACATTTTCAATTACTATATCCCCTCTTGCTCACGCTTTCTTCTCCTTTTCCTGAGTTTCACTTCATTAATTAAGTGCCCATGTTGTTTCTTCCAATTAGAGCCACAGCTCATTACTGTGCTACATCTTTTTCTCTCTCCTGCGAGCAACGATGGCTCTCCTTCCATCTCTTTCTCCATCCATCCTTTCACTCATTTCAATCTCAGTAGCTCTCTGAGGTCGTTTGATTGTAATGGTTTTTATAGGCAGTGAGGTCCATCATGGGTAAGTACTGCTGCTGTTTTACATAAGCATGTCTCCAGGGGACTGTCCTTTGACCGCTTGACCACTGGACAAGCTGCATATGTGGAGGTGAGGAGTACACACACACATATTCACATATGCTTTGCTTTATACAATATAGTTAATGGAGATTTAAAGCGTTAATGAAGATTTCTACCTTCTAATCTTCAATCTAGCACTGAGACACCTTTTACATTTTTGTATTTTCAATAAAGCATTATTTAGCATGTTTAAGACATTTTCCTTAGAGACTTTTGGCTGCTGCCTACAATGTAGGTGATTTCAGGTTTAGCAGTTCTTGTGTAGGCAAAACCTGAACCCACACAGATACATTGAAATAAATATAAAAAGTAGTAGCACATTAAAATGCTTCTTGTGGGTTTGGTAAAAAAGTGTGTACCGAATATATATGCAAATGTAAAAGTTTCCAGACAGACAAAGATAACGCAGCACAGACAGGCGTACCTGTTGAGCCATGTGGTAAATATACACTTGCATATCAGTCAGCGTAAATTGCGAAATTTCTGAAAAACAAAGTCTCCTCCTCCTCTGTCCTTTTGCCTTTCTCATTTCCCTATCTGTATCACCCTGATTCATTTTGTCTTTCCTGACTCATTTTGTCCTCCTGTTTATAATCATCATTGCATTCGTATTGGCTGGTTGCTCCTCATTTTGCACTTCATGGTCACTTTAGACATAAAATAAATCAGTGAGAAAAAAGTTTGTCAGTGCGAAGCAGCGAGATATTGAGATCAGCCTTCCTTCACCCTCTGGTGTCACTGTGACTGCTGACTCATCATCTCGATGGTTCTCCGTCATCCTCTATCAGCCTTCAGCAGTCAGCCATTTCTCTCTTTTAGTTGCAGTGAGCATGGGATTTCCAGCGGATGAAGCCTAAATACGCTGATACCTCTGAGAGTTAATACCAAATCTTGTTCATTTACTCCCACACAAACACATTAAATGGGAAGGTCTGTGTTCTGTGTAGAAGAGCAACGAAAGAAAGAAAAAGGAAGGAAGAAAGGAATGAAGAAAGGAATGATGGTAGGAAGGAAGACGGGATATAGGGAAGGCAGGAAGGAAGTAAGGAAGGATAAAAGAAAAGAAGAAACAAATAAAGAAAGGAACATAGAAGGGGTGGAAAAGACAGGAAAGAAGAGAGGGAGGAGGGAAAGAAAGAAGATGAAAGGAAGGAAGGAAATAAGGAAGAATGGAGGATAAGAGAAATGAAAAAAAGGATGTAACTATAGGAGTAAAGGAATATGAATATGAAGGAAAGGAAGAGGGATAACAAGGGGAAAAGATGGGGTGGTACAAAGGAAGTATTAAACCTAAGGAAGGAAATGAGAAATGAATAAAGGATGGAAGGAAGGATGAAAACAAAGAAAGGAGTAAAGGAATGAAGGAAAAAATGATCAAAGAAAGAAAGAAATATTAAGGAAGGTCAGAAAAACAATGGAAGGTAAGGACAAGAAGAAAGAACGAGAGTTAGAAAAGAAGGAAGAAAGGAAGGAAAGTTAGAAAAATAGAAGGGAAGGGGAAAAAGGAAAGATGGAAGGAAGTAGGAACAAAGCAATTAATAGTAAGGAAGGAAAGAAAAATTGGAAGGATGGATAAAAAAAGAAGGGAAGGAAACTAAGGAAGAAAAAAAACAGGAAGAATGGATGGATGGAAATGAAACAAATGGAGGATAAAAGGATGAAAACAGAAAGGAATGAAGGAAAAGAAAAAATATAAAAAAGAAAGGATGAAATGGAATAAAGGGAAGAAGATAGATAGATAGATAGATCGATAGATCGATAGATTAAGGAAGGTAAGAAAAACAAAGGGAGGTAAGGACAGGAAGGAAGGAAGGAAGGAAGGAAAGGTAGGAAAAATAGAAGGAAATGAGAAAGGAAGGAAGGAAGGAACAAAGGAAAGATGGAAGAAGGAACAAAGCAATTAATAAAGTAAGGAAGGAAAATTGGAAGGTTGGATAAAAGAAGGAACAAAGGGAGGAGGAAACGAAAAAAGAAACAGGAAGAATGGAGGCATGGACGAATGGAGGGAAGGAGGAAACAAATAAAGGGGGAAGAAAGGAGGAAGTAAGGAAAGATGGAATGCATAAAGAGAAGAAAAGAAGGAAGAAGTAAAAGAGGGAGGAAAGAATGCAGTAGGGAAGGACGGAAGAATAAACAGGCAGAGAAAGGGATTCCTGGGACATTTTCTGAAGTGCAGAGGTGTTTCAAAGCTAAGAGGCTCACCTACAAAGAACCGTGGATAGAAGGAGTGGAAGAGAGAGGGAGCGAATGATAGAAGCGGGATGAAAGATGACATTCCCACCCACCTGCGCTCTCCGAGCTGCCTCGTTAAGGTGCGTATTTGATGGCTGTCGTTACCATGCAAAAAAAGGAGGAGGAAAAAAAGAGAAAGAAAGGAGGAAGACCTCTGGGGATCTCATTTCTTGCACTCTTTCAAAATACATCACACATCCTGCGGGTCTACAGACACAGCTGGAAGATGCAGTGCCCTGAACAACCACAGGGGGCAGACCTGGGCGAGAGGGGGAGGACTAAAAAAAACACACACCATGGTGGGAGAACAAGACTACTTTGTCGCATTCAAAGCCACAGTAAACCACCTCTGTAGCTATAAAGAACCCACGCTGTTCTCGAACGGAAAAGAAAGTGTAGGTGTTCATGCGTATACATATGGAATTGTTTTGTGAAAACAGGTTTCAAATGAAAGCCTACATACTTTGACATGCAAAAATGGGGACTGTACTGAGTAGTTTAGAAGGGGTCTTGTGACGGGACACGTTTGTTTTCTTACCGTACACCAGCAGTGTGTAGTGGTCGGCTGCACGGCCGTAATTATTATGCGCCTGACAGAGGTAGGTGCCGTTGTGTGATTGGCTGAGGCGAGACATATGGAGAATGTTGCCCGTTTTCTCAGCCCTCTCAGGAAGAGTGTCGTTCACTCGCGACCACTGGATGTCACGTGGTCTAGAAAAAAAGACAGCAAAATAAGACATTATATTAAAGAAGCAATCAAGAATTTATCAAAGAGGGTACAAGGCATTAAAAGAAAAGCTTGAAAAACAAATCTTCTCCAAATAATGAGACACAAGGGACGAAAGAGAATAGAAATCAGATCATACAAAAAAGATGAAAAAGACATAAAAGGATTTGGGGGAGAAATAACATTTCTTAATCAGTATTTTTGTCTGGTAAAAAATTTAAACAGCCTTAAAACAAATAAGTTATTTTAAATGTGCATTATTTGTGCAAGATAGGATTTGTTTTCAGAGCATGTTAAATTAATTATTTATTGTTTATTTTATATATATAGCTATATACAGTACCGTCGCAAGGGCTGTGCCAAGTGTGCGACTGCACAGGGCCTCGCGCCTCTAGAGGGCCTCGCTCCTGGCCGGCATTTTATGTCGTTTATGTCTAATTTTTCGCTCGGAAACCATATTAACACTGAATAAACACGGCAGCCACATACACAAACACTTAAACACACAGAGTGGTTAAAACACAGAGTCAGTACCGTCGCACAGGCTGTGCCAAGTGTGCGACCGCACAGGGCCTCGCTCCTGGCCTGCATTTTATACCGTTTTTGTCTCATTTTTTTACTGTTTTTCCACCCATTTTGTCCTTTGAAAGACTAAAATAGTCATAGCTGATAGACAGTTTAAGACTGTGTGTATAAGAATGAGTAAAGCTGTTTGTTGTTAGGATGACAAAAAGTTTTAAAAGTTAAACTTTTAGGCTGGTCTGCCTCAGTGGTCCAACAGCGCTCGTCAGTGTCAAAATGATCGATGGCCAATCAAATCAAAGAAGGCGGTCACTGTCACAACGCAACGAGAGTTCGTGGAAAGATGTAAGTAGTACTATATTAGAAAACTGTTTTACGATAGAAATGTTCAGCGACCGACAGTAATAGACTATCTAGTGATGCAAACTACTCAACTTTTTATTAAATTTCGCCGTTTCGCATTGAAAATATGCGATCATGATTCATGTAAATCATAAATGAACATGGCAAAAGACGTTTGCGTTTTCGACTATTAGACATACGAATAAGAGTGAATGTGCACATTTTAAAATAAAATATTATTTTCAAATAGTGTAAATTGATTACTACTTCATATGAAGAGTTCAGATGCATGCCGATTATCACGGTTAATTGTCTGGTTTTATGGCTTTCATTATATAATTGATTAATTTAAGGGTTCAGTAAATAATTATGATGTTATCTTTTAATCTTTTTGAGTTATTATTTTGCAGTGTAAGATTATATAGAGTATTCCAAATTCTAAGAATTGGCCAATACCGATCCAACACCAGCGCTACTTTTTTTCTACACCACTACAGAATATCAATACTGTGTTTGTGGAACTAATGGTCACTCTTTTAAACCCTTACTTTCGTTTCCATATAACTATAAACTATGATAAAAGTTCATCAGCATGCATTGAATAGGCCTAATCCCATGTTGTAGC
Source organism: Sinocyclocheilus anshuiensis (assembly GCF_001515605.1). Taxonomy (NCBI): domain Eukaryota; kingdom Metazoa; phylum Chordata; class Actinopteri; order Cypriniformes; family Cyprinidae; genus Sinocyclocheilus; species Sinocyclocheilus anshuiensis. Next base: position 1,096,278 of record NW_015546062.1, on the reverse strand, counting down.
GCAAAAAAAAAATAAAAATACTGCTAGCAAATCATGTGCTTTCACTTTAATGGCAATGACTAGTTTCTTTTCTTTCCCTTTAAAGTAAAATAACTGAACATAAACATAGGAGCCTGAGAAAATAACCATTTTAGAAGAAATTTTTAGATGGCACTGAGAGGCTTTTGCATCTTCATAAATAACTACAAACCTAGCACTTATTTTAGCATTCTTATTTACTTATTTACTTGCTTTACTATTATTATTATTATTATGCAGTACATAATTGGGGGGGGGGGGGCAAATGATCAGTGAGAGCAGAAGGAATGTGTCACACGTTTTAAACTCAACAAAATGGTAAAATACATATATCAAGAGCATGCTCACAGATGAGAACAAAA
>NW_015546062.1:1095253-1095610 GCF_001515605.1 Sinocyclocheilus anshuiensis | reverse complement strand
ATTGATCATAGCCTATATGTTTGATCAATTTAGCCTTCTCAAATCATCACGACTTGCCTAAAATAAAATCTATATACTGTATAAAACAGTTCAAGCATATCACAATGTTAGTTTAAATGTTTTACATAGATAAATGTGCGCTGTTAGACGCATATCCAATCGTTTGTGCGGAGAGTGGAAGCAGAAGCGCGCTCTGCAGGACATGGAGGCGCCAGCGCGATCATTTGCATTTTTTTCTAACAGTGGAAACAACTTAAAATACGGTCTTTTTTGCTCTTAAAGGTAAGAGTAATACGTCATTCTAAACTGTAAAGGGTCTAGTTTTATTTGTGAGAACTCACAATATGACCAAAACGT
>NW_015546062.1:1090310-1092330 GCF_001515605.1 Sinocyclocheilus anshuiensis | reverse complement strand
ATTTTTGCTCATAAAGGTAAGAGTAATACATCATTCTAAACTGTAAAGGGTCTAGTTTTATTTGTGTGCACTCACAATATCAACAAAACGTTGTGCTTATAAAGAATAAAGAAAACAACTGCTTTCTGCCGTCTCTGGCTTGAACAGGAGCGCTTCACAATGATGACTCAGCGAATAGACATGATAAAAATATATAGAAAGCTTTAAATTACTACTTTAAAACGAAATCCTTCAAATCGAAAATAGAAACTCTTTCATTATGTAATCCGTGCTTTTTTCATCACCATAATTGATGGATGTCTAAAATATAAAAATAAGGAAAAGCCTAAAACAGGCCCGATTACAATTTGCGGTTTATTTTATAATTCTGTACAAAATAAAACACAAATTATAATGGCATATATGTAAAACTTTGTCCTATAATTGTATAGCTGCTTCTATTTTCAGATTTTTATGTTGCTCTGTTCTGAATACCTTAACATTTAAAGGAGTTGCTGCAATGCAATTTTGTCTGATATGTGAATTATTTATTAACCTATTTTTTTATCCATGCAGCAAATGCTTTAAAAACAGCTTTAAAAAATACTTTATTGCATTCCAGACGCTTTTAAAGTACTTTTCACTATAAATTTTACGGGTAGCTTGGATGTAAAACATTGTCATGAATTTGTTGTATTCCCATTTGTAAAACAGCTTTAAAAATTACTTTATTGCATTCCAGACGCTTTTAAAGTACTTTTCACTATAAATTTTAGGGGTAGCTTGAATGTAAAACATTTGTAAAATAGCCAACAAATGAATTGTTGCAGGCTAACCCAATCTCATGAAAACTGTATAGCACGATCTTCTGCTTCTTTTTGGCGTAATAATTCTATGCAGAAATTGACTTTGGCATGCAAAAGACTGATAAATTCATAATTAATGGCATGGCTGGTTCAGTCGACAGAAATACGGGACACACAGGCCTATAATAACTGCTGAAATGTTTGCGGGGCAAATCTCAGGTCGGTCTGAGCGCTCATGATACGCACATTGCGTACAGCCGTACACCTGCTGATGCAGTAGATCTTACAATTCTTATGAGCGTGTGCGTGACCGTGATTCGTGCGCAAGCATGTCAGTGAGCACGGCATCACAATAGACACACACACACACACACACACACACACACACAAATTGCAGAGGGCCTCGCATGTCAACTTCGCACAGGGCCTCACACCCCCCTTGCGACTGCCCTGTATGTATATATATATATATACACACACCCCACTGAATTTTTTTAATCTCTTTTGAGCTTCTGAAGTATGCATCTATTGGACACATTACTAACCCATCCTCATAGAGAAGATTTGTGAATGGCAGTGAAGCGACACAACTGACACTAGTAGGTCACATGACAATGACAACATGATGAATATGGTACATCCAGATTACATTTATACTACACACATTAAAACAGTGTAGTTTTTAATGGTTGCAAAGTAATTACTTTAATTTGTGTACCTACTCAAAGTATGCAGTTTTGGACTCAGACATCCACTTGTTTCTTTCCTAAATGGTTAAGTGTTTTGGAATTAATCAGTTGAAAGAATGATTCAGTGACTTACTCATAAAGCCATTATTTGTTTTGTTTGTGGACAAACACACAGATGCATACATTGTGTCCTGTGCAAATTTTTTTTTTTTAATCAAAAAATAATGACTATCATACATTTTTACCATGATTTAGACACCAACTAGAATGTAATTAAGTGTTTAAAAATGTTCACATACCAAAAAGCTTGTCAGGCATATTTAGAACCAGAACCATTATATGTAGGGATGTAACGATTAACTGCGAGCCGGTTGAAAATCGATTCAAATATGTGACGATTCAAATCGGTTGAGATGCTAAACAAATCGCGATTCATTTAGGTTTAGGAGTTTATATGTAACACAGACATATACAAAGCCTTAGTTTGTTTATATGAAGAGATTTATTTTATTTGTGTTACTTATTTATTTGATTTGGGGCTTGTTT
>NW_015546062.1:1089770-1090245 GCF_001515605.1 Sinocyclocheilus anshuiensis | reverse complement strand
CCATCGCGATGTTGCGTTCCAGATACCTCCTCATCAAACGGGGGGGTATCCCCCTTGCCATGCCCCGTTCTAGCTCTTCCGTCTCTCGGAGGCTACTTCGGTTCATGGTCAGGGTGATCTGAGGATTACGGTGAGAGCTTCCCTGTTGAGTACGTCTCCGCGGGCCTCTCATTCCTCAAGCATGTCGCACCACCTGGTGTTTCCGGACGAGTGTGCTCATAAACACATTTCATTACACCAAATACACAAAATACTGTTCTTTTTAGCAGCATCATATGACCCCTTTAAGGATCACAGTGCAGCCCTCAAGAACTAATTAACTGTAATTTTAGAATCTTTACCAGTCTTTTCCACTATCCTTCAAAACACTAGGGCTGTGCGATATTGAAGAAAATTGTGAGATGCGATAACTCATTAAATAATGCGATATTCGATATGCGATACGATAATGCTTAAAGTGCCACATGCTCAGATG
>NW_015546062.1:1082899-1089746 GCF_001515605.1 Sinocyclocheilus anshuiensis | reverse complement strand
CGATATGCATATTGCGATATGTACATTTGCGATATTTCGATAATTTTGATATATTGCACAGCCCTAACACTAGGTTTTGCCCATTTGTTAATTTTTAATTATTTAAAATAGAATAAAATGTAGTATTATTTTTACTGAACATTACTGTCTTGGATTTATAAAAGCAGTAATCTACTCATGATTGCATTTATCTCATTTTAAGAACGTCTGAATATTTTAAACTGGAAAATAGATCTTTTATATACCTTTACATACTTGATATTTTTCAAAGAAGTGAGGAGTAGAGAAGCGAGGATAGTCTTAGCAGATAATACCAGCCAGACAGAGACAAAAGAGCATGAAAGGAGGAGATTACCGAACACACACACACACACACACACACACACACACACACAAACAGCTGCGAGGTGATCCACAGCAGCAGGAGATACATGGAAACTGTAGGGCAAAAAGCCTGAGGCTTCAGTTCTGAGCCCACCGCCTGTGAAACGCCTCATCCCTCATCCACCCTGGCTAGAAGACAAGTCTACGTCATCACCCACCGTAATCCCACAGGACACGTTTAATTACAGCCCTCACAGGATTCGGCATACAGTACCACACACACACACACACACAAGCACAAACGCAGAGGATGAGCCAGCCAGAGCGCTGAGGAATAATAAACACACCCCTCCAACAAACGCAGATTGTGTTTAATTGGTGATTAATGTCGGACGAACATGATGGTAATGGCTTTATAACCAAGCAGCACGACGCAGTGTACTGTGAGTTCAGTTACCGTAGAGCGGCATCTGGATCCATCTCTCATTCCTCCCATCAATACACTCATTTATCTCAACCTATCCAGAGAGCGGTCTCTCTCTGGGTGGGCAGTCTATTCTCATTTCTCATCACCGCATTCTGTAATCTTCAAACATGCCCCTACAATTAAACATTTACACGTTTCACACTCTCTTTCTCCCTACCGCATAAATCACGTAGCCTTTAATTTCTCTTTTGTAGCTAAAACTCCTCTGAGCCCACCTTTCTTTCTTTCCTTCCCTCACTCTGTCATTTCCCCATTTCAGTGCAAAATGAGTGGCAGCTCAAGCGTCCTCTCCATCTCTCCATCTTTCATTTCTGTAGCGGTCCCTTACGAGGCTCTGGAGAGGTTTAATGGCTTTCTGCTCACAGGCTCTTAAGGAGAAGAGGCTCAGTGACCACGGGCGAGCCGCAGAAAAAAGACAGACTGAGACAAACATGCCCTCTGAAGGAAGAAAGCGTCTGTGCTCACTGTGACATTGGGGAGGTTGACAGTGGGACATTTTCTCCTTCAATATAAGACGTTTAGTGTGGAAAAAGAGAAATGTCCCTGAAAAACTCTGAAGCTTCATTCCAATGTATCAAAATTGGCAGAAAAACAATATAGCAATAATATTTTCATTAATGTCTTTTTTTAATTGCTCATTTTATCCTCTTTGATTTTATTTTATTGCATACTGTTATAATTTTTATTACAACTATGACCACAGGTGTTGCCACATAATTTTTTTTTAATTAAAACAACATTTTTATGTTATTTTATAAATAAATAAATAAATAAATAATGGCATTAACTGTAATAAAACTAATAATACACTACAACATTTCGTATTATGACTTCAGTCTTTACTGCTACTTCTATTCTATTTTCTTTTTTTTCTTTGTCTCTATTTCTATTTCTGTTCTATTTCTATTTCATATTATTTATGAATAAATAAAGGTTGCAAGTGTAATACAAATTATAATGTACAATAACAATTTATTTTTTCTTTCTTTTATTTTATTATATAGTGTTATTTTATAAATAAATAAATAATGGCATTACTTGTAATAAAACTAATAATACACTATAACATTTTATTTTATTCCATTTAATTTTATTGTATACTGTTTTATGACCAGTCTTGACTGCTACTTATATTTATTAAAACACTTATTTTTTATTATTTATAAATAAATAAAGGTGGCAGTAATTGTTGGAAAATAATAAATATACAATACATTTTTATTTTAGTTTACCAGTCACTGCTTTTACTGTGTACTTTGAAATTGAAATTGAAGGTGAAGTAATGAGAGAGAAACAGAGATGGGAGGAGGAACAGAGGACGGAGTCAAGGCTCTTCTCCCTCTTGTAGAAGAAGGGATCATCTTTGTTCTGAGCTGTTATACTTTATTGGAGCTGGATTGAGATTATCCTCTTTAAGCATTTTAGAGTGTTAGAAGATGAAAGCTGTTCTTGTGGGACCAGTTCAGATGATTAGTTTTTAAAGCACATGTAGAAACAGAACTTCACACGCGCTTTCACATCCATCAAAATCTCCCACACGCAACCTGACAGATACATTTCCAAAGAAAAACACACATGCTCATGTACACTCACAGTGGGTTGCCGGTAACGGAGCAGGTGAGACTGAGGGAGTCTCCCTCTCGGAGGATGCCCTGAGGGGGAATGATTTTCACCGTAGGAGCAACTGCAGAGATAAGGATAAAGAAGAGAAGGATAGAGAGAGGGAATAAAACAGGTAAAGAGCTCTGTCACAAAGTCTAGTGAACACATACTGTCTTCAAATGCAGTATCCAGACTAAAATGGAAATTATTGCTTTGGAACAAATACTTGAATGCATAACTGAATGTTGCTCTGGACTCACATGTGATTTTAATACAGCCAGTGCAAATTATATTATAATAATTATAACATTATAATAATTATAAAAAATAAACACATACGAGCACAATATTTTTTTCTTAAACACTTTTTTTTTTTAAATATTATAAATTTAATCATGATCTATTTATTATTTTAGACCATTTTTATATGTATTTATATTTTTATATTATTTATTTTATATATTTTTATAATTCAAAGGCTTCTTGGGCTACTGTAAGTACATTTTTATTTCTTTGTAAGAAATTAATATATTTATTCAGAAAGGATGCGTTAAATTGATCAAAAATTACAGTAAGTGACAGAAATGTAAAAATTAAATACATTTTGAACGTTTTATTTCAATAAAATAATCATTTAAATAGATCACTTGCTGCTACTCATGTGGGATATGGAGTTTATTGAAAGATCTGGTGCTATGGTTAGGTTTATGTGTGGGTTAAGGTATAAGGGTAGAGTAATTACAGATGTAACTACAGAAATTAATTACAGATGTAATTACAGGGGGCACTTTTAAATATAAGTACAATGAAAAAACATTTATGTACACAATAAACGTATCAAATGGTTATTTCAAAATTAAGTAAACTGTAGTTAAAGACAGTTAATATAAAGTGGGTCCATTGCAATAGTAAATATATAAAAAAATGAAAATTAAAAATTGTAATAATATTTTACATTATTACTGTTTTATTGTATTTTTGACCAAATAAATACAGCCTGGGTGAGGCTTATGCTTCTTTCAAAAACTTAAAAATAAAGCTTCCCAACGTCAAACTTTTGAATGGTTGTGTATTGAATGAACTATTTATAATCATAATTTTGCATAAAAATGCTCTTAAAATGCTGCCTACAGCTGCAGCTCACCAGGTTTTATAACAGAACAAGTGCTTCAACTCATTTTTAGCAGGTGTCTGATTTAAACTAACTGTGGGTAAAAACAGCAATACACTAAATTTTATTTGAACTCAATTGTCTTTTTATAGAGTAAAGCCCTTCCGATTTTTACAGCAACTTTATGAGAGAAGTCCTTGTGTAAAGTTAATATTAGATCTTTTTATTGGTTGAAATCCTTCCACAGTATCACATCTCAAGTGTTTCTGTTAACACTGTGGTGTGATGTGTAATGGGATACTGTTGTCTTCTCGTCCTTTATCATATCAGACAAGATGTAACACAAACAAACAAACCTTGTTAGAGGCTTGCCAAGTGAACATGTTTAAACAGATGGGGCTTCAGCGAGCTAATAACAACCGTTAATCAGTCTAATATAGCGGTAGTCATAGAAACGTGACGGCATTGTTGGCTCACAGTGAACGTCCAGGCTGTAGTGACGAACTCGTTTCTGCCCCACGAGTGCCGGGTGAGACGCCTCACAGCTCAGTGCCACTCCATTATCTTTCCTCTCCACGGGGATACGGATAGTGTTGGAAACACTCACAGTCTTGCCGTTCTCCTGCTGAGAGATCACACCTGAACGAAAAGAGAGGAACAGAAGTCAGTTCGCTCTAATTTTTAACAGTGTGTGTTCACATTTCAACCAGACATTATTTGCATACCTTTCGTACAAAGGACTGCGCGCTCGACCTGATTACTTCAAACAGTATGAATCTGACGCGCTGAGCAATGCACCTTACACACATCGATTTCACAACCACAGAACAGGCTCTATTATCCTTCTGAGACTGTTAAGTTTTAATTTGATGATGAAAAACGAAATGACCAGGGGCGAGTGAAGGGCAGTAATGGGGTGATGAAACAGACAGAGGGAAGTGTAGGTCGATAGAGCGTGAGGTCGAACAGAGTTTGCAGATTTATGAAGATTATGGGTTTCTAACTTGTAAAACTATTCTTCGGTCTTTGTCAAACTTGTATTTTACAGAAAGCACCAATCACTTACCCATTGCGACTTCATATAAAAACAACCAAAATGGCAGTGGCTTAAAACAAATCAATACATATTTCTGTTTGATATGTAATTTTATACTCATATACAAAGTGTTTTGTTTTGAAGGAGCATATAAATGTGAAAAAGCGATCGAATATTCTGCTGTGACTGACAACAAAGCCACAAACCGATCCTTTATGGTGTTATGAGCTTTGCCATAGAAACAAATCATTTCTGAGTCATGAACAGCTCTTGGACAGCTCTCACGTTTTCTTCAAGACGTGAACAGCTAAGAGAAGATTCTAAAACAACAATGTACAATAAGACTCATTGGTAACACTTTATTTTAAAGGCCAGTTCTCACTATTAACTAGTAGCTTATTAGCATGCATATTACTAGAATATTGGCTGTTTATTAGGCACATATTAATGCATTATTCTGCATGACCGCAGTCTGGAACCCTTAATCCGACCCGATGCATAAACTTACTAACTATTAATGAGCAGCAAATTAGGAGTTTATTGAGGGAAAATATTGAGGTAATATGTGTTCCCTAATTTAAAGTGTTACCGATACATTTATTAGCTGTAGTTAATATATTAGGTATCTTGAACTAAAAAAAAAAACATGGAGATAACATTTATGGAGGCAAAAATCTGGAAAAGAGTTTTGCATTTCCAGTTCCATCATAACAAAGTCAATGGGGTTAATGGGTTTTAGGTTAAATGCCTACAATAGGTCTGTAACGTGAGCTCAAGGTATTTTCACATTTTATTCTACAGCATAAAATACACCAGTAATATCTACTTGTGGTTTTTTTATAGCTTTTACTTGTCTTGAAAAAGGCAGGTGCTAACAGGTGGCAAAATTTATAGCCGTTTTAAACCGTTTATAGCCTACGTACATTTTGGCGATTGTATTTAGGCTTTAAAATTCATAAAAGTTATCGTGATGATAAATTATAAATTATTAACTTTATGAAACATGTATGAATCATAAACATTTGTTGGTCACAGAGTTTATTTTCTGCAATAATCCAAAAGTCAATTGAAAAATCTTATTGGGTTTTTGTCAGGGAAACCAGGGTGATGCATAACCACTGCAGCAGGCTATACTTTCACAACATGCATCTAGATTAATATTAATTTATAAACATAGAATAGTTTATTGTTAAATCATGTTTGATCATTATTCATGATTAAGCAATGTTAACTGTATTTAACTAATCACTCTAGGTTGATGATATTTTAAAAATAAAGCATTGTTTATTGATATTGTTTATTGCAACATACATGTTTCAACATACAAAATTCTGTCATTAATTACTCACCCTCATGTCGTTCCAAACCCGTAAGACCTTCGTTCATCTTCAGAACACAAATTAAGATATTTTTGATGTATTCCGAGAGCTCTCTGACCCTCCCATAGACAACAATGATCCTTACGTAAACAATACGCTGTTTACGTTATTTACGCTTTGATCTGAACATAAACAACGTATCCGCGTACATATGTTATTTACGTATGTGATACTCTCCAAAATGGCGCCATAGGGTGACGTGGAGGAGACGAATTGTTGAATAAAGTCGTTATTTTTGTTTTCTTTGCGCACAAAAGTACTCTCGTAGCTTTATAGCATTACAGTTGAACCAATAGGGTGACGCGGAGGAGACGAATTGTTGAATAAAGTCGTTATTTCTGTTTTCTTTGCGCACAAAAGTACTCTCGTAGCTTTATAGCATTACAGTTGAACCACTGATGTCAAATGTATTATTTTGACAATGTCCTTGCTACGTTTCTGAGCCTTGATCATGTTGGGATCATTGCTGTCTATGGGAGGGTCAGAGAGCCGGAATGCATCAAAAATATCTTAATTCATGTTTCGAAGATGAACGAAGGTCTTACATGTTTCAACATACAAAATTCTGTCATTAATTACTCACCCTCATGTCGTTCCAAACCCGTAAGACCTTCGTTCATCTTCAGAACACAAATTAAGATATTTTTGATGTATTCCGAGAGCTCTCTGACCCTCCCATAGACAGCAAGGATCCTTGCACGATCAAGGCTCAGAAACGTAATTTTATGAAGCTACGAGAATACTTTTTGTGCGCAAAGAAAACAGAAATAATGACTTTATTCAACAATTCGTCTGCTCCGCACCACCGTAGCGCCATTTTGGAGAGTATCCACTGAACGTAAACATCGTATGCTGTTCTGTGTCAGCTGTGTCACGCGGATATATTTTTTTCGTTCAAATCAAAGAGT
>NW_015546062.1:1082349-1082677 GCF_001515605.1 Sinocyclocheilus anshuiensis | reverse complement strand
CTTACGGGTTTGGAACATCATGAGGGTGAGTAATTAATGACAGAATTTTCATTTTTGGGTGACCTATCCCTTTAAAACTGTAAACTACTGTTTAAAGTTTGGGGTCAGTAAGATTTTTTAAATAATAATAATAGTTAATAATATTACATGTTTTACTGTATTTTTAATCAAATAAACGCAGCCTTGGAGCAGCCTTTTTTTTTTAAGTAAACCTAGATTAATAAATGCTGTAAAAGTACCATATTGTTAGTAATTAACTAGTGCTGTCAAACAATTAATCGCGATTAATCGCATCCAAAATAAAAGTTTTTGTTTACATAGTATATGT
>NW_015546062.1:1081710-1082036 GCF_001515605.1 Sinocyclocheilus anshuiensis | reverse complement strand
TATAAATATATACATGTAAATATTTTCAAAATATATACTGTATGTGTGTGTATTTATATATACATTATACATATACACAGTACACATAGATATATTGTGTAAATAAAAACGTTTTTGAATGCGATTAATCGTTTGACAGCACTATAATTAACTAATGTGATCACACTTAATTTTAAGGTCCAAATCTTGCTATTAACAAACCATTAACTATGACTTTTGCCTCAATAAACTCCTAATTTGCTGCTTATTAATAAGTTTAGGTATTGGGTAGGATTAGGGATCTAGAATATGGTCATGCAGAATATGTGCTTTATAAGTACTAATAA
>NW_015546062.1:1046016-1079808 GCF_001515605.1 Sinocyclocheilus anshuiensis | reverse complement strand
AGTGCTGTCAAACAATTAATCGCGATTAATCGCATCCAAAATAAAAGTTTTTGTTTACATAGTATATGTGTGTATAATGTGTATATTTATTATGTATATATAAATACACACCCATGCATGTATATATTTAAGAAAAATGAATGTTTATATATTAAATATATTTATATATAATATAAATTATATGAATATAAATATATACATGTAAATATTTTCAAAATATATACTGTATGTGTGTGTATTTATATATACATTATACATATACACAGTACACATAGATATATTGTGTAAATAAAAACGTTTTTGAATGCGATTAATCGTTTGACAGCACTATAATTAACTAATGTGATCACACTTAATTTTAAGGTCCAAATCTTGCTATTAACAAACCATTAACTATGACTTTTGCCTCAATAAACTCCTAATTTGCTGCTTATTAATAAGTTTAGGTATTGGGTAGGATTAGGGATCTAGAATATGGTCATGCAGAATATGTGCTTTATAAGTACTAATAAACAGCCAATATGTTAATAACAGGCATGCTAATGAGCAACTAGTTACTAGTGAGAATTGGTCCCTATACTAAAGTGTTACCACTAATGTTAACAAACTGAACCTTATAGAGTGGGTCCAATCTCAGAGGTACCATCTAACAATACAATGACATGAATACAGCACTGGTGTTATAGCACAGGCCAGGTTTTAATGTTTGTGTCACTCTACATGTCTGTGTTAGTGGCGTTCCAGACCAGAATATGCGAGCAGTATTTTGGAGTTGTGCCATTTTTCCAGACCGGCTGTCAGCCTGTGTGCTACTTGGTGAATTAACAGAAAATTTGGTCCTAAACACAGTACTTGACATAAACTTGCTTATATAACTCTTACATGTGTGATATTGCTTAAATATCCTTGATCAGGCAGACATTTAAATTATTTTCACTGAAGCGAAACAGCATCAGACTCAGAAGACTAAATTCAAACTGAGCCCCGTTGTACTGAATCTGTCGCAGACAGACACACTTGCGCTCACGACTTTGTAGAGTGCCATCATTGATAGAGTGCCAAGCCTACAATCTCACCCTGCACTTTCCTGCCTCTTTTTTTCCTGTCTCTGTGTCTTTGTTATTTTCTTTCTCCATGTTTTTACCCTTCTTGGAGCCCAAAAAAGAAAAGCTGAAACAAAAAGATAGAGAAAATATGATGGCAGTGAGAAAAAGAGCGGCGAGAAAGCAGGAAAATGAGAGGCAAAGTTAACAGAAAAGGAATAAAAGGCACAGATTGGGGCCGCACCTGGATCCAGTTCTGTGTGTGGGAGTGTATGTGACAAAAAAACGTTCTTCTGCACACATCCAAAGGGACCCAGATGGACAGACGCATTTGAAATTCGATAGAGTGACATAAAGCAATAGAGGGGAAAATGTGCCAGTGAGCAAACACATGGGGGAGAGGAGCAAAGCGTATCTTCCTGGCTGTCAGAGAGATTAGTCGAAATGCATGACATTTACCGTGAAGACAGAGAGTCTGACAAAGAGACAAAGCAAATATGCACACATGTGAAGGATTTTTAAGAAAAGCTGACACTTTTGTGTTTGTATATGTGCTTATGTGTCTTTCATATTTGTAAGTGCATGTATAGTATATAATGTGGCTGCACTGAATGTGAAATTACAATAATTGTGACATTTAAATTAAACTCACCTGCGATTTCTCGGCGATCTCGGACCCAGCGCAGGGTGGCTGGTGGTTTGCTCCGCGGGGACACACATGTGAGTTCCACCTCTCCACCCTCCACTGCCTCTGTCTTCACCTCCACCGTAGGCACCTCTGGGGGCACCACCACCGACAGCGTCGCCACCTGGTGGTGTGTGTCATCGGTGTAGAGCTGGCAGAAGTAGCCACCCTCGTCAGATACACTTACATTAGTCAACGTGATCCGCACCAGGCGCGGCGTGAAAAGAACCATCTGAAAACGGTCGTCTTTCAGTGCTGGAAGAGAGGGAGAGAGAGTAGGGATAAGTAAGGATAAAGGAACCACAGGATACGCAAGTTAAAATTAAATTAAAATTGAGCCTGTTTGCTTTCTAAATGCATCCTTGTAGTCTTATTTTGAGCAATTTCAGTGGTGCATGTTATTGCAAAGAAGAAAATGTGCCTTTTTAATTTTTAATCAAAATGGAATGACTTTCTCCTTCTCTGAAATGACTTCCCTTTTCCGCTGACGTCCAAATAGGCATTTAGGCATTGTTTTAGCAGTCCTATTTCGAGTTTTGTTTCATTCTGGTTTATATCGCCTTCTTTTCACAATGATTAAAATCAAGTCAAGCCCATTACGTAAGTAAAATGGGTTGTGGTTGGCAATTCACACTAACTTGAAGTAACAAAATGGCTCTGTGAAAAGAAAAAGAGCCATACAAACGCTACTAACTTAACTACACTACCATTCAAAAGTTTTTTTAAAGAAATTAATACTGTTGTTCCAATGATGCAGCATTACATTTATCAAAAGTAACAGTAAGGCATGATATGTTTATATTAGAATGATTTCTGAAGGATCATGTGAGACTGAAGCCTGGAGAAATGGATGCTGAAAATTCAGCTTTGTCATCACAGGAATAAATTACATTTTAAAATATACTGAGACAGAAAATGGAAATTTTAACTGGTAATATTATTTCACATTATTACTGTTTTCATTGTATTTTTAATTCAATAAATGCAACCTTGGTGAGCATAAAAGTTTTTTTTTATAAACAATTTTGTGGCCGACTCCATGTTCATCCATGCCTAAATACTGCTGTCATTACTGTTTTCAATTGTTTAGTTGTCAGAAAAAAAAAGGTTTTGTAGATTCTGATTGTGTAAGATATAGGCCTATAAATGCCACTTTATCTTTCGAGTTTTGTAAGTAACTTGATAGTAAAATAAAATAGTATTACCTTTTAAGTAACAAAGCAGTTAGTGTATTGGCTTTTAGAGTTGCAAGCTACAATCAAAAGGGAATCTTGTAGCTTAACTACTTGCAAGTCATAGTTTCAATTAACTCCAACTCAAACAAGAAAAATCACACAATAAAGATCAAAAGAATGGAGCAACATAAAAAGGAGAAGATGAAAAGGAGAAGAAAACAACAGACGAGGGTTTTTAACTAGCATCTCTCACAGAACAGCTGACACAGAACAACACATAATACTGAGGTGAAGCAGAAAACAGAAGCATCGAGAACTAGTGTTGAAAATGATTTTCGCTTTGAAACCAAGGTGAGAGAATAATCAATTGTCAGAAAATAATAATAATAACAAATAATGATGCTGGTTACAAAGGCTGGATGGACCTTTTTGGGACAAGATTCACACAAACCGTTTTGTATTGAGTATTGACCTGCACTAAATACCCCTTTTCTCCCTACTTCCCTTTAATACTTTTTGTCTGTGGCCGACTCTGCTCTGGAGATGCGACCCTTTGCCATCAGCACAATCTCAGATAGCAGCACGCCACACTGGATCCATAAGATGATTACTGCTCTGAGGGACCCAGACATTTTTCAACACCTGGCTGCATTTATTTGTGTGTCATGTTGGAAACTGAATGAGTGAGCAAATGAGTGACTGAATGCGCAAACAAGTGAATGAACCAATTCATGTTTGAATGAATGAACAAGTGAGTGAATCAATCAATGATTCAGTGTTATATTAAGGGAATGATAGTGATACGTTGAGTAAAATGAATCAGTCAGTGAATGAGCAAGTGAATCAGTGAATGAGTTGTTTATTGATTTAATGAGTGATACATTGAACGAACGAGCGACTTCGTGAATGAATGAATGAGTGAGTGATTGTATGAACCAATGATTGAATCAATTAAATCAGTGTAACGATAAGTGAATCACTAAATAAATCAGTCTGTGAAAGAGCAACTGAATGAGTGAATGCGAATTATACATTGAGAAAAAGAGTGATACATTGAATAAACGTTGATTGAATCAATGATTCCGTATGTTACATTGAGTGAGTGATAGTGATACAATGAGTAAGTGAATTACTAAATAAATCAGTGAGCAAACAACTGAATGAGTGAAATTGTACACCAAAGTCAATGAAAGAATTGATACATTGAAGGAACAATGTAGTGAATTAATAAATAATTGAATCAGTGATTCAGTGTGTTACATTGAGTGAGTGATAGTGATATATGGAGTAAGTGAATCACTAAATAAATCAAGCAGGTAAGTGAATTACTGTTATATATCGGGTAAGTGAAAAAGTGATACATTTACTGAATGAATGATTGAATCAATGATTCTGTGTGTTACACTGAGTTAGCGATGGTGATACACTAAGTGAATCACTAAGTAAGTGAGTAAGGTAAGTGAGTTGGTGAATGAGAGATACAGTACAGTGAACAAATGAGCAAGATAGTGAATGGATGAATGAATTAATCAATCAGTCAATGAATCATTGAATCTGTTACACTGAGTGAGTGATAGTGATGCAAGTGAATCACTATATGAATCAATCAAGTGAGCGAGCAACTGAGTAAATGGGAGTTATACATTTAGTAAGTGAAACAGTGATACTTTGAATGAATGTGCAAGTTAGTGAATAAATGATTAAATGCATGAACAAATCAAAAGAGTCGGTGTGTTGCACTGAGCAAGTGGAATGATACATTGAGTATGTGAATTGATAAAATGAATAGTCAGTGACAAACAACTAAATGAAAGAGTTAGTTATATATTGAATAAGTGAAACAGTGATACTTTGAATTAATGAGCGAGTTAGTGAATAAATAAGTGATAAACTGAATAAGTGAGTAAGCTCTTTTTCATGACATGTATCTTCTCACTCGATACATGTTTCACGCGACAGGAGTAAAAGAGCCTCACTAAAGGAGATAAATTCCTTCGCTCATGCTAAATGGCAGGGAAATGTCAATGCATTGTCCAGGCCAGTGTCACCTTTAGTCACGCCTCATTTACATACCTCACAGATCTGGCCAATCTGAAGGAATCTCATGGAAAGGGCGCATGCTGATAGGCTATTGTATGCATGACTGCTGAGGGATATTTACGCCCTGCTGCCTGCTAAAAGACTGTTATCGGGATTCATTAGTTAGCAAGCAGAGGTTTTCATTTGCGTTTCTCTGTACATTTAGACCAGGGCACTCAAGCAGTAAGAGCAGCCTGGAGCTGTCATGAGAATCCACCGACATTAAAAGCCTAAAGATTGTTAGCAAAAGGTGTGTCTGAAAATAGTGGTGTGAATGGCTCAGAAGAGGGGTGATTTAGCTCCTACAAAATGGCCCAATTATGTGCACTTATAAAAGCAGAGATCACGGATACTAATTCAGCTTTTAGCTTTTGTGGTCCTTTCTGGTTCTACCAATTTCATTCTTTTTCTCCATTCCCTTTTTTCACTGAATTACATATGCTTTCTGTGTCCTTTGCTGAGGCAAGGGTTACAAAGGCAAGGATGAAAACACACTGCATATCATGTAAAACGAGGGTGACAGAGAGTCATCACTTAAAGGGATTTCAAATTTAAGCGATAGTGATGGCTGCGATGGAAAAAACAAAGGTTATTACATAAAAGGATCTTTAAAAAGAAATTGAAATAAGGTGTAATCAGTTAAAAAGGATTTCAGAAAGACTGATGGCGCCAGTTTAAATATATTCCAAAGATGATAAAAGCTAACCAGCATGAAAAGAGACTGCTCCACTGCTAGCACGGACACGGAGGTTGTGTTTAACATATTTACCACTTACCAGTGCTACAAGAGAACCATTAATGGATATGGAATGTGTCTGATGAACTCAATGTCAAAGAGGGATTGCTCAATAAATTAATTCTAGTACTTTTGCTTAAAAAACCCAGCAGCTGCAATGTAATAAAAAATGGGGAAAAACTTTAATAAGATCATTGTCAAACTTTAAATGATGCTTTGTAGACGCTACACTCTCAGAAAAAAGGCTGTCACTGGGATGGTAGCTTTTCAAAAGGTACTAATATGTACACTTCAGGTATTAATATGCACCTTAAAGGTACTAAAATGCACACTTCAGGAGTAAATAAGGTACTAAGGTATACCATCCCAGTGATAGCTTTTGAAACTTTTCTTTCTGAGAGTGTATAAAGGTTTGTTGCTTTATTAATTATGATATTAAGTTTAAAATGAGAAAATTATGTCACATTATGAGATATATATAATGTCACATTGTGAGACAGTTATAGTTTCTAAAAAAAAAATGTCAACACTGTGACATGCATTGCATTTTGAGAAAAAGTCACTTTGTGAAATATTTAACCTTTATTTAACCAGGCAAGTTAATTAAGAACAAGTGGCAATAAAAAGGGATTCAATTACAGAAAAGTCAATTTCACAAGACATACAAAAAACAAAGTTGCAATTACAAGATATAAAGCCATATTGTGAGATATAAATTTGCAACTCTCAGTAAGTTACCATTTTAATTATAAGAATTAAAGTCTATATAGCAAAATGAAGTCAGTTATGAGAAGTAGTCATATTGGAGCATATAAAGTCAAATCAAAATGTAAAAATAAATCTAAATAAACCAAAATAAAACATTTGTATTTTAAATAAAATATTTAATCTACACTGCAAAAAAATGAATGTAATTTTAACAGTAAAATATTGTAAAAATGTAAAAAAAAAAAAAAAAAAAAAAGAAGTTAATATGTTAACAGTAAGTTCCTTTACTATATACAGGGAAAAGTGTAAAAGATCTAACCAGACATTTAATGTTTTTTTTTACAGTAAAATGCTATTAATTGTACAGAAATTTAGAAGTAAAGAGTTTTTAGAAGTAAAAAGAACAAATCCATGTATAATTTACAGTCAAAAACTGTAAACTGGTATTTACAGAATTATTGAGTCACACTCCACATTTGAAAGTATTAAAGGTACAAAACAGATTTTAGTAGCAGTGTGCATTGTAGAATTTACTGGTTTACATTCAAATTTTCTTGTTTGTAAATTACAGTTTTATACAGGAAATTTTTTAGTTTTTCTGAATTATTTTACAAAATTATTCTGGCAACCACAGCTGCCAAAATTACTTTGTAAAAACTACAGATTTTTTTTTTTTTTACAGTCTAACTATAAGATTAATGATCCGTTAAGCATTGTATAATGCAATACAATTTTATACTAAGTTTAATTTAAGAAAATCTTACTGTGAAATATAACAACACAATTGCAAGTAGTCAAAATTGTGATGTATAAAGTGACAAACTCACAATCACAAGATTGTGAGATACAAAGTTGCAATTCTGAGAATTAAGTGTCTTTTGTATGAAACGTATAGTCGCAATTATGAGAAATAAAGTTGTAATTTTGAAACAAAGTTGCAATAAAATCTCAATTGTCAGATGTAAAGTTGTTTTTTAGTTTTACTGTTGTTTACAGTATGTTGCTAAAATAAAATAAAATATCCCACTAATTGTTCCTGTGTAAGTCTTCTAGATAACCTAAAGTAATGTGAGCGAGCATATTAAAATAATTATGCCAAAACAACTTTCTTCGAACATTTAAAGTGATGTTCTTTTTATGGGCTTTTAAAAAGATCCGCTAACGACTGCCAGTGAAGTGGTCACCTCGTGTTCCATTGAAGAATAGCGTTTGTCTGCGTGGGTTCTGGATGACCACGATCGAGCCATCGTAGTTCTGGAGACGACAGGAGATCTGTGCCGTCCCCCCCTCCAGCACGGTCACGTTCTCAGCCTGCACAGCCTGCCCCCGCGCTGAAACACAGAGGGGTGACAGAGTTGACGCACAACTCTCATTTGCTTAAAAAAAGGAATCATTTATAAATGTATTTTTGATGGACAGAAGGAGACAAGATGGCACACGGAGCAATATTGAAGATAGAAATACCTCCGTGACCAATTAACACCTCGCTCACGTAACTACCTTTGTGCTTAGAAGTGTGAACTATGCAGAAGAGGAGAGACAGAGCGAGTGAAAAAAGGAAAATAATGAGAGACTGACAGATAGACAGAGACTAGAAAGAAAGGGTCCTAATTAAGTGCTGGTAAGACCAATAGCATCGTTATCTTTATCCATTACTGTGGGCTGACACACATCTGCTCGCTCTGACATCCACCTCGTGAAAGTGCCGGTAATGACGGCTCTTTTTCGGGAATGAACTCGGATCAGTCATACGCAGGGAACACAGAACATCTAATGGCACTTTCACTGCTAAATCTAGTTGAAGGTAACATCTACTGCATGTTCTGGGCGACGCTCATGTATTGTTGATGTTTATTTTAGCAGGATATAGAGGAGCTGAACACGAGGTCGTCACTGCTGGCCCATGCAAGCATGCTGCTGGAACCTTCAGCACATCATTATCCGTGGTCTTCGTGGAGAGCCTGTCTCTGGTGGACTGTACTGATTCGCAATCCTGACACCAAGGCACCGCGTTCTTCAGCAGAACAGACTAGATCTGATGACATCACAACAGATCACTAGGGTAAAACTGTCACATTTGCTGATTCGCTGAGACCTGTCTCCTCCATTGCTCCACTCACCTAGCTAGGACAAGATGTCTGACATGCTCAGACTGACATGTTACAGACATGCTGTATGACAGGAAGTCTGTATATAGCTTGAGCTTGGAACAGTTGATGGAGTATTGTGTAGGTGAGTTATTTCACACTATAACATAATAATAATGTGGAGAATGTGAAGAGTGTTTCGTCATCTATAGGCACTTATGGTCCAAGGGCTGATTTTTATTATAAGTTTTTGTTATAGTTAAAGGCACAATATGTATGATTTTTTTTATTAAAATATCCAAAAACCACTAGAACAGTGTTATATATTTTGCTGACTTGTGTACTTACATTATCCCAAATGTTTCGAAGAATGTTCAAATCCAGAGAAATAAGCAATTTTAACTAGTGACACGGACCGTGTTTAGAGTGTCATTCTGTCGCCTGCTAATGACGTCATAACCCCTCGATTTCTTTTGTTTTGTAGAAAACATGGAAACACCAAAGACGCTTTAATATGCTATGCATTTTAATAGACCAGTGATGACCGCACAGAGTAGCATTATAACAGAACGTTCAAACGTATCTAGCATGATAAAACAGTGCTGATTTTTTTTCCCACATATGCACGACCAGAAGAAGCGGGAGCGCTAACGGAAGTGTGGCATAATAAAAGCTCCGCTGCTTTCGAGCCGTGTGTCACGCTCGTTCAGCAGCCTCGTTTCGCTTCGACAGCTTTCAGCCTCACCCTGCTTCATTCTACTACGTTAATAAATCATTAGCTCATCCATGAACATGATTTCTGCCTGAGTCCCGTCGGATTGCGTCGGCTGTGGGGATGAAGACGACAACTCCCATGATTCCCCACCCAGTCATCAAACTACACCTTTGTCTATTTGTTTATTTTGAATATGCGCCCTCTAGCGGCGAAAATTACATATTGTGCCTTTAAAAGACTGCTAAGTTATAGTTTTTTCGTCTTCTTGTTATATAAAGATCACATTAAAACTGCCTTAAACTTTTCCTCACAAATTTCTAATTTGTTTCTGTATTTATTTTATTTTTTCCAGATCTAAACTGTCTTGGAAACTTTTCCTCACTAATTTCTAATTTATTTATGCATTTATTTTATTTTGCTACTTTTCAAAAGCCTTTTATGTACAGTATAGATGTTTATTATTTTATAGACTATGAAAATTCATCCAAAATTATTTACATTTATTCTAATATCAGTTTAATTATCATAAGCTAAAAAAGTGAAATAATCATAAATCATTTCAATATTTATGTGAGAATATTTTTACACAAATTACAACTGTTTGCCACTACTAAAGTTTTGCACTGGTTTACCACTTTTTTTATATGAAGGTCATATTAAAACTGTCTTGGAAACTTTTTTCCATGAATTCATAATTTATTTTTGCATTTATTTTATTTTGCTACTTTTCAAAAGTCTTCTATGTATAGATTTTATTGTTTACCTTAAGCCCAAACCGGAATATGAAAATCCATAATAAAAATATTAATTGAACTTGTTTGAATATTATTCATAACATAAGATAAAAAGTTAAATAACTGTAAATCGTTTCAATATTTATTATGAGAAGATATCAATTTATATTCAAATTACAACTGTTCCATTAGTGCCATTTAAACCTTAAGCAATAATGATGTACTTGTTTATCAAGGAAAAAAACAAAACATGAAGAAAAAAAGTTAAATATCAAATATGAACAATAGCTTAAATGCATCATTTGAGATGTGTGGAAATGACAGTGTGGTGAAAACTCATGACTTTTCATGACTTTCTTCTGCAATGCATGTTTATCCATTATTGCACCATTGGTAGTGTACAAATAACACAACTAGTGAAACTTTTTTCATTTCCTAGTTAAAAGTTGAAGTGAAGATGTCCTCCAAACATTTCATGAGGACATCTTGGTTATAGACCAGAGGCAAAACATCTCTTAGAGGAACAATTAGGATTATTATGGCGTTTTTGCTGAAAAGCGACAAAAGAGAAAGTTCAGGAGGGAAATAAAGGAGAGTCTATAAAGGCGCTAGTCGGCATCCTCCGTCACCCGCTGGCCCGCTCGTCTGGCTTCATTTAAATTTAATCCTGTCAGGCTCTATCCATCTCAGAGTACCCTTGTCTTAAATTCAGCGTGGAGGGAGAGCGGGTTAATAAAACATTGACAGGTGAGGTATTGAGCTGAAATCAAGAGGCGAGAACAGAGAAGAAAATGAGAGACAGTGACTGAGGACGTCCTGAAATTTTGCACAATTGCCATTGTAATTGTAGCCATTATTATTTCTGTCCTCCGCATCAATATTGTGATCCATATCACGACAATCGGCACCGCCATTGCTATCCCAATTATTATTCTAATGACTGTTATTACTCAGCACTCGGGCATCCGCAGACTTGGCCGCCATTGTTTTAATGGCTCATAATTGTTCCAACAGCACTATACATCAAGAGAAGGTCTGTGAATACATGGGAGGCAATTAAAAACGTAATTCAAACCTAACAGAACTCAAACAAGTGTGGCCAAATTCCCAACAAAAGTAGCTAAATGTGTTTGATTGAGAAGTCAAACAAAACACGGCTAATTGAGCATCCGTTAAATGCACTCTGCCGCATGCCAGCTGTCTCCTCTTCATGTAAATGACCGAAATCAAGGGACGCGAACGGGAAAACAAATGGCACGGAGGGAGGGGAGCATGCCGTGATGCCAATACGACATTCGAGAAACTCGCCAACTCGCTGACGGGGGTGGAAAGACACCGAGCGAGATGTAGAGGGAGGCACGGGGCAGGAGAAAAACAGCTGGGGTTTGAGACGCATTCGCAGCTGCCAGGAAAATAGCGGAGGGGCCAGCCGAGTCTGCTACAACTTGCATTATAGTTGTTTGCGGTCGTATCTGCATCGTGGGCACGGGAGTTTATGAGCACCTACGGCAGGGCGAAAACAACAAGAAACCGCGGATGGGTTCATCTTGACCCTATTAGAATCAAACCATAATAAAATATACAACATGCTCACAATTGTATTAGGTGTTAAAGTGAAGAGATCGATAACAGGCTGGCGTACTGATGCTAGGAGAAGCAAATAAATAAAGTAGGCTGGCGGGGTGGTGGTGGTGGTGGGATGTGGAGGAGAACTTCATAATTTGGCCAGATGAGGGCGATGTATCAATACACACAAACCGTACAAATCCTTATCCTGAAGAAAGATAGGTAGAATGAGCAAATAAATAAACAATGAGTTATTGAATAAATAATGACTTTAAATGTAAATAATATAAATATGAAATATAAATGATACAGTTATATAAATCATAGATAAATATAAATAATAGAGACTATATAGAGTAAGTAAATAAATTAATAAATCATGGTAGTTCAACAGTAGAGTAAGATGGGGAAAGTTTACATGCTTGACCATAAACTGAAAAATCAATATTGACTTTTTATCTGAACATCAACATTTGTGAGGTTTATTCCATCTGAAAAGTTTTTGGGTTGAAATGCAATTGTGTTTCTCGTTGGATAATAGTAAACTGTGAATTTATTTTATTTTGGATATTAAATATTTTAATAGGTATATTTGTTAACAGAATACATGTGGGCAGTTATTGATTTAGATTTGTACAGTAACAAACTTGTTTTGTTTTTTTTATAAAAACAAGTTACAGATAGACCCCTTCTTAAAGGAACAGTTCACCCAAAAACCAAACCTGCATGACTTATACTTTCTTCTGCAGAACACACACACATATTATAAACATTTGAACTGTTTTTGTCCATTCATTGAAAGTCAATGGGATCCAAAACAACAGCTTTGAACCCCAATAACTTACAACATGAGGGTGAGTACAATATGACAAAATCTTCAGTTTGTGATGAACTGTTCCTTTAAGGTAGGGCATCTTTCCCTCTCTTTCCCTACTAAGAAAGCAGCCATGAATTATGGAGGTGAGTTCAATTTAGTGACTTGGTAGAAGGCCAGATACAGAGCAGGCGTATGAGCAACCACCCTGCTTGAGATTAACTAGCTGAATTACAGCGTACAGTGGAACCACCAGATGCCCTCACACACAGAACGTAGTCATACACACACACACACACACACATTTAACTCTCAAATGAATGAGCAGACAACCAGGCAGATAAGGACATCCTAAGAGATCCACGTCAAAGTTTAACAGTACTAGAGCTGTTGAGACATTAAGACATCCTTTGATTCTTTCCTTTAATCCAATTTCAATTCAGTCTTTCTGCTTCGCTCTGTGAGCACTTGATATCTTCAGAACTCATGAGTCACTCATCACTTTTTTGTTTTATTTTTCCAGCCAACCTGAAGATCCCAGACGTCACCTAACCTGATGTCTCAGGTAATCAGTGAGCGAGCAGCTTTGGCTGAAAAGCTGACGGACTAAGATTCCCTGCTGCTATCTTTATATATCTCTTTCTTTCACTCTGTGGTCTAAAATTAAAACTATCTCTCCGAAGAATCTCGCTCTCTGCCAATCATACATGGTTAAAAAAAACATCCACACCATAAATAAATCATAATCCCTTGCAAATCCCCTCTCTTCTTTTTTATCTCAATCTGTCGTGCTCTTATTCCTGGTCTTTCCCAGTTCCATCTCCCTCAGCACCTTGTTTTTTCTTCAGTCTGGCATATTTCTATCCCCTGCCCTTCTTTTCTTTGTTCTTTTCTTTTCTCCGCTTTCTGCTCCTCTCTAAAACTCATAATTCCCTCTCCTACTGCATGCTTTTCCTCGCTAATTTCATTCCCTTCCTACACAGACTCCCCCACCTCCTCCTTAACATCAAACCCCGTCTCTTTCCTTCATTTTCCCCTCATTTTTCTTGTCTTCAGCCCCTTCACCCTCACACTAAGCTCCCTTTTCCTCTGTAACCGGCTTCATCCGTCACTTGCTTCCTCTGGTTTTCTCCTTGCAACCTTCCCTAACTTTCCCTCCGTGTCTCTTCTACTTTACATTTCCTTAACTTTCCTCCTCTTTATCTCCCCACCATGGATTCCTCATCATCTCTTTCGTGTTTCTCCCGCTCTCTCTTTGCTATCTCTCCGGCAAGGGGCCTGTTTATTTCCATCTCTCTCCTTCAGAAATGTGATTTGTTCTGCAGCTCAGACTCACAGTATAATCATCCTGCTTTGTCCGGGCGGGCGAGAGAGAGGAGGAGCAGAGGGAAAAAGGGAAGGAGGGAGTGAAAAGGACATGCAAAAAGCAAAGAGAGGAGAAAATGGACTGAACATCCATCTCTTATCTCTTTGTTCCACTCGTCTAATTACATCCATGTTCTTGCCTTCATATATTCTCTCTCATCCGTATCCTTAATCTAAAGCTGCACGGTACAAAATGAAGAGTTCGTTGAACTTAAAAAATAACGAAGAACATGCAAATGGCTTTCCTGAATGCATTTACTTAATTATCATAAGTAATTATATTAAGTAAATGTCTTGACTGAACTGGAAATGTCAAACTGCCGTGACTTAAAATCTGACATCATTGTAATAACTGGCTATTTAGATTGAAGGTTCATGCAGTAATTTTTCCGCTCATTAAATAGACTTTTTTAAGATATATATTCCAGATATTTCAGTCGCCTATAAAATAAGTTTTATTTTATATGGTGCAGGTTTACCATTACACCAATTTGTGATCACATGACCAGCTGAATAATACTCAATTTAGTCCTGCAACCTCACTGTTAATGGACAATTTTACTTTTAGAATCAAATTTGATACATCCACACCACTAGGTGTCAGTAAAAGCCCAAAACAACAACATTAACGAAAAGTTACTGTTTTAAATTTATGTATCAATGCTAATTGTTTCCTCTATTTCCATAGCTTTAAATGTGCAATATTAAGTGCTTCATCATATCTCCTATGAGAAAAGATAGCCATGAAGTGATACAAGTAACTAACTGATCATTTTAATAGAACAAACTCAAATACCCATTTTTTTATTCTCTTTTGCTATGCTTTGACTTAAAGGGATCTTCAAGATATTATTATTTCATGTATCACAGTAGAGAGTAAGTCATGCCGGCTTGGAATAACATAAGGATAACAGAATTTTCATTTTTGGTAAACTATTCCTTTACAAAAAAAGTAAGCCAAAGAAAATCTTTGGTTATTTTCTTACAAGTATTTACTGATCTAAGATCATTTCAATGTGCCCAGAAGCTTCAAAGCTTTCTTCACTCGTTCATTGTCTGTTCATGATGTTTATTCCCTGTTCCATCGCTCCATCTGTGATTTCTTGCTCCTGTTCTCCCTTATCTCTTCCCCTCACCATAACCGCTGCACTCTCTTTCTTTTGACCTTCATGTTTTACACTGCTCTTTTCTATCACCATATTTCAGTCATATCACTCTCTCCTCACTCTATTTCATCCCTCTCTCTTTTTCCCTTCATCCATCCATTTATTTCTCTAGACCTTAGCCTTCAGGTTATCCTGTCCCTGATATCCTTGGTTTCATGTGTGTGTGTGTGTGTGTGTGTGTGTGGACATTTGTTTGTTTTGGGAGCAGAGCGGAGACCCCCGTGTGTTCCTGACTAGGGTTGCAAAAAGGTGGAAAATTTCCTGTAAATTTCGGAAACATTTCAGAAATGTTGGAAACTTTCCAGGATTTTTTGGAATCTTCCAGGGATTTTTGGAAGGTTTCCAGAAATTTACTGGAAATGTTCCACCCCTTTGCAACCCTATTCCTGACACACTGTTTCAAAGCACTGCAGAGTCATTTACAGTCGGCCATAACAAAGGGGGCTTACGGAAAATTTACAGGGCAATTACACCAGGCTAGCCTGTGAGAGTTAGCCCATGGCCAGTGCAGAAATCCAGACTGCCACAATTCCTCGCAAACACACACTCATCCTGTCAACCTGGCTCCTATCCCCAACAGCATCTTACATTCAACTGCTAGGGAAAAAATGCTTTATTGGTGAGAATTACATAACAGCATATTCTGCCAAGGCTTAAGACCCATTCTTTATCTCTCTCACTCACACACATACACACATGCTGGTGCAGAGAATGGCTTTTTGTTGCTGAGATTATGAATATACAGCAGGCTTCAAATGTCTGAGACCACTGAAATTGCTTCTGTTTAGCCTTTTTCTAATTTAATATTTTTTTTCCATTACAAATTATATTATCAGCATAACAGTTTGAATGAAACGTTGAATTGAAAATTGAATTTAATGACTTTCAGAATGTCTAAGTATTTATACTGTATGACCCCCTTTCGCTTTAATGACAGCAGCACTCAGGCTGCATGAACTCCACAAGTTTGTTTAAAACCTGATGATCATGTTCTCCAGAATTATCTAAAGCACATATTCTGCTTCACTGGATGAGCATCTGACAGTCTGTACAAAGGAGTTTTGGAACAAAAGTCACTAATTTTTTTGATTAGTAACCTAGAAATAGCGTAGAATCTTAAATATTGTAGGGAAGTTATAAAAAGTACACATATAGTATACTCACGTATGGCGATATATACTGAGCAAATCTCAACTACTTGATTGCTTGTATTGTCGCAAAACTATATTATCACCCAGATGTAATCTGCTAAAAGCAACTATAAGGCATAAATATATTAAGATATTCTAAACATTTACATCATGATTTTCTGTAAAGCTGCTTAGAAACTGTATTTTGAAAAGCGCTATGCAAATAAATTGATTAGACATATACAAATTCTATTCTATATCAAGAAGCTGATTTTTACTTTCATGTTATGACCAATAAATTGCAGATTTTATAATTGAATAATAAAATCAATAATTTTTAAATGCTACAAGTGAATTTAGGCATCACAACATTATAATGTACAGCATGGATTTTCATTTGTAATTATTATTATATAAATAAATAGTGTTTTTTAAAGATGAACTTCAATGTTAGACGATGGCAAACGTAATCTCAGTGTGACCACAAGCACCTAAAATAACTTATCAGATATTTTCGACAGATAACCAATGTATTGTGCATCTTTAAATAGTTCTTATTTATTTTACATCAGAACATGTATTTATTTCAGGTTTGAATTAGACTGAGGACTTCTGCTTCTGCTGACAATGTGGCCCAGCACCCCAGATGTGATGTTATTAAAAGGCAGAGGAAAACAGCAAGAGAAGTCTGAAGTATTGACAGACTGTCATATCAACCTGAGGTAGTGAGTCACCGAGAACAGGAGCAACAATGTCCTTGCTGAGTTATAAGTGCACATACTCTGGGAAAAACAGCAATTACACCATAAAATGGCCAATCTCGGGTTTCCTTGAGGTTCCTCTTGAATACATGTTCTCTTTAACTGTAAAAGTCCCTGAGTGAATTTGAGGTTATCCTCCATAAAGCCACTGTCATATCTCCTTCCTTCATTCTTGCCTTTCTGTGTCCCTACAGAGTCTGTATTTTTGCTCATTCGTCCGGTTCTCCTCATTGTCATACTGCCGTTTCCTTCCTCCCCAGTGTTCTGCACATTTTAATGGTTGTATTAACAATTCCCTCTCAACTTCAGGCTCTTGTTTTACCACTCTCCTCTCTTCCCTTCTTTCTACAAGATGTCTGTTCTCTGAGTTTTCCACTTGCCGTAACTCTCCTTTGCCTCTTCATCTTGCCCTTCCTATTTCGACCTTCATCTAAAGAGTTATACAAGTTTATTAGGGCTTACAGCGAGTAATCATGTTACCAAGTAGTCAAATTTCCCTTCTGTAAATAAGAGGTTGCGTAACTCGTTTCTGCTAATTTCCACATTTTTAAAATGACATAAATCATTTTGTGAGGTAAAATGCAAGAAACACATCAATTCAAATACAAATAAAATTTCCTATTACTAAAATGATATTTAAATTAATTAATAGTTACTTTCCTATTAGTCATGTTAAACATGCAGGTTTGTAGCATCACAGAACTCACCCCTCCATGGTGAGTAAATCATCATCCAATTGCATGAGTTTTATCACTGAGGAAATATGTTCATTTATTTTTAACAGATGTCCCCATCAGAAACAATTACCATCCGAATAGGGCGGCAGTCTAAATTTGGTCAATTCAAGAACATCTGGCTGTATTAACAAGTTCACCTACTCAGATTTCACAAATTGATTGATAAGTGACTTAGAAGCTGCATAATATTAAATTCAGGACACTCAAAAGATCATAATTATTAATGCTATGAATAATTATCTGTAAATGGCTGACATTAAAAGGCTATACTAGATGGATGAATAAATAAATAAATGCTAAAAGTGAATTCATCCTCACAACAACATTGAGATTTTGAGATCTGCTAAAGGTGACATTTATCAGTGTTATTAAATTATTGGTGTTTAAGTGAGCGTTAGATAACATTAAAGGTAATGGGAAATGAACATACAATTAAACATCCAAAAACATTATTCAGTTCATTGATAATTAAGAAGCAAAGTGTTTATCTAAAACGCTGCAGCAATCTAAATGTGGTCAATTCAATCGAATAGATTCCATCATCATCTACCCACTCTCACGTCGCTCCAAGCTCATATGCCCTTTTTCTGGTGGAACACAAAAAGGATCATTATCAAAATGTCAAATCTTTTCCATACAATGAAAATGCGGGTTGATCACTAGCTGTCAAGTTCTTGCTTTATTTCAAAAGAGCCTATTAGGTCGGGATTTGCACCAGGGTCTCTTTGCATCGTAAATGAAAACTCTATTATATCTTTCATTTACATATCCAACTGGTAATTTGTAAAACAAAACAAAAAAGTTATGTATTTTCTTGCCTAAGGCACTGAGTGAGTAAAGACTTCCTCTGGTGGCCTTTTTAAAAAGAGAAGGAAAAAAGAGCATGACACCACTATTTTCTATCTTTTTGTCTTTGGTTCACACTCCTCTCTGATCCCTCAATCATAAATCTGCCAGCTGGCTCGGCCTCCATTCTCCTCTCCCCGTGTCCTCTTTTCTCTTCACACACGCGCGCATCTCTTCACTCCTTCCCATAAATTATCTTCTTCTGAGGCGGAGTGAGAGACAAGGACAGAGAGAAGTGTCTAAGGAGACGGGGACCGGCTAAAATAAAGAGAAAGCGAGAGGCTGAGACCGAGATGAGAAAGATGAAGAGAAATGAAAGTAGCTTTGGGTTTCATAAGGTTACAGACAGAAAGAGAAAGATTAATTTCAAGGTGTGCTGAGGAATTACCGAGAGAAACGAGACAGATGGAGAAGTAAAGCAAGAAATGTGACGACTCACGGCAGAGGGAGAGCAGAACGAGGGATCGCAGCAGGAGGGATGGAGTGGAGGAGAGGAGGAGAGATCGCTGGCCTCGTCTCATTGTGTATTGAGGCTCGGCAGCTGATCAATGAGGCCTCTGTGGTTGATGACTGCACAATTCAGCACACGTTACACAGCTGAAACCGCAGCAAAATTACTACACTAAACACCAGTGCTCTTTAAGCGCAGGGTTAACTAAATCACTTTAGCGGCTGTGTTTTAATCCTCAAGCAACTAATATCACGTGCGATAACAACCAACCGAAGGCAGCTAATTAAAACAATCCTCCACGTTCAAGAGTAAAAAGAAACTCCTATCGTGTGGCAATTTCCACACTTAACTTTCCCGTCAAACTACTTATTAGCACTCAAAGACTAAACTCGAACGTTGCGAACACTAATGGAGTAGTCGCTTTTAGATAACATCATACTTGTTATGCAAAAGGCTGTTGTGTTTATATCTGAAACGGTAGCCGGCTAACCACATCACAGATTTGAATCCTACAAAAGCTTGTTTTTCTCCTCACACTTTTGCGAGGTTTTGGTTTTGCGAGTTTGTTTTTCTCTTTCGTGATGAGGCAGAGCCTGCTGAGGTTCACCTCATCATAACACCGTGATACCGCAAACACAGTCTGGCTCGCTGAAACAATCATAAATCAATGCGCTATCTAGTCTGCCAACTGTTTTCACCAGATTTGAAATGAGTATTTAAAATGTAAGAAGTTAAACAACCACATTTGTGTGACTTTAGAAAGGGCTGCACGCAACAATGGAAGTACAGACAGGCGATCGAAGATGTTTTGCGTCATACCAAATCTATAACTAATCTGGCATGGAATTGAAGTTGAGATTGCATACCACACATCTATGTATGAAATATTAAAAGGTTTTGCTCTAAAACACTGAAAAACATGTGCAGTAGGAACTTGAAGAACTGGCTCAGAAGTCCAAAACGATCCCTAACAAAGAGCTATGTGTTATCGCACCATGAGCGCAGGTGTCTTAAAGCCCAGAACAGCCAATCATACTAGTGTTCTAAGCACACCGTGATGCTGAGCACAGCCGGGATCCTCACTAACACACACACAGTGATTGGCAGAGCTGATATTCACTGTGTGGGAGCACAACTTCAGATCTGAGCCTCAGGTAACTGCCTGATTCCATTTGATTTTCCCCAAAGCCATCACACAACTTCCCCTACTTCCACCAAGGTTGAGTCAAAGTTAATCCATCGAGCCTCAGGTAACTGCCTGATTCCATTTGATTTTCCCCAAAGCCGTCACACAACTTCCCCTACTTCCACCAAGGTTGAGTCAAAGTTAATCCATCTCCTTTCCTTTCTTCCTTCTCTCTTTTTCTTGAGCTGTCCATCGGTGAAAGGTCCTCTGATTCCTTCAACTATTGTCTCTTTTATTTCTCGAAGTCCAAAACTCATTGAGTTATCTATGATGTTTGTATAACCTCTCTTGAAAGTGCACAGACACAGTTTGGTAGAGAACCCTGGTATAAATACTTGAGTGTGTGCGTGCTGGCAGATGCATATCCCACATATCATTATTTTGGTAAAGGGGAGGGTGAGAGTCCACAATAGCACTCATTCAGAAAGCAAAACAGTCAGTCAATCAAAGAGCTTCACTGTCTTTCAGTCTCACTTCTACAGTTGGTAGTGTTTTGCTAAAGCTCTCTGGGTCATCAGCTTCTTTCTGATCAGTCTTTATCTGTCTGGCACACAGAGAGTGTTCACAAAGTCACGAGGGGATGTTCTAAATAAATGAGTCTTGTTTTGCGACATGCTGTACATTCGGTACTATACTAAGCTACGTGCGCATAAATGCATGAATCTGTGTGTATTCATGTGTGAATAGTATCCAGTGTGTGCACAGGGGACTAAGAGAGGATAGCAAGATTGTGTGAATGTGGACAGACTAGTCAATTAGTTGATTAATTCAAAGGAATTCAATCCAGGTTCTGCATTAAAAAAAAAAAAAAACATCATCCATCCATACATTCATCTACCTGTTCATCTACCTACCCATCCATTCATCATCCTATCTAGTCAGCTACACATCTATCCACCTAACCATCCATCCATCCATCATCTACCCATCTATCCTACCTATCCATGCATCCACCCAAGCTATCCATTCACCTATGTACCTATCCCCCTACTTATCTATCCACCTATCCACCATCATATCCATCCACCTACTTAACCATCTACCTACCCATCCATTCATCCACCCATGTACCTATTCACCTTATCTACCTACCTATCCACCATAGCCATCCATCCATCCAACAACCTTTCTACATACCCACCTACTTACCTACCTACCCATCCATCTACTTATTTACCTACCTATCCATCCACCCACCCACCCATCTATTCACCTACCTACTATCATCCATCTACCAACTTACCTATCCATCTATCTATCTACCTACCTATCCATCCACCCATCTATCCACCTACCTACTATCCATCCATCTACTTATCTACCTATCTATCCATCCACCTACATACTAGGGCTGCACGATTATGACAAAAATCATAATTGTCGATTATCCCCTTGAAATTGTAATTGCGATTATTAATTACGATGATCACAATTTACATTAAATGATGTTTATACCATTGTTTTGGTAAATCTTCCCACATAGTGAGGTAGATATGTGGGGGCGTGTTAGAACGAGCCGTTTTAGGTAGGTGTGGCTGACTCTGAAATTTTATAAAGAATATCTCTTTGGATTTGAGACTTTAGTCTTTGCAACTTTACAGATCTTCTTTATGCACCAAGAGCTTGTAACACTCCAAAGAGAAAGGAAAAATTGAAATCGCATCATATGACCCCTTTAACTGAAAAACCGTTAGTGCTTTTCTATAGTATTAAGCCTCAAATGTCAAATATACATGGATTGGTTTCTTCTTTAAATAATAAAAAAGTAAAAATATGAATGGTATTATAATGTTATACTAAAACTAAAACAATGGAAAAACCCTTAAGATAACATGTAAAAAGAAAGAACATATCTTAAGCGTGCAGAATAACATAAGTGCACTTTGAACGATTAATTGCCACTTTAAACGATTACGTAATTGTGGCATCCATAATTGTAATCGCGATTAGAAATTTGATTAATTGTGCAGCCCTACTACATACTATCCATCCATCTACCAACTTACCTATCCATCCATCAATCCATCCACTTACCTATCTACATATCCATCCACCTACCTATACAATCCATCCATCTACCAACCTACCTACCCACCTATTCATCCATCCATCCACCTGCTTATCTACCTACCAAGTACTAATCCACCTTATCTACCTACCTAACCATCCATCCATCAAACAACCTTTCTACATACCCACCAACTTATCTACCTACCCATTCACCCATCCATCTACTTATCTACCTACCTATCCATTCATCCACCCACTCATTCATCTACTTACAAATCCATCTCCCTATCCATCCATCCATCTAACTACTACTACTGTATATACTGTATAAATATACAGTATGTGTATGTGTATGTTGGTAACACTAACACAACTAGCTGACTATTTTTCTGGATGACTCCTGACTACATTC
This sequence comes from Sinocyclocheilus anshuiensis, assembly GCF_001515605.1. NCBI lineage: Eukaryota > Metazoa > Chordata > Actinopteri > Cypriniformes > Cyprinidae > Sinocyclocheilus > Sinocyclocheilus anshuiensis. The sequence continues at coordinate 1,057,402 of NW_015546062.1, read as the reverse complement.
CTACACAGCCACGTCCATCGGTTTAAAAAATTGTCATTTTTGTTGAAGCACAAATGTCATTTAATTTAATCTTCTCACACTTATTATGCTTTATTACTGCTGATGCGGCTGTGTGCGTATTCATTACAGTTGTGTGCAGCACGAGACTGTGTCCACAGTCCACTTTCCTGTTCCTCTATTCTCATTTGCATCCCAATCATTTCATTTTTCACTGGCATCACACCAGACCAAATGTTGCCAAAGCACTTAAGGGACACGAGTTAACAGTTGCATGAGGGTAATGTTAAAAACTCATGAATGCCTCATACACACTCTGACTGCTTGTGATACCGTAGACATTAAGGCTCTTAAAACTTAATCCAGCACCAAAGGTTCGGTCCAGGAAAGCCCGAGGCTGCAGGTGGGAAGGTGGGTGTCCGTGGGTGCAGGAATCCAGGTGCATCAGCAGAAAAGGTGCAGGGTATTTTTGATGCACTGATCCTATGTTCTGCTTATCACAGATTAAATTTGCGTTTAGTCCTTCAGGCTATGTAATAATGCGTGTGGGTGGGGGAGTGGTGAATTTAAGTCTCTTGAAGGAGAAGGAGGGCGTCGAGTAAGAGCGAGAGAGAGCGAAACGAGTGCGCATGGCCCTGAGTGTGTGTGGAAGACTTTCTTGGCACTCATTCTCGCTCTCTTTTCTTCTGAGTCTTGTTGTTTGTTAGTGCCAGGCTTTTATGCCAAGCCGGCAGCCATTACTCAATCAGACAGCTTCCTGTGAGCTCTTCTCATTAAAACCTCACACGAACTCTAAACCTATGAGCACAATTATCACCCTTTATACAAACACACACACAAACCCGGAGGCGCACGCACACGGTCGACTCACAACGAAAATACAGACAAAACAGAAATCCAAGTCCTGCCAAAGTCTCAATTTGTGGGATGCTATTAAAGCACTTGGAGATGAACTAACCCCAGTCACCCCCTACACACACGCTGTTTACAGCAATGAACAGCTACAGTAAAATTCCCCCTCTAAGGGCAACAACACTGTAACACCTGGTCTGAACTGAAAGCTCCGAATCGTTTCCATTATAATGAAGCTGTCAACACGGAAGCTCAGTTTCTTTTAAAACAGAAAAAAAATTATCAGATTATAGTTTTATAATTAAACAGTGATGAACTGCAATTTAAAAAAATTAAATATTCTCTTAAACTCACCGAGGTTGCATTTATTTGAAAATAAATAAATACATAAAAACAGTAATATTGTGAAATATTACAATTTAAAATTACTTTTTTATTCTAAACATATTTAAAAAATTTTAAGTTTTGTAGTGTCACATGAATCATGATCCTTCAGAATCATGCTAATTTGGTGCTCAAGTGATTTGACGCATTTCTGCAAAAAGACACAAACCAGTGAACAGTTTCTGTTCGAACTGCCCGAATGAACTGATTCACTAAAATGAATCGGACTGATTATCATTTGATCATCGCCTCAGCCCAGTAGGCTGTAAAGCTGCGTGTGAGATACAGTGTGACAAATATGATGTAGCTGTTTTGTCACGCTACATTGCTACATATTCCCCAGTAGCTTGTTACTGAAAAAGCGACATTATTAATATGATAAATTGCTTGTGATATTCCTAATTTGTAAGTTTGTTGGGATTCAAACATCTGGTAAATGACTAAATGTACTCTAAAAGATACTTAACTCTAAATGCAGCATCCTTACCAATAGTAAAACTGAGAAAAATCGCTTTTTGATTGATTTGATAAAGATTCAATTGATTTTCTACATAAGTTGTCATTTTGACAGTTGCCTTTGCACTGCAGTATGGTCAAGTTAGCATTGCTACTGTCAGCTATAAGTACACTTGTAAGCACACACACCTGCAGCGAAACAAACACACTTGAATAAAGTTGGTCAACAGGAAGCGCAGTCTCTCAGGTTCTGAGAGAGCCGCCATGTGCTGTTTCTCACCGGGATCATAGCCTATTGAGCACTACTGCATGTTGTTTATCAAAAGGAACAGGAGAATGGGAACGTGATCACCACACTTCATCCCTTCTCGTCTCGTCCCCATTCTGCCAGTTATCTAGACCAGTTTAAGTGTTTATGTAGTACGTTGGACTAGTTTAAGTGTTTATGTAGTATGTTAGACTAGTTTTAAGTGTTTATGTAGTTAATAAAGCCTTACTTGTATCACACTTGATGTTGTTCATTGTTTGCTCATAACTGGAGTCACTTAATCATGCAGATTTACGCTACAAGCTCTTTGTAGAGTTGTACAGTAAGAAAGTTATTTCCCTTAACCAGGAAATTAACGTTCTTAGAATTGACAAGACAGTTGACCCTGAGAGGTCAAGTAAATATCTACAGCGGATCTAAATATTTATAATTAATTATAACTAGTTATGATTAATTATTCATATTTCCCCATGAGCTGATTCGCTACATAACATAATCTTCCTTTTCTGTTCCTCTCTGAATAGTGCCCTTTAGTGTCTCTTTATCAACACAGTGTTTCTCTCTCTGTCTATCTCCCTCTCTGTTCGCCTTCTTAGACTGTCACTCTGTCTCCTTCTTTCTAAATAACTCCGTTTTTTTTTTCCTTCTGTGCCAGTGACCTTACAGCGAGGCTTTGAACCTTGCTCTTTCTTCCTCCCTCTCCGTCATCCTCTCATTCTCTCCCTCACTCTCTCTCTTTCTCTCTCTGGAGGAAAATCACACACTCATCAGTTTTCCCCGCTTGGCTCTTGACAAGCAAAGTCGCAAGGAGACTATTAATGGACTTCAGCAACCAATTAACACCTAACTCACATAACAACCTTTTATACAAGCCAGCATGCTGGAAAAAGAAGGAGAGAGGGCAACAGAGAGAGAGAGAGAGAGAGAGAGAGTGCGAGACAAAGAGGAAGCCGTTTAATTTGACATTTATGCTGTGAGGATGGAGATGACGGAGGTGTCTGGGAGAGAGACGGAACGCATGATCGTGTTAAAATGAGACCGAGGAGTGGGATGAGGAATCATGGGAAGTAACTGTAATCACAATTAATCAAGAGTTGCGCTTCTAGACCTATCCAGACTGTTGAGAGTATTAGAGTGATTAAAATTAGTTCATTATTCAACTTGCATAATTAAATTGCAATTCCAATTAAATTATGAAGAAAAATAATTGAAAGGGATCTTATTGCTATTGTGAATGTGCACTATTTAAATAATTTAAAATGAGTGATCCGTTCAACAATAGGGTCATATGATAGGGAGAGACACTCTTAAAAAACATATTTTACAGTATTTTAAAATAAATAAATAAATAAGCAAATAAATCACTTCAAGATGAATCAAGACTCCAGTTGTACATCTGTATCCTGGTCATCTGGTTTATTTTACCATGTTACGCAGAGTCAAATGCATGCAGACAAAACTAGGCCAAATAGTAAATATGAATATAAAACTAACCATTTAGATGCATATCTTCCTGAATAAATATACAGGATGTGAATCTAAATATGGTGAATTGTTCTGTTTGTTGTGTGCTTAATCTAATATCTTTACATGGGTTCTGAAACCCATATATAATGGCAAATGCGCATCTCCTCTGACCCAATACAAATCAAAGCAAATCAAATTACAAAAACAAAATATAAATGGCCTTGGAATACTGAAAGAATAAAACCAAACCATGATACAAGTTATAATGACATTGGGCTTCAAAACAAGATTATGAAATGGCAGAATATGTCGTCACTGTCAGAGACACTGAATACAGATTCACTTAATGCATCCTCACTGTCAGAGACATATGACACAGATGCAGAGCATCCCCACATTCTCAGAGATACAGAAATAGAGAGAGTACTGTAAGAATACGGCATCCGTAGATACACGGTATTGAATTATAGAGTTGTTAGAAGATGGGTGACAGGCACTGAGCTTTTGTAATATACTGGTTGACTCTCTTCGATTTATTCACATCTGCGATAACTATGGCTGGGTATCAATACAGATTACCTGATTCAATTCAATAGTGATTCACAAGCTATAGATTCAATTTGATTCTGTTCATCACGATTCTGATTCAATTGGGTATACTTCAGTTATAATGTCCTTTTTGTTGTACAATATGTCCATAATGTTTTAAAGTGCCCATATTATGCCCATTTACAAGTTCATTATTTTATTTGTGGGGTCTCCTAGAATACATTTACCTAATTTAAAGTTTAAAAAACACATACAGGCCCTGAAAAGCCCAAGTCTGATCTGATTGGTCAGCTGGCCTAGTCTGTTATGATTGCTTCACAACTTAAAGAATTTGTCAGAAATGTAACATTCTTTACCATAATCGGGTTTTCAGCTATGGTAACTATAGCATCAGTTCAATGATTTTTGCCTTCACAGTGAAAACACAGTCTCCTCGACATAGCGAAATCACTTACCCATCTGTTCTTTGAAGGTGGACCAAAGCAGCCAGAGGGCGGGCATTATGCAAATGTCTAACATGGTGAGATAAGCAAGTTGCAGAAATAACTGCAGGACAACAAACGAGGCATTTCAGGCAAGTGTTTTCTTTCTGAGAGATTAGCTCGTTTTGGTGTGGACTTTGTGCTTTGTAACTTTGCAGATCATTTGCATGCACAAACAACTATATTACACACTAAAGCAAAAGTAAAATTAAAAATTTAAGTCATTTTTTTCGGGCTACACTTGTCATGTCTTTGATTTACTACAAAGAACCAGTTCATAAGAGGAATTTGTTCGTCATTGGACTATACTGGTTGCATGTTAGTTTTTACGTTCAGCTGGCAAAAACAACTTCGAGATAGTTCACCCAAAAATTAAAATTCTGTCATTATTTACTCACCTTTACATTGTTCCAAACCTGTATGAGGATCTTTATTCTGTTGATCATAAAAGGATATTTTGAAGAATGTGTTTAACCAATAGTATTCTTCCATAGTATGAAAAATAGTATTGACTTCCATAGTATGAAAAATACATACTATGGAAGTCAATGGGGACTAGAAACTGTTTGGTTATCCACATTATTCAAAATATATATATATTCAAAATATATTATATAAAATATATTCTTTTGTGTTCAGCAGAAGAAAGAAATTCATACAGGTTTGGAACAATTTTAGTATGAGTAAATGATAACAGAATTTTCATTTTTGGGAGAATTATCCCTTTAAAGATGTTTCTGGCCATTATTTTGGGGTACATACTACTGTAATTAAATCACATTTCAATACAGACTGCAAACAAAATGGGGAAGACTAGAACAAAAATCTATATTTTTACCCAGCCCTAGTTATAACCATGAATTGCGTTGCAATTTCAACCAAAGCCTGCTTGCACAATGAGTCTGGAACCTCACAACATCATTAGATTTTGGTGTATTAGATTTGGCACATTACTGGTGCAAAATATACGCCAATAATGTGCTTTTTACAAAATCACACTCACGCTCAAATCACTCACATATTTTTGTGTCCAGTATTACAATTCCAGTGTGTCCAGCACATCTAAAGCCATTAAACAACAAAATAAAACAATCCTTTCAGAATCAGAATCAGAATCAGAATGAGCTTTATTGCCAGGTATGTTTACACATACGAGGAATTTGTTTTCGTGACAGAAGCTTCCACAGTGTAACAGAATGACAGTGACAGAACAAAAAACACACATAATAAAAAATAGAACAAGTAAATAAGGAATAAAAATATATAAATTGACAGTTGTATGTGCAGGTATATTACAATAGACAGTTTTTGTATGTACAGGTACTGTATATTATGTGCAAATTTGAGGTGTAGACTGAGTATGAGTGTTAGATAAATAAGTGTATGAGTGAATAAATAGTGTGTGTTCCACAGTTATTGTATTCGTCTCTGGTGAAACTGATTGCAGGGATATAACTAAAGACAGGACAAACTAACAAAAACATAAAAACAACTGCGGAGCACGCCACGGAGGCAGCCATCAGCGTCGGCGCCATCTTATCATCTGATAAGATGATATTTCTTATCATCTTTTCTTTATCATCTTTGGGGGATTTCTTCCCCCAAATCTCGAAAGACTACCCATACTCGATGATTCATATCATGTCAGTGATATGTGCCACAATATTTATGACTAATATTCATATAATCATTGCTGTTTCTTTGTCAAAAATTGGGTTACATAACCATCACTTCATTGATTTGCCAACAGTGTGAGCAGTCACGGCCACAGACTGAGAACTGAATTAAACTGAATTATGGGAACCAGTCTCAGGGGAGGGTTTCAATGAAAGAGGAACATTTCCAAAAACAAATTTCCTGAACAAAGGTAGGCCGAGACGCAAAATAAATTTGGGTGATGTTGGGACAGGAAGTACTAGTGATGGGAAGTCCGGTTCTTTTCCGCGAACCGGTTCTTTCGGACAGTTCGTTTCAATGAACCGGTTAAAAAAACCGGTTCATCGGTTCTTTTACGCCCTAATGTAATGATGTCATTCGCGATGACGTAATGATCAGCTCATCGGTTCTCAAATCGGACGTGTCCGAAAGAAACGGTTCTCGGTTCAGTGTACTGGTGATCCGAAAACCGATGCAACCGGTTCTTGACTCGAGAACGAGACCCGCTCTAACCGGCACGCTGCACGCACGTTCAGTATATCATCAGCTGCTCTACTCGTGCTCATCAGTTCTATTTACTACAAACTCAATTTGTGAATGTGTCATCGTTAACTACAATTACAGTGCAGGTATTTCATAAATCATCCCTTATTCCTATTAAACAGAGTCTTAATTATTGTCTATACTATAACCTAACAGAATCTTCAACTGAACAAAGTACACGGATTAGATACATTCATCTTTTAAAAAAAAGTAAAATAAAATATATTTATATTATCACACTTTCTGATGTTTAACAAAATACTTGGATAACATGCTTTTCATCCTCTTGAAAAATAACATGCATGCGCAGTATCATCAGCTCATCGGTTCTCAAATCGGACGTGTCCGAAAGAAACGGTTCTCGGTTGAGTGTACCGGTGATCCGAAAACCAATGCAACCGGTTCTTGACTCAAGAACGAGAACCACTCCAGCAGTGGGTGTGTACGTTCATTATCCGGCTTGCTGCACACATGCTGCTCTGCTCGTGTTCATCTCTTCACAGCAGTTCAGTCAGTGTACTGTTTGAGTAAATTAATTACTCCGGGATATTGGTTTATTTCGAATCAGAGGGAGTGTCAGCCACGTTTAAAAAGTGAATAACTTAAGTAATTTGTGGATTAATGCTTACACTTTTCAACGATTCAGTCCGATTTGGTGAACTGGTTCAACCGGTTCACTAAGAAGAACCGGTTAAATCGAACGATTCGTTCGCGAACCGGACATCACTAGGAAGTACAACAGCAACTGCATCATTAGCAGTAACTGAGACGCTGAAATTGCCTGAATAAGAAGTCTGGAGCTAAAGTACACATCTTTAACAGTCCAACAGGCCGTCTGTCGACTGAGAGGAACAAGTGAGGAAATGAGAGCTGAGGGAAAATGAAATAATTAGAAGGCCTACCTGCGGCGTTCATTGAAATATGTAAATCCATTTAATTTTGCTTTGATTTGCTCTGCTGCTCCGATTTCTAACTCACCCTCTCTCTCTCCTGTCGTCGTCTTTATGTCTCCGGCTCTTCTCTCATTCACACTAGCCATATTAAACTTGTATTAATACACTGTAGGTATGTCAGTTCAATTACCGTGGTTCTGTACTGCCCATGGGCACAGACGGTGTGTGTGTGTGTGTGTGTGTGTGTGTGTGTGTGTGTGTGTGTGTGAGAGAGAGAAAGAAAGTGGGTGATAAGATGTTTATGAAAGATGTTATGCCTGAATCATTGTTTTAAAAAGCTCAAACGTGAGCGTTATAATCAGTCTCTCAGTGTGCATTCAGGTGAAACATATTTGGTAATGAAAATAGATGAGATTGTGTGTGTTTGTGTGAACTGGATGTGTGAGAGCGAGGCGGAGGAGAGAGAGACAGATGTCTATGTAAATTACAGATCAAGAGAACAACCGCAGAAATAGGATGACGTCTGCCTTAAAGGTGCAGTGTGTAATTTCCACGGCACCAAACAAAATCACACAAATTAGTGTTTATTCTTCCTTTCGCTTTTGGTTGGACAACCAGTTGTCCTGAACACTATGATGCCTCTACCTCTAAAGGCGACTGGCTCTTTTAACTGTAAGGCAACACTTCATCTACTGTAATGAGTGTTACGATTTTTTTTTTATTGTGTATGAGTAAGTTCATCTCTACCAATGGCATTAGATTATCGAGTCTAACTGACATCTAATTCACCCATTTGAAGCTGCTAAAATATACTAATGGTTTGGAAATAATGAGGAAAAAAAAGCATGCATACAAGTTTAAAATAACTGTATATGTATCTGTATATGAAGAGTTCAGATGCAAAAGCCTCTAAGTACCGTTTGAAATTCTCTTCTAAACTGAGCATTTTTCTCAGGCTCCTATGTTTATGTTCAGATCCTATTTATTGCCATTAAAGTGAAATTACTGAACCTACACACAAGAGCCTGATAAAAATGCTCATTTTAGAAGAATCTGTTATACTGTATCTATTGTATGCACACTACCGTTCAGACTATTCTGAGTTCAGGGATGTTTTTGAAAGACAAGTCTCACGCTCACCAAGGCTACAATTATTCAGTTATTATGTTCCAAAACTGTATTTTTGTTGATCATAAAAGAAGATATTTTTTAATAGTAGATTACCAAGGCTACAATTATTCAAAATCAAAAAATACAATACAAACAGTAATATTGAGAAACAGTATTGCCATTTAAAATAACTTTTCTACTTTAATATATTTTAAAATATAATTTATTCCTATGATGGCAAAGCTGATTTTTTTAGCAGCGAATTATTAGTATTCAGGGTCACATGATACATCAGAAATAATTATAATATAATATATCATTTTATAATATATTGTATAATATAATAATATTATATAATATGCTGATTTGCCGCTCAAGAAACATTTCCTATTATAATAAATGTTGAGAATAGTTGTGCTGCATAATATTCTTGTGGAATTCATGATACATTTTTTTTCATGATTTTTTGAGGACTTGAAAGTTCAAAAGAACAGCATTTATTTGAAATTGTAACTTTTTATAATATTATAAATGTCTTTACTGTCACTTTTGATCAATTGAATCATGCATCCTTGCTCAATGAATTAAGTTCTTTAAAAAATGGACCACAAACTTTTGAATAGTAATGTATTGTTCGCTCCGGGCAATCCTGTGTGAAACTGCTCTACATAATGCAAAGATATATCTGGTCACGCTTTTTGAGTCAACTCCTTTCTCAAACCAATAATGTTAAACCTGAGTACAGAAATCGCAGTTAGATGGTAGTTGAACTATAGGGGACACATTTGTCAGGCTGACAACATCCCAAGAGATGAAAACTTATAGAGCAAGCAGTGATGCACACAAAGCACAAGCTGACATTCAACTACAAATTTAAAGACAGAGATGCAATCTACGCCAACATCACATAACGCATAACTCAAAAGAACACCACCAACACAAATAACACTGTAAACTGTAAAACAATTCGTAATAAAGCAGTAGTGCTGGCAACCACAGCCTTCAGTACTGCAGACATCACAACAGACCTGTATTAAAGTACATTTGTGCAGTTATTTATTTTTATTGTACAGTTAATTGATGAACAAATACAGTCTCATAAAAGTTAAGGAAATCGCATTTACGGCACAGAAAATACTTACGATTAAACATTAAACTGTGCCAGAAAGTATTTACATGTCACACACACACAAAACTAAACTCTTCAGAATCCAGCTTTTTAAAAGTCTCATCATCCACGTTTCCTCTCCTTCTATTTTATTTCCATCTTCTCTTCATCATTAACAGGAAGTGGACAGTTTCTGGGCAAGGTGACCTCAGCATACAGGTGCTCTTTGATAAATAATGCACTCATATTTTTTACTACAGAGCTTCATGTCAAACTCAAGCTGTTGCTATCAGATAGTCAGCAGCCAAGAACACACAACATCTTGGCTGTTCAAAAGCATTATTATTTCCCACCTACACACACACACACACACTACATCTCTCCTTCTGCGCTACTATCCCTACGTTTCAGCTGTGTGCGTCTCTTTGCACCAAAGACTTCTATTTTTGTGTCTATGTTTGTGTGTATTAATCCCAGGGCTCATTAGCTTGCTTCTACATATAGAGCTCCAAACTATTACTACACACACTAATGAACGCTTTAATTTGTTTGTCCCATTTGACAAAAAATGTTTTTCTGTATATAAAAAGTGCCTATGTGCAAATTTAAACTCACAAACACAATATTTTTAGATGCTTTCATTATGTTTTTATCATTAGATTAGCACACACATACATTTCCATTCATGTACACACACTGAGAGATTCAAACATGCTCCTAGCTGTAGGTGTGGCATCAATCTCTTTGTTTAATGCGTTAAATTGTGCTGTAATTATAGTTATTACACCTCTTCTACTAGCATGAGCCAGGCGGACAAATCCTTGCTCCCCCCTTTCTCTCTCTCCTCATTTGTCTGCTCATTTCTCTCTCCCTCTTTCTCTCCTTTCTTCATGCACAGCTGGGCACTGGCTACATCAATCACAGCCTGTAATGTTATTCAGCATAAAGCACACAGTCGCCAAGCAACTGCCTATCAGCAGGCGCACATGCCTCTATGCTCCGGCCACACACCAGCACTCTCGGCCAATCAGGTGAGTCGGTCCCCTGAGTCGTTCCACTGTGATCAGAAAATACAAGGGCTCTGGGCATAATCTACAACACATTTCATCCCTTGTTCTTTTTTCGCTTATTTCTTCAAGAAATACAGAAAGAGAAGTGTCCTTGGGGACACCGGAGTTTGGTGTCACTTTTTACTCCAGTGGATATTTCTCAGGGTAGCTTTAGTTTTGAAGGTCAGTGTCTGTGTATAGGCACATACATTAAGATCTTGGCTGCAAAACAGCTGTTCAACATTTCCAACAATGTCGTCCAGAAAAGATTTAGGTCATTGAACATGCATTGGACTTTTGTGGCAATATGCCTTAATAACAGGACAAGATGTCCTGCACTGTAAAAAAAATATATATTTTCCAGTTGACAGAACCTTTTGTGTGCTCTGATTGACCAGCTATCCAGTGTGTTGTGATTGGCCGAATACCTCAAGCGTGTGATGGAAATGTTATGCCCCTTACCATATTGTGATGCCCTGTCTGGCCAGAGCGATGAGACAAAACCATTAAAACCCATTATAAACGAGGCATTTGTTGCATCCAGTGGGGACATAATTACTGATTATAATAAC
>NW_015546062.1:1042916-1045859 GCF_001515605.1 Sinocyclocheilus anshuiensis | reverse complement strand
GGAGGCCGGCTTGAGTGAGCAGAGGCGGGCGGGCTTGAGAACGGCGTGGCCGGCGGATTCGACGAAGGAGTGTCCGGAGGGCTTGCGGTAACCACATGTGACGACCCCGGGCTGGACTCCGCTTCGTCCACGGTGAAAGCCGATCCGGCGATCCACAGCGCGAAGTTGATGTATTTCCTCAGTGACCAGCACGGATCAGCTCCAGGCATGACGAAGCGGATAGCGTCCTTTTTTGGAAGGCCAACCAAAGTAGTTTCGCTTTCACCACGAAACACAGCGCCTTCACGACATGGCGGCGGCAGCGGCAACAACAATACTACAGCGAGAATAAAAGTTGTGTCTTCTTTCTTTGCGTGAACATTTGGGCGGCGTTATGCAAATCTTCCCACATCGTGACGTAGACATGTGGGGGCGTGTTAGAACGAGGCGTTTTAGGTAGGCGTGGTTGACTCTTAACTTGTATAAAGAATATCTCTTTGGATTTGAGACTTTAGTCTTTGCAACTTTACAGATCTTCTTTATGCACCAAGAGCTTGTAACACTTCAAAGAGAAAGGAAAAACTGAAATCGCATCATATGACCCCTTTAACTGAAACTACTTAAAACTTATGTTAGACCAACAGAATTCCCCCAAATGCTGTCAAATTCAGTTGTCTGGACAAAGAATTTCATATTGAACAATACTGCTGAAATGTTAAGGATTTTTGAGTTCCCAACATGCATTGCAGCATGAATAAATAATGCTGTTAAAAGATTGTTGTGTTGATGTTTGCTGACTTTATTTAAACTCGTGTTGCTGTTTTGTCATTATCATTAGTTATTTGTTCTGTTGTGATGTTAGGGGCTCATCTTTTTACATTTGTTACCATACTTCAGGTTTATGTTGAAGTCTTTGAGATATAGTTTTAAAAGGTAGTACACATATTTTTGCTTTGTAAGTTGATTGATTCTTCAGAAACAACATCATAATGCATTTCACATATTAAGTATTCTATAAAAAATATATATACACCACCAAAAAAACTGGATGGAAAGGAAGCTGAAATCGATGTTTTTTTGGCTGAATGACACCAAAAAACAAACAAAAAAAAAGATTCAAACTGACAAAACAAAGTAGTTTTACTAAGACAATCATTACGACAATAGTTAAGAAAAATTAAAAATCTGAATACATCATGTTTCCTTGAATTTGTAACTTTTCCCAACAATTCTTTTTATATAGTTTGCATGGGGTAAGTCGTCACAATTGTACCACCCATTAAACAATCTATTATAGGCAAAATATAAAGAGTAAAGATATAAAGATCACAAAAACACCTCATACGAAAATACAAACACCTTACCATTATTTTGCCAACAAATGCTGCCACTAATAAATACAGAAAATTTAAACATCAACCTGATAATTATGAAAAACTACTAGGGATGAGGATGATAACAATACCGGATAATTATTTGTATATTATGGTCAAGTAACTAATAAACATATGCTATTCTACACAATTTTGTCTAAATAAATTTTAATTAAACCATTAAAACCTTAAAATTCTATTTAATAAAGTGAATGTAGAATGCATCACAGCATTATCATGTACGGTATAACAAATGGATAATCATTTTGCTAAAGTTTACATTTAACAGTGTTATATAAGATAGAAATTAATACTATAATAAAAATTAAAGTTTTGGACAACAAAATTATTCTAATTTAAATGGGTTTTAAGATAGATGTTCGAAACAGTCATACACACCACTGCTAGAGAAAACCCACACTTATGTTATAAAAACCTATGACAAATTGACTGTATGAAAACTAGCCCCGGTCTCTCTCTTTATAAAAGTTTATCTAGCTTTCCTCTACTTGCAACGCAAACATAATTTCATGATAATGTGCTGTCTCCTCCTCTCCTTCCATCGCTCCCCCTCTATCGTTCTCTCCATCACCTCGCTGTCATTAGTATGGCTGAGGTGTCAGGCAATGGCAATGCTGAGCGGCCGAGTTCAGGCAGAGGACAGCGAAAGAAAAATAGAAAGACAGCAGCTGGTAGGTGGTGACAAGGTAGAAACACACACAACAGCACATGCTCACCCACAGCAACTCTTTATCTCATGACCCGAACAGATACATATATATAGATTTCCTGAACAGCAGACAGTGCGTAGAGCCGCACAGAAATTTTGAATTACGTGTCAGGCTTCACATCAGCACCTTTACAGGACCTCATATATCTACGACAAAGAGCACCAGGGGCAGAGAAATCACAGCAGTATGTGAAATACACTCGCTCGTCTCTGTGCACAATCAATACTGCTTAACACACACTCTCAAGCTCAGACTGGGGCCCTCAGGAGCCCAGAACTGTTATCCAGTGTTATTGCTGAACCCAGCAACCGATTGTCAATGAAAACTCATATGGAGCTATAGTAATGATAACGCACTCCAGAAAGAGAGGTGGATGTGAGGGGGGAGACATCCATTAGGAATGGGGTAAGAGTGAGATTAGCCAAGGAGAAATGAGGCACTGTGCATGAATGCTGCTGACAAGACCAGCTTAGACCAGAATTAATTTCCATGCTGGTTAGTGCGGGTTTGGTTGTCTAGCTGGTGGATGTCAATGGTGTTCACCTACAAAGATGTAATAGCAATGCTGGTTACATTAACATTAAGAGAGATGGTCATAAGCCAGTACATGGTCAGTAAGGTCACTGTGGTGAAGTTGGTTGGCTCCAGGTTGATTTGTGGTAAAGTCGGTTGAAGTCTTGATGGTTATACATTTTTTCGGATTTGTAATGGCAGAAGGTAATCTCTATAATTAGAAATATTGTTTTGTGTCCATTTCTAAATCAAACTATATATTATTACTTTATATAAATATCTAAATATTAATTTAAATGTTGTAGTTTAGTTGTGTGTAAGAGTATGTATGTGTGTGTGTATATATA
>NW_015546062.1:1040853-1041077 GCF_001515605.1 Sinocyclocheilus anshuiensis | reverse complement strand
AAATATATATTATTTTGACAGAAAATATGTATTATTCATTGGCAAGGTTGTCAGTAGATTTTGGAAATGACATTAAGCAGAACGGCCAAAAATCAGCCTGGCTGAGTTATCGGTCTATCACTAACCAACACACCAGTATCCAAATCTGGGGTCCAGAATACAAACCACAACAGATGCTTGTGACTAGATGTGTTGGTCTTTTCATCAGGGAAGGCTGAGTGGAG
>NW_015546062.1:1026537-1040817 GCF_001515605.1 Sinocyclocheilus anshuiensis | reverse complement strand
TTTAATAATAATAATAATAATTTATTATATTTTTACTTTTATGTGTAGAATTATTTTACATTCTATATTATATACATACATACATATTTTACATTCTATATTATATACATACATACATAAATGAATTACTTAATATTTGTATTTGTTATATAAACTAATAATTTTAGCTAAAATATTACTTTAACTTTTACATATTAAATTGTTTATTATATTGTATATCGATAACAACAGATGCTTGTGACTAGATGTGTTGGTCTTTTCATCAGGGAAGGCTGAGTGGAGGCCATCTTGAACTTTACTACTCAGCTCTTTGAAGAGTTGCTGAACTGTGTATTTATCATTTATTATGCCATCACGAGTGCTCACAGCTGGCGAAGAACAAAAAAACGCAGAAAAGACAGCTACAATTGAACCAGTCTCAGATGAACAATGCCAGTCTGTTACAAGTAAGAGTAAACCAGCTTACTTCGGAAAAACAGCACTACGATAATTTCACCTGGTAATTTCAGATGGACAGTAGCTCAGCCGAGAGGATCCGTTTTGAATGAACAACAGCAGGAGCCGAAAACACGTCAACATTTGGTGTCTCACCGATGAGTAATTGTTGAGTCCATCCAGAGTTGAAGGAGATGAATAATCAAGTGTGTTTGTTTCTCTAGTTTCTCCCTCTCTCTGACTCTGATCAGTGATGTTTGCATTTGTGTTGCACTCACAGTGAGTGTCTGTTTGTTGTCACATAGCCTTTGCATCTGAAAGTATCTCGATTATTCTGACAAGCAGCTTGCTGATGATGTCAGGCCCAAATTGTTTATATTGTTCTCTGTCCTGCCAGGCATTCACACATACAACAATTATACATCACACATACACCCACATACATAGACAAGCCGACGCGAAGAAATAAAGCTCGAAATTTTCGACATATTTCTCCTTTATAACCGCCCTCCCACACTCTTTCATCCATTCAAAAGCCCTCGACCGCCCGGGCAAAGATGAATAAACACGCTGCCTCACACTCGGGTGGCTGGCGAAAGTCTTTCTCAGGTCTCGAGCACACTGATGCCATTGTGTTCGTCTGCAATAAGCCACACAAAAAAACACTTTTCCTCTCCTCCCAGCCCTCTCCTATTCTTTCCCCCTAATTGTTGTCTCTGATGTGACCTAGAAAGAGAAAAGAGTGAGAAAGAAGCAGGAGAGAGGAAAAACAACAACTGAAAGAGTTAATGAGGAGCAACCTGGCTGACCCCCGCAGGCAGGCGAATGTAATTGCAGTTAACTTCCCCTAATGTGGTGCTAACTAACAACAACAACCCAAGCTACCGGAGGGGGCTTGCAGGTGCATGAGAGAGGGCTTCCTGATTAGCCTTCTAATCTCGGAGAGTGTGAAGAGCGTTTTTAGAGAGCCAGTGGTTCCTCTGCCGGTTCGCCAAGCCTCAGTCAGCTCTCCAGATCCGTTCTGGTAGGGAACAAATGAAACGACAAGAGCCAAGAAGAGGAAACAGGCTCAGAGGACAAAAGCAATTGGGAAAAGCTGGTGACAAACTGGGAGAGAGATAAAAAAGGACAGCACACACTGTACGCGAGATACTGCCGGTGTGTTTTCAAGGCGTCAGAAGGGAACTGGTTGGATTCGAGTCTTTGTTTAACCTGACATGTGGTTAGTGCCAGGTGATATGTGGCCTCCGTGACCTGTCAGCCGCCACAGTGGGGCTTGGGCCCATCTCCGGCACGCAAACGGCCAGCGGGAGCGCTTGCACGCTCGGTTTACAGTGTGATTCCTCACCTCGCACGGTAGTTAGGCTGTGATTCATTCTCTCTGATCCTGAGTTGTTTTGTTTAATGAATAGAGTTGCGCATTGCCAATACCGCTAGATGGGTTTTTCAGTTGCAGAGAGATAGCAGGGGGGCTGGAGCGGAACCATCAGCAAGCTGAGACTCGGCAAGCGCATGTGCACGCGCTGGTGATAAAGTGCCATTGCCCACGCGTGGTGTCGGGGATGGACCGGGCAGCGGGATGCCTGCCGGAGAGGCAGCTCCACACCCGCGCTGCGTTCTGGAGTGCAAAGAGAACATCTCTTGCTGTGAGCAATCTGTAGTCTCTTCGATGCTTTCTCTCATTCCGTTTTGTACAACTCTCGCTCAACCTTTGCCTGCTTCGTTTTTAGTGCCAATTTGTAAAACACGGACCTCCAGTCACCTCTCACCCATCCCATAATGCCTCTCTGCGTGATTGGTTCACATGTGCCCCTGTCACATCGCTGCTCATTCTGTAGCTGCGAATCTTCTCTCTAAGGACAGCAAACGTGGCGGTAACCAAGTTGACAGATGTGTAGTGACATTGGTATTTTTTGCAGTATTGCTAATAATAAAATACCGACTTGAGTCAGTCTAGTGAGGCAATAATGTACAGGTAAATATCAAAAATGGAAAAAAACAATAAAAAGAGCGAACTTGTCAAAATATCAGATCCGCATTTTACTTAGACTAGAAAATTAACTTTTCTGAAAGTTTAATTGGATATTTACAATTATAACAATGTTTACCGCATTGAGAAATTATGACCACATTTTAATGCTAAGCTAAAATATATTTTACAAAAATCTAAGATTTTAAGAATAAAGCCATAATATCATAATATAACAGTTGTAATATTCTGAAGATAATCAAAAAAGTATGGGCTCTATGATAATGGTTACACTGATAATCATATAATTTTTTTCCTCAAAAATGATCATCGCGATTATTAAGACCTTAAATTCATATGCAGGTTTTATTTTGCCTCATGTAGTTTTCTGATTTATTATATTTATCATATAAAATTAACAATCTCTACATTCTAAAAACTGGTAAAACCTTAAGACGCTTCTATCTAAAGCTAAAAGAGTGAAATTTGTAATAATAATAAATTATGTTATCATTTTCCTATTAAAACAACAACAAAAAAACTTTGCATTATGACACAGAGGTTGCGTAAGAACATTTATTCAGAGTAGTCGCAAACAATATAGTTGATGTTCATGTTTGAATATCGGTTGATATATTATTCTCTTTCATTTATCCATTTCAGAGAAAAGCTCTGATTGGGGAATTTAAACTCTTGACATCTGGCACCCCAAAGCATGAAAGCTTGTAAAAAAAAAAAAAAAAATTGCTAATGAGATTAAATGTGTAGCCCTATAAGTCGTACAGTACCATGATATTGATACTGTTACTGTATATTATGATATTATTCTCATTACTCTTTTGACATTATTCACATGAAAAGCCTAAAACGAAGGACCAAGGGGAACCAAATTTCATAGAAATACACATTTTTATTCTAAAAAAAAATACCACAATACCACAATCGCATTTCAATTTTGTTCTTGAAATCTTAGATTTTTTTTCTATTTGCTCTCGCCTACTGAAATTTTGGCATCATGGAAAACCCACTTCTCTCAGAAAGTTTCTCTCAGAGCAGAGTTTTTTCCTCATCTGTCGTAATCCTAACACATTTGTTTCACAACTCAATTTCTCTCACCCAGCAGAATAAAGCCCTGTTCTCTCTCTCTTCCACCTGTCTTTCCCTCTGCCTTCCGAGTTTGTTATGTCCCCCATCAGCCGCCGACCTAAAACAGTGTGATAACATCGCGTAAAAGAATGAGTGAAGCAAGGAAAAGCATTGGAAGAACAGATGAAGAAATCAATCTTTCCCAGCCCTTACCCCCTCCCAAATCCCTAATGTTATATTCTTATCCCATTACATCCCACCCTCCAATATGCCCCCTGTCCAGTGCTTTGCTCCATAATCTCTTCATCTCCAAACGCTTTCTTTTATTATGACTCTGGCCGTCCCCTGCGCAGCCCTCCTGCCTGTTTGTGTTCTTCCGTTGTGCATCACTGGGGGTCGCCGTGACAACATCACCCTGACAACCATCCCTCCTCCCAAATGTTCCACTCGTTTGCATCTCATTTGCATGTTGTCACAGCAACCAGCCGCATTTGACTTTGACAATAAAGGGGTTGGTGTAACCCCCGCCATCGCTCTTTACCCTGACCCCCAGCTTTTCGATTCTCTCGCCCAGCGTGAACACGCTATTTATTTTTAATTCCTGTCATACACTCTTTCTCTTAAGTCTTTTTCTCTTTTATTTCTCCAGGCAGGCTTATGAAAGCATTTAGCTCATAAAAAAATCAATCAAAAGTTGGTTGAATCATTTATTTCCTGTCAAATCAAATGTTGGGCTTTTTAACCTGCTTTTTTTAACACTTGTGGTCATGTCACAACTCTTTTGACTAATTTTCCCATCATTTCTCATTTTGTCTCCGAGTTACGCACACAAACCCTTGCGTTTTTTTCAGACACTGAGGTAGTCTGTCCTTTTTTCCCCCAGAAGCTCCAAACACAGCTGCTACAAAATGACTTACTTCCCTTCTACAGGAGATACAGCCAATTCCGTCATTTGCATTCCAGCTCCGCAGAGACACACAAACACACACACATGTGCGCACACGCTGGCATATCACTCCAGAGACTACTTCAAGCAGCTGTGACATTAGTTACACGTTTTGAATTTGTCATTTTGAAATATTTTGTGTGCATTTAGGTGACTAATGAAATGCTGGCTGTTTTTTTAAGACAAGGATTTCAGTTAAGCCCCTTTGCCGATAAATGTGGGCAGAAGCGTGAGAGGGGTGACTAATACGTTTGGTTCTTTCGAAGTGTTTACAAACAGGAAGCAGCTACGCTGTCAAGTTGCTGACCACTTCAGGCGTTCAAGCAGGATGGCTGAAGGAGGCCAATTGTTGTGTAATCTTCATCACGGTAGTTTACGTTAAGCACGTGCGTTACTGAACAGCTCCACAACAAGCACTACTGAAATGAGGAGCACAAGCAGAATGCAAAGCTGCCATACAACTACTTATTTAATATGCTGAAGTGCATGCTGGGCAGTGGGTGCACGTATGTTTTCAGTTCTCTAGGTGCTTGTATGTATGTGATTATATCTGCACACAATGATTATATTTCTTTCTTTATGACTCCTTCAAGCAACCAAGAAGAGAGAAGGAAAGAGCAAAAGAGAGAGAAAATGATTGAGAAAGAAAGAGAGAAAGGCTAGCTGGAAACAGAGAGAGCTTTATGAAAACAGACAGGTGTCTACTTGGAGAGAGTGGACATGAGGAAAGAGACAGAGACAGTAAAGGGGTGTCACATTGACAAAGCGATGGGAAGTTAGAGATTTTTGGAAAAACATCCAATAATGATGCAGCAAAAGTTAAGCAGAAAACATATGCAAATGAGCATTGTTGCAATGCAGTGAGCACCAATAGGAGTGAGGAGGAGACAGTGACTACGTTTACGTGGACATCAGTAATCTAATTATTTACCTTATTCTAAATAAGCCAATATTATGATTATGGTGTTTACATGAGTTGCTTTTAGAATATTCCTTTCATGTTCCCGTTTTACATGTTATAGTACATAGTTCGATTAATGGCACACGTCATTACGTCCCACGTGACGCCATCCGACGTCCCCTCCGGAATTTCACATATAAACATATAGTTTGTATTCGTGATGATGCCATGTATAGTTTTGGGTGTTTCATTTTTAATTTTATGAAAGCTTCAAGTGCAGTTAATTATTTGTACGTGCATACAGACGATGACGGTGTTGAAGCTCTTTTATTTGATTTTGGTTGAGCACTGCCGTGTGTGTATCCTGTCGCAAAATGCGGCAAAAAGTCCTACACGATGGTAATAATTTGATTAAGGTGTTTACATGTCTGTACTGCACTTCAGCAATGCGACTAAAATAGAAATACTCCACATGTCTTAATTCGATTTCTGTTTACTTCGAGTATGACTTTAGCCAGATTAAGGTAATCAAAAATCTCTGTTTACATGGTAGATTCTTAATCAGAGTACTGTCTTAATCGTGTTAAAATCGGATTATTGTTGTCCATGTAAACGGACTCAGTGATCCGTCACCTGATCAATGTTGTTACTCCTAACTAAAACGATTAAAAACGGATTTGATAATTGAAATAAAATTTAAATAAATTTAAATGGAAATATTACATTTAAAACTTAAAACGAACAAAAAAAAATGTTCTGATGCCAACTAAATTAAACAAAATAAGTTCAAGTATACAAAAATTTAATTACAATTATTAAAGCTAATACTGAAATAAAAATAGCTAAACAGAAGTAAGATACAGACGTTGCATATAAACGCCTGTCACACCCATGTGTTTACTCAACATGGTAATCATATTGACCAACTTATAAAGTAAAATAAAATAAAATAAAATGGGTATAGATTTTATCAGCATTTTTCTGCATTCCCTGGGAATCAAACTCATCCTAACAAGCAGTACTGTTTGAGCAACATGAATGCCAATTAGATGTTCTCCTCCTCCATTAGTGGATGGTCCTTGGCCAAAATAAGCTGAAATGTGGACCAGACATTTTGCTGTTTATTCAGCATCCTGGCAACTAGTGTGAACAGGACTTAAGAGTGTGTGTTCCTGTGAGAGAGTATGCCCAGCCTAAGTGGATATTGAAATTAGACAGATAAAAGGAAAGATGTTTAAGTAGATAGTGGGATTTGATATGAAATAAACAGATGAATATGAAACCTCCTCACTGTGGAGACTGTCCTTGTAGGCACAATAATACAGAAGTCCCAATGAAACATTGTCTACAATAGAAATCAATAACATGCCCATTCTTACATAGGGCTGCAGGTTTAGTGGAAAAAAATAGAGCTCTGTCTTTTTGGAAACTGAACATAATCAAGGCTGAGCGATTCAACTGTTTATTTCTGCTCATCCTGATGCTTTAATAAAGCTTCTGAATGGACAGGCACAGTCTATAATCCTGAATATCATTGTCAACCATCTAAGTATGAACATGAACCGTGAAACTAAGTCAGGAAGAAAGAAGGAAATGGAATAGGACACCCGAAAAGAGTCACTAAAGAAAAATTATATCAATAAGCCATAAGAGAAGAAGCACTGCAGTGATTTTACTATGGGGTGTTGTTAGGCATGACACAGACCGCTTTAACTAAGAAAAAAAAACATACTGAAATGCACTGCCTGGCTTATTGCTCTTTTATAGAACAGTAAAGAGATAGCAATAGGTTCAACAATTATTACATTTATTAACAGTAATAATCATAATAAAACATTCTTCTGCTGAGTAATACATTTCATTAGCCTAAACAAAGGCTGTTTATGGTAACTAAGCAACTTGGCAACTAACACACACCATGTCTAAATATGCCTTTAACACATTTTGTTTTAAATCAATTTAAAATGTATTGTATGTAATATATACATTCTAAAAAAAAAATTTTTTTATTGTAAATGAACAGTAATTATTTTATATTAAATAATAAACGTAAAAATAAAAGCATGAAAGCATAGAGCATATCGATTTCAGCTAGTGTGTGTAAATCACAGCTTAAAGCATTTCTTTCAGAGACTAAATGATGTGTTTTATAAAAAGCATCTGAAAATAAGAGCAGATGTGATGTCTGCCTAAACGCCTGGTTTAGGATATTGGAAGAATATTTGAGGATGGAAAATTGAGGACATGAAAGAGATATTTTGAGTGATGGACAAAACACGCGCGAGTGTGGGATGTGAGAGAGGAGGGAAGGTTTGAGATTAATACAATGATTGACAGGAGGTAAAAACTCCCCAGCAGAGGAATAATATTCATCCCCCCTTTCGATATTAAGTTTCATTTCACTGTAATTCTCCCCTATCTGTGACTGCCAAAGCACTCTATCACTCCACTGCCATCATCCCTCGCTCGCGCTTGCTCTCTCTCTAGTGCGCTTACACAAACTGAATGTGAAAGTAAATGATGTAAGAATGCTGTCTGTGAAAACGCACTGTTAGCTAAACTCACAGCGAAGGTTGACATCTCTGACAAACATTTCAATCTCAACACAAGCAGCTCTGCAGAAGCAAATCACCTGAAACACACCATACCGAAACCTGCACTGTAATGCCTCAACATCGTCTCATCTTCTACCGTCTACACAATTTCCACAACTCTATATTTCAATCTCTATCTTTTTCTCATACCCCTTTTCCATCAAAATGGAAAAAGGGTATGAGAAAACCCGAGGTGACCCGTTCACCCGCGTTTCGGTTGCCGAAGTCTCTAATTTCTCTCAAATCTCAGGCTGCAGAAAATCGAACTGACTTGAAGTGCACGTTCATCCTGCTAAACAATTCTGGTAATCAGGCATTGTTGTGTTGTACTGTTGAGAACTACTCCTCATTACAAGTGTTAGCACATTCTAGCTAGCCAAACTGTTGCTGTTACTTGGAAAACTTTACCCAGTGACAAAACATTACCCAAAACATGGCACCCAAAAGCCAGCAATGCAACTGATATGTTCAAGGCCCAGAAAGGTAATAAGGACATTGTTAAAATAGTCCATGTGACATCAGTGGTTCAACCTTAATTTTATGAAGCTACAAGAATACTTTTTGTGCGCAAAGAAAACAAAAATACTGACTTTATTCAATGATTTCTGTGGTCAGCCTCCATAACCATTAACGAAAGTATCGCGACGCATACGTTGGGACTGACCCAGAACCAGTGTTGGGTAAGTTACTCTAAAAAAGTAATTAATTACTAGTTACTAATTACATCTTCAACAGTGTAATTAGATTACTGTACACATTACTCTCTCCAAAAAGTATTTAATTACTTATTACTAATTACTTTATCATTAATCCTATATCATCCTCGAAAAGTTAATGATACAAGGATAGACATGAAACGGTTCTTTTAATTCTTTCAAGTAACTACATAAATTATTCTGTTCACACTTTAGATTAGGGTCCAATTCTCACTATTAACTATTAACTATGACTTTTGCCTCAAAATACTCCTAATTACTGCTTATTAATACTTAGTAAAGTAGTTGTTAAGTTTAAAAACTGGGTAGGATTAAGGATTTAGAATAAGGTCTTGCAGAATAAGACATTAATATGTGCTTTTTATGTAATAATTAACAGCCAATATCCCAGTAATATTCATGCTATGTAATATTCATGCTAATAACCAACAAGTAAATAGTGAGAATTGGACACTAAAGTGTTACCAATGCTCTTATTAACTCACCAAAGTATTTAAAGTGAGAAGGGTACATAAAAAGCATGCATTTTAAGGTTAAAATTTTGATGTTAAATCCACTATTGTATTGTGTATAAATGTTCTACAGACTATACACAGTATTAAGTTAAATTACATTAGAAGTAACTGTCATTAAATTACAGAAAAAAATAAGAGTAATCGCTTACTTTACTTTTTCAAGCAAAAAGTACATGGACTATTTTAACAATGTCCTCACTACCTTTCTGGGACTTGAACATGGTAGTTCTGTTGCTGTCTATGGAAGATCAGAAAGCTCTCGGATTTCATCAAAAATATCTTAATTTGTGTTCCGAAGATGAATGAAGTTCTTATGGGTGTGGCGTAAACATTATCATCAGCATGGTATGCATGTATTGTATGCATGCAGGTCACACGTGCATTGATTTTTTTCTTCCACTAATCTATTGTTCCACAAGGTGGCAACACTGGCCCGGGCCATTTGTTACAGTCGAAAAAGAATGTTAGAGACAGAACAGCTTGGGTGATGAGGTTCAGAGATACATGCAACTTTAGTTTAAACAAGAACAACATTTTTATTGCTCAAAACTTCCGGAGAGAATTAGCACAGACACTGGACAAAAGTTAAACTTTCTAGCGTGAATGTGTCGAGTGCCTGTGTTCACGCATGCTATCAAATGGACTATACTTCAGAATGCTAAGCATTCATCTGTACACGTATGCTAGCAATACACATTAGAAAGCAAAGTATACAGTACCTTGGGCAGCTTAGATAATTAGCTTAGCATAACTAGCACTATCTGGCTAGAAATGCTGGTAAGGATTTGCTAGATCAGTGATTTAATCAGGGATTATGGAAAAGGAGTAGGATCGTGAGCAAAACTGGCACAGAACCAGTTTTTTCTTTGAAACTTCCTTTTGTGTGGTAGAAATGCACGGAAAGGTTTGAGAGTGGGCACCATCCCTGGAAACTTTCATTGTGAGTAGAATACTTTTTTTTTTTTTTACTACTTTCTACTTTTAAAATCTTACTCCATTTTCTGTGCTCACACTTCTGGATGTGTCTCATATACATGCACCCCCCACCCCTTCCTCCACCATCCCTTGATCCCCCAGGACACAATTACAGTTTTCCCCTGGATACAAACTAATTAGCTTAAAAAAACTCCCACGAATGAATAAATAAATAAACGAGGAGAAGGGAGCTAAATAAATGCTAATCCTTGGCGCAGTGCTCAGACACATGGACAGAGGGACACTACAACAGATTCCTTCACACACACACACACACACACTCACAGACTGCGGCAGGGTGAAGCTGTTGCTGAAGCACAGCGGGATTCTGTAGTAAATCACCACACCTGTGCAGTGTAACCTGTGCACGCCGCCTCTCTCTACCCAAGGGAAAAAACGTCCCACTTAAACACTTGCAGGAAAACAAATGTGCGTTGGGAGAAAAGGCTCTTAATAAACGACGCTAGACTGAGACAGAGCAGGGAGTTAAATGCCTCTAACGGCACACGCTAAAGCAGCCCTAAACAAACATATTTTAATAAAGACTAGCGCTAGTAGCTAACATTACACTAACAGGTCTGTGTTCGGTGTGCATATAGTGGTAAATATAATCGAGGCTGAGGAAGGATGCTAATTATGAGGAAGCTTTGGGAGCCATTAGCTCTTCCGCTATGAATAAAAGAGGATGAACTAAACTGACAAGTGTACATAACTCACGGTGCAAATGCTAATGCCACGGGACTCGCTAAACACCCACGGCAACCTGCCAATGAGCCGTGATCAGTTTCGCGCTTCCATTATAACCGCTAAATACTGGAATCGATCCGACGATCCATGTTTCCATCAGCACCTGAGGACCACAATGACCCCGGGGTAGCTTTGCATTGGCCGCCATTTTTATATTCATGATTTTGCGTCAGCGGACCAGAGCTGGAGAGATATTAATGGCATGAGACGATCTGAACTCGGCTCGGAGCGCTTCTTTAATAATTGCTAGACTAACAAAGTGCGGGGAGCTCCAGTAAATGACCCCAGTAGATCCAGCACCATTTTCCTTTAATGGACTTTAATAAAACAGCATGATGGTCCCTTTATAAATCCTCTGTCAGAGGCAGGTGTGGAGGCACAGCAGGGGCAGCACTTCAAAAATCGCTAAGCTAGGGATGTGGAACGAGGAAAGGCTTCTTAGCTACGCTACTGAAGATTTGCAGCATTGCTTAATGAATGTTAGGCTAACTCAGATGCTGTAGGAGTTTAGCAGCGAGACGTACAAAGTGCTTTATTACTCAACTCTTAAACGAGGTAGGGGAGATGGGGAGAGTAGGAGAGTTGGAGAAAAGTGGAAATGGGTGAAGAAAAATGCAGCTGGGTCATTTTCATTATGCAGTGCATTTTAATGTCCCCATCATATAAATCTTAAAGGGATAGTTCACCCAAAAATTAAAACCCTGTTATCTCATCCTGTGTTATTCCGAACCTGTTTGACTGACTTTCTTCTGTGGAAAATAAAAGAAGGTATTTCAAGAAATGTTTCAGTTTTTCTTTTTTTTTTTTTTTTCCATAGAAGTCAATGATCACAAAACCTGTTTGGTTCCCCACATTCTTCAAAATATCTTAATTTATTGTCAACAGAAGAAAAAAAAACATTTTCATCTTTAGGAGAACTATACCTTTAATATATCAGGAAAAAATATTGAACTTATAAAGGAAGTCAAATCATTTTGGCAGAAATCACATACACACATCTACACGACCTTCAAGCTGACACGCTCATGTAAATTAACTTCAGCACTTTATTTCCATCCTTTTATTTTCAATCCTGTCAGGAATACATTTCATTTCTTTATCTTCTACCTGTTTCTATTGTTTTCGTTAATATTAAATAAAGAATCACATTATAATCAAAAAAGTTGGTGTGTCCTTTAAAGTCGCAATGAAAAGTAGCAACAGGTCTTTTTTTTTTTTGTGGCATCCATCCGTATGCAACGGATTATCAAAAAACAAATGTAGGATGGGAATTTGGTTCTATACATCTATTGTTGATTGGATTTTGAGATGTGGCCGATGTACTGAAAAATGGAGGCAGATTTAAATTCAAACTTATGGTCAATTTTAAGAAAGGGGCGGAGTTTAAGCAGATTAAATGATTGGAGAAGTCCAGCATACATCACCAAAGAGAAGTCTGTTGTTTAACTGGAAAATTTACATTTTTATTAAATATTATGAGCTCAAAAAAAAATAATCTTGGTTCCACTTTATATAAAGTGGCCTTAACTACTATTGTCCTTACATTAAAGTAATCATTTGATACTATGCACTTATTGTGTACATATGTTTTTACATTGTACTTGTTTTTTTTTTAAATATCTGCATGTAATTACATCTGTAATTAATTTCTGTAATTACATTTATAATTACACTGTTGACCCATCCCTTACACCTTAACCTAACTTTAAACCTACCCAGACCACCGAAACTGTCCCTAACTTTACCCGTATCCCACCTCAATAGCAGCAAAAGTGTTTTGCAATACAATATGAACACAATAAGTACATTGTACTTATTTTTTGATGTAAGTACATAGTAGTTAAGGCCACCTAATACAAAGTGGGACCAAAATCATATACATGGATGAATCATTCATGACAAGATCAATAACACGCATTTAGAAAACAGATAGGGTAAAATTTAATTCCGTGATGACTTCAATAAAACTAAAACAACAACACAGTCATATTCATCTTTAAAAATTACAGAGCTGATAACAGGAATAACACAGCTCCGCTTTGACAGGCTATGTATATGTCATCTTTGTCATGACTGGTTCATCATTAGAGAGATGGGTGGAAAAAGACTATGTGTCACTCTTCTGTGGACCAGCCATTAGAGTCAGAGAGGGTCACCACTCTTTCCCGCTCTGTTTCTCTCACTTTTACCGCCTATCTTGGTCATTACCTTTTATCTTTTCCTTGTATTTCAGTCATTTTCTCTCTCACTCGGTCTCTCTCTGTCTATCAGGTGAAGTGTGCAATATTACTAATAATATATCATGCACATTCCTATTGTTGTCCTCCATTAGCGTCCTCTAATGCATATTAATGCGCCCGCTATAACCTGACCTTGAAATGCCCACACCTTAGCGACACGTGCACATAAACATACAAAACCCAGTCAAGAGGCCCCGCCTCCACCCGTCCGTTACCCTAACTCTTAACCCCAGTCTATATTACATCTCCATGGTGACCGGTGCCTGGCAACAGCTGGAAGAGAGCGGCTTTCGTATCGATGCAATGCGAGGCAGTGATGTCATGGCCCGGTTACCTCAGACTCAGGGGGCTATTATTGCTGCTCTTATGGGAGATGTTTGAACATTATGTATTTGCCACCCCGTTACCACGGCGATCCATCGCAATCACCATCGGACTTGGACCTTGATTTGTCTTCATTAAGGAGGACTCGGCGCCGTTTTGTTCGTTACTCCATCCCCACTTCACTGTCATTCATTCTGACCTCTGGTCTTGCTCTTTCCTCCTTCGTTTCTCAGACTCTTTTCTCGCCGCTTCAATCAACCCTAAGCAATGCAGTCACCGGCTACGCACACATAAGTACGCTCGCTTTGTGTAGCCGCACACTCAATACACACACAAAATCAATACAGTACACTGGATTCACCTTAAAGTAAACAAGTATATGGTGACCAGCAACCCCCCACCTTCTCTTTCTCTCTTCTCTCTATACAAGCACACTGTACTCTAAATGCTCTCGTAGGACTGTGACCTTTTTATTCAAACGGACACAGTGAAAATGCATTAAGTAGTGAAACCCTTAGGGCACCTATACACTGGAGTGAGCACCGAAAATTACGTCTGAAGAAATGTTGGAACTTGGTGCACGAGTGTAGATTTCAGCTGATGACACAAGTGTTTAACTCAAGTGTTACATAATGTGGAGCTTTTTTTAACTGATACCAAAACATTTTTTATAGATATTTTTATAATTTTATATATAATTATATATTATAAAATTATTAATAATGTTTTATATGAAATAGTATATAAAATTTTGTTTGCATCAAACAACTTCTCAAAACAAACAAAGCCCAAACCAAACCAATAAACAAAAACAACCCCCCCCCCCCCCCCC
>NW_015546062.1:1011948-1024679 GCF_001515605.1 Sinocyclocheilus anshuiensis | reverse complement strand
CCAACCCAAACAAAAAACAAGAACAAAAACAAAACCCCCAAACCAAACAAAACAAAATACTGTAGATGCTATCAAAGACTATAGTCGTATCACATAGCTCTAATTTAGACTTAATGGTGCTTTCTGATTTGTGAATTTCATTTGCACTTGCAAAATGATGCTTCATCTTGTGAACAAAATTTGAGAAATGTTAAGTTGCTGCAATGTGTTCCGCTGATCAATGGGAATTTTAGAGAAGCAGGCCAAGAAATCCCAATAATTTTATTCCCGTCTGACTTGAAATTGACCCACACAAAACAAATTTTAGACGTTCATATCAGTCAAACACTCTAAAGCTTTTTCTAGTGTAGGCGGCATTATACACACAAACATCTGCGCCTGCAGCTGTACGTAACCTGAGCGCTCGCTTATTGATGTTATTATTATTATATAATTCTTGGCCTTCAAGTTCACTCCTGATTTAAATAAAATCAAGAGAGAGCAAAGAGAGGGAAAGAGAGAAAGGTGTGCGTGATGATAGAATTGTTGAACTGTATCTTTTCAAGTATGCGCTTCCTTCCCCCAAATGATTAAAAATGACTGTCCTATAATAAGCTAGTTTGTGTTGACAGCAGCTTAGCTAAAAAGGAATAAAGGCTTTCTAAACATATCAAATGGATCATCCCTTTTTTGTTAAATAACCAACAGAATGCAGTTACTTTACAGAAGTGATGGAAAGAAATTGTCAAGAAATGATAGATCCTGCTATACCATTTATATTGTGGTATATCTGCAGCGTAATTTAAAAATAGTTTACTCACCAAACTGTGTCATAGATGGACACTTCCAGTGAAGAAAGCTTAGTTGATTATAATGGAAGTGATTCAGTTTTGACACATCGTGCTGAGCTGCACACATCCAGTATAGGCTCAAATTAACTGTGGGTTGTTTATGCTTGCCAAGCAATGTGACCTGCCATTAGTATGGATTTTACCTGATGACACCGTCACAGGTGTTTCTAACTCAAGAGTTGAAGAACGCAAATTAAAAAAATTAAACAAATATAAAATAATATTACATTTAAAATGAAATGATTTTGACAACGGCCACCCTTACAATAACAACACATACTGCAGATGCTAACAAAGATATGGATGAAGCTGGCACATAACTCTAATTTTGATTCATGGGCCCTAAAGTGTCTTATTTAAACAAAATGATGATAGACGGCAGTTGACAGATGGCGAGTTCCCCTATGAACATTCACCTTGAAATTAAAAATGACTGTTCTACAACTATTTGATGCAACCAGGAGACAAAGAGCAAATTTTAAATTCGTTTTTTGGCACATCTTATTTGTTAATTAATGAGTGGATGATAGTCCCAGTGGCATTCTTGTGGAGTTCTCAATGTGAAATCCTGCAAATCTGGTACCCCTGCACTCAACTGCACATATTTGAATGGGCTTGAGTACCAAAGAACACAAAAACCATCAGGTGTACATAAACTCACAAACACAACACTTCCTTCTCTCCTCATGACATGCCTTTGCTCCAGCGCACACATGGTGACATTTAAAGGGGGACAGAACAAGGACACAGTAATTGCGCAGCAATGCAGAATGTGTGTGTGAACAGGAGGGTTGTGAATTATCAACCACATGTGTTGCAGCTCACGCAGATGAACGCATTATTCTCCGTGGAGCAAATTGCCTAATTTCCAACCCATTTAAAAGTCAGCTCATCCCCATCAGCAACATACAGCAAAAATTACACACATGAGCACGCTCACATTCGCATAAACTGTCCATTTAACTACCACAAAGCTCCCACGCACTCACACACACAACTTCAGCCCCGTGGTTTCGGTGATGTCTGTTACTCACTGCCTCGGGACAAAAAGTGCTGCTGAAGACAGACAGTCAGCCAAGAGGACACGCAGAGGGTGTGTATTAGTGTAAAAGCCCATAAAAATGTTTCATCACTTGATCACTCAGATGTTCATTAGTAAGCTGTGTACCTGCATGTGTGATTTCCATTCACACTGAATGTGTTTATTGCAGTGTGGCGGCCCAGGTTCAAGTCGGGATGGGGAATAAATAATGCTTTGTCACCAGACCCATAAATCCAGCGGTGTCTCACCTATGCTGAATGTGCATTCATGAGGTGTCTTTGAGGTCAAGAGGAACACAACACAGCCAGGCAGCCACTTAATCAATGACCACCTGATGCCAGGCCTTTGGACCTACTGGCCCCTCGCATGGACCATTCTTTCACTCATACCAGAGCAGAGCATTCCATTTTTTGTGCCCTTACGAGTAATGTATTTCATGGAAACAGTGGTGGACGAAGTACACAAATCAAGTACTTGAGTAAAAGTACAGATCCGTATTACAAAAAATGCTGGGTTAAATATAACCCAGCGCTGGGTTATATTTAACCCAGTATTTTTTAAGTACCTTAAGCGTACCACATACAAGGTATGATACCACTATCTTTAGGTAGTTCCATTGCAAATTATGTTATCTACATAATAAGTGAAAGTAAAAGACAAAGGATTAATTATTAAAAAATACTAAAAATAAAATATTAACAGTAAATGAAGGTTTTTCTAACCTAATGATCGTGTTCTCCAGCATGATTTGAGATCTTATGCTTCAATAGAATAACAACATCTGACCGTCTTTATAAAAGTCTCAAGATCAATGTCACAAGTCTGCTTACTTGATTAGAAACACTGATGAAATTTTTATATTTCTTAATCATTTTATGCCATCATTTTTTTCTGCCATCAAAATCCAACTTTGTACATTCTAGGTTTATATTAGATTTTCAATAACAGAATTTCAACAGAGACTCAGTTCAATTTAGTTTTGGACTCCACAGTATATAAATAAGGTAAAACACTTTTGACAGCATTTTTGTTTATTTATATAATTTATCTATTTTTTAATACAAGAAGTCAAATAAAGGAGCTGCAAAGGAACAGAAATGCTGTCAAAAAAGTGTTTTACCTTTTTACAGGTATATACAGCAGTGAGGTCCAAATCAAATATATGAGGTCATACACTCACACACACACGGGTGCACATAAGCGTCACGCAGGTGCGCATGCGTGACCAAAATAAAAAATGCACTGTTAACAAATTCAGACCGCTCATTTGCACACCAACATGGTTGACAGCTGCACAATCACTGTTTTAGATTGACTAACTGTAATGCTGTATAAGATTTCCATTCAAACCGAATGCATAAATCTAGGCTATGTGCTGCCAGTATCAGAGCAAAATGCAAAACTAGATATTTCATTCACTGACGCGCTTCACTCGGCAGCACTAAAATCGGCAGTGCATTCACTTGCCGACAACACGCCAAAATAAAAACTTGCTGATTTTAGGTTTGAAAATGTTGAAAATTCATTTAAAAAAAAGGAAAAAATTTATTTTTATTTAATACTCTTTTTTTATCTTAAAATGATAGTATTATCAAACGTTATTTACTTTGTTGTACTTAATTTTGTATATCAAAAAAACTAAATTAATGCAATAACACTATTATTACTATTATTGAGCACTGTATTTTTTATAGATATATTTAATGTGTGTCGGTGCAGTAGCTTTCTGTGCGTATGTGTGGCTGGTCAAGCTCTAGTAACCGTGTTTTGTGGTTGATTTACAGCATGCCAGAGAGTGGAGGAGATTAAATGTGCAGTTTGACTTCTATCCTTCTCTCTCTCTTTACTTGTCGTTCATCCCTTCCTTTCTATACATTCTTTCATCCCTTGCAGCTCTATCTATCTCTCACTCCCTTTTTATGGCTGAATCCCTCTCTCCCTCTCTCCTCCAACATAAAATAGCTGACAAAGTCATTTGCTCTTTTTATTGCTCTCTTTCAGTGCTCTAATGATTTTCACATCCTTCATGAGGCCTTACATACGTGATGTCATGCTCTTTCAGACACACTTTCTCTGTCAGTCTCTCTGCCTGTATACAGAGATTGATAACATGTAAGATTTGACTTTCTGAATATTAATGCCAAATGTGACATTTGCAACACATTTTACTTGCATGACTTGATGTATTTCTGAGAGAAACAGAATATTCAGTCAGAGAAAAAACGTAGATCGGGACTTGATCTTATCCATTGAGAAGTGATTATACTGTGAAAAGAGGCTGTTAAATACCAGAATAAAGTCAAACCAAATGGGAGTTTGCTAAAGTAATGCACAAACAGCTATCCTGTAAACATTATTCACTAGCCCACACAGACTAAGTGATGTCATCAGAATAGGAAATATGCATAAATATGAGAGATAATTCAATATTTTGATGTGGAATTTGTGGTGTTGGAAATCTACTGCTGTTTTTTTTTTTTTTTCGTAGTTTATATTCAGACATACACGCGCATGACTGGCCCTGTTCTCATGACAACTCTCATTTAAATTAGTGTCCATCATAACAATGTCATCTAATCATACGACTAGCCCTGTTCTGCCTTGAGAGACAAAGAGAGAGAAGTAAACAAATCCCTTCAAGCTCTCATCCACCTTCAAACACAACACATCTGAAAGAAAATGTAAAACATTCACAAACTCCACAAGACAAAAATGGTTACAGGGCTCAACGCTAAGGACCCAGTCAGGCCAGTGGTTCAAATTATTACTTACCCTGGCAACATTTTCACTGGGCCTGCCACAAAAAAATTAAATAGTTGCCTTTATCATTGTTTTTTATCTATGTTATCTTGTATTCTAATAAATAAGCTTATATGACTCTAATATTTTAGATACAAATTCAATTTTACAATTCTCGATTTCAATTTTGATACAATAGCCAAAACTACTAGCCTGACAAATATAAAGTTCAGTCATTATTAAAGACAAGTAAACAGTGAATAAATAAGAACAAATGCACAAATTACAATCAATAAAACCACTGAATATAGAACAAAGATAAAAATTTAATGATTTAGGATTTTATGTTTGTAGGTGTTCAGGTACAGAAATTAAATAATCACATATAAAATAACATTTCCATATTCTTCACTGTGTTGCACCTTGATTTTTTCATAGCCATTTGAAATGAGTGGTAACTACTAAATTTACATATTACTACATACTACAACTACTAATCATGAATCAATTTTAAAAAATGATTTAAATTAGACTGTATAATTTCAAAATTTGAAGCAAAAACAGAATGGTCTGGCTTTAGCTTTGTGAAATAATGCTACGTACATAAAACACCTGCATAAAACCGCAATTTCACTCTCTGACAGCAGGTGGCGCTCATGGAACAGCAGCGTTTACTTGGTTACTGCCGTACACAACGCAGCCCTGTGCATATTAGCACTACTTTAAATGTGTTATACCGAGCCAAGATGAAAAGAAAACGCCATGCAAACTTTTCTGAAAACAGTCAGTTCCCCTCAGAAACACATCCATATAAAATTCAATATTTAGGATTTTCTTCCTATATTTCACGTATCGTGGACAGTGATCTTGCTCTGCCTTTTTCAGTATCCTCTCCTCTTTGCGTCCGTTTTCAGCATCGCAGGCCTCTGTTAACGGCCGCTTACAGACTAAATATAATAATAATGTAATATTTCCACACAAATTACATTTTGAAAAAAATGATTGCGATGCAGTTTGTGTGCAAGCACGGAACAGAGATGGTCTAAAATAAAACAAAAAATGCCTGGTCAGTCGGTGCATCTCTACTCCACTGTATAAATTAAAGGGGTCATATGATGCGATTTAAATTTTTCCTTTCTCTTTGAAGTGTTACAAGCTCTTGGTGCATAAAGAAGATCTGTAAAGTTGCAAAGACTAAAGTCTCAAATAGGCATGGGCCGGTATGAGATTTTTTTATTTTTTTTTACTCATTAAAAGATTTATTTACTTTTATTTATTTATTTATTTTTATTTGCTTTAAACAAACAGGGAACATTAATAGCCTGTACGTTAAATACTGCAGTTGTAAGTGTAGACAACAGGGTTTACACAGCCATCGTTCGAGAATATTGTGTGCAAAGTGATCAGCTAACTAATTAACTGACTACATATGACATGCAGATGTATGTATATAACCATACACACACTTTCGTATAACATGCATCCAAACACCCATATATATATATATATATATACACACATATACATACATACATACATATATATGCATATGCCCGGTTCACTTGCTGTTCCAGCAACTTCCACTCCATCATCAGCTTTAGTAAAATAACCTGATAGCTGGGGAATTTACTAAGTCATGTTTTTTATGTTGTTTGTATTTGAAGTTTTTTGTTTTTTGAGCCCCTCTCTCTTTCAGAATTGCTGACATTTTTACTTACTGAATGTTGTTCTTTGCGGGACCATTTCCAGATTCCTCCAGAACAAAGTGAACAGAGGTGAATGCAGACATACTGGGCAGCAATCACCTGATAGATACGTGCTTAAAAAGACAGTATAAGTCATTATAATCCGTAATTATGTCCCCACTGGATGCAACAAATGCCTCGTTTATAATGGGTTTTAATGTTTTTGTCTCGTCGCTCCGGCCGTGACACAGTATGGTAGGGGCGTAACATTTCCGTCACATGCTTGAGGTGTTCGGCCAATCACAACGCACTGGATAGCTGGTCAATCAGAGCACACCTCGCTTTTCAGACCGATGAGCTTTGTAAAAATCGACGCGTTTCAGAAAGGCGGGGCATAGAGGAGAAACAATAATGTACAGTATGTGGAAAATAATGTGGGTTTTTTTACCTTAAACCGCATAAACACATTTCATTACACCAAATAAACAAAAAAAAATTTTTTGCAACATCATACGACCCCTTTAAATATAGATTAATCATTGTTAAAGCAACAAAGTTACTCGCCAAGACAGGTATTTTGACACATTTTTGCATGTATTTGTCCGTTCAAGCGCAAGAAAGACGCAGACAAATCCGTCAACTGTCCCGAGCGTCTTTCACGCTGGCCCCAGGCCATCGGGCAGTCATTGTCGAGCCCTGGGTTACGTTTCATGTTTCTCCAACTATCAAAGCAGAATAAACCAGACTGGTTTGCTAGTCTTACCCAGTCAGGTTTGCTGATTTTAAAGGGCTTTTGGGCACCAATCAGTGTGACAGGCTAGACCAGCAAAAACCAGCTTAGACCAGAAAACCATCTTAGGCTGGTTTTAGCAGTTTTTTATCCCCCTTCATGATTTCACTTCACTCCTCTGACCAGGGTTTTTATTGTTAAGTAAAACTAAAATTCTAATTATTTTTATTTAAATACATTGTTGAAATAAACCTATAAAGCTTAAATAAAAGAAATATGTTTTAATATCAAAATAAACTTTCAAAATTGAAATGTTTAAGTTAAAGCACAAATTGACAACTACTGTAGAAATTAAACTAAATTAAATCATATTTTTTAAGATGTAAAATAAATATTTTAAATACAGTAACTAAAAAAAGTAGTCGGCACACCATAGGCTAAAAAATTCCAAAATGTTTTGCATTTTTGGAGCCTGTGGTTACCGGTTTTGCTTGTTTGTTTGTTTGTTTTATTATTTTCATTGTCGAGCACCCAATTTTGAGCATTTTTTTGCCGTTGATGTGCGTGCTTTGGTTTCGTCAATGCAAAAACAAATGAATGAAAAAAACACAACAAAATTATTAAAAATTAAATTCAAATGAAAATATAAAAACATAATTCACAATATATAAATAATACCAAATCAACTGCCTCTGACAAAGAAAAATCACAAGATAAACTGCTAATGAGCCTCTTTCACTTCTGCATTCATCATGTTTATTTCAAACAACTCAGTGTCTACCGTTCAGCCTCTTTAAAACAAGCTACTCTCACTTCTGCACTCTGGGTAAGTCTAGAGAAGAACCTAGACAAGAGCCTGTCACAGTCCAACAAACAAACACTCAGGCCCTTCAACTTACTGAGTCACTCACTTGCCTTTGCTTTTTCTGCCATTTTCATTCTGATATTGCTGCCAGGCCTTGCGGATGATACACACACACATGCTTCTCTCTCCAGAGGGTAACGCAAAAACAAGCTTGTTTCATTTAGAGTGTGCTTGACTGCCTTTAGCCATTACTGTTGGGGCAATGACACTGACCACAGCACAGAAACACATTAATCTTTAAATCTCTCTCTTACACACACACACACACACAAACTTCTGCTACAACCACCGAACTGTGATCTGCACACACATGGACACACTTCACACAGATGAGGGGAGATAGGAAAAGATGGAGAGTCGTCATCGCCGTTCATGATCGAACAAGAGAGTGAGGGAACGATGAGACGTCTTAGCCTTATGTGAGGTCACCACTGTTGTCACTGTCTGGAGTGGACGGTCAGAACATACAAAAGACCTTTACGCTTGTCCAGACAGAAGAATCACTGTTTTGCTCCAGGCCAATGATGACGGAAAGGACTGACGTCTTAAGAATGGTAAAATGGAAACTATTGGGCCGAGAGGAGACAGACGCGTGAGGTCTGCAGCAGTGCCTGCGTAGATTAATTAAAGATTTTTATCAGAAGTGATACAGACAGACAGAAAGGGCCAGACAGTGATAGGGAGATTTATAGATAGATGAATAGATGGAGGCCTTTGTCAGTCTATTTATTTTTCAGCGTGCCATGAGGAAAAACTGAAAAATCTCAAGTCAGCACAGCTCTCTTTGAATGCATTACCAGTGAAAGCTAAGGTGAGAATATCTGTGATTGGCCATCTGTGAAATAGACCACAATGTGCTAGTAGAGATTCATACACTTCATTGTCTGAGAAGATTTAAATTAACATCTATAACCATCACTGACATAATTCTCCATTCAGAGTCTTGTATAATCAATACTAAAAGTTTTATTCAGTTGTAAGGTTAAATTAAAGTCATTTCGACCTTAAAAATCTGTTATAGTGGCTGTAGGGGGTGCTGTTAGGCACAATGCAATGTAGAGATCCAATATATATCAGTGTCATAACTGTTATAGGTCAAAATGATATATTGTGTATCCTCATTTCCTCGATTTTTACATCATTTTAACAACATCATCTATCATCTATATAACTCTTACAATTACACTTTCATTCATCTTTAAAACACAGCTGAAGATATTTTTTATGAAAACTGAGAGATTTCTGTCTATCCATTGGAAATCCGTTAACCAACAACTTTGAGGCTCTAAAAAGAAAAGAAGTTGAAGAAATCCAAGTCAATCGAGCATTTTATCCCAAGTCTTCTGAAAAGAAACTTTTTATATTGAACAGATTTAAATTAAGCTTATATTCACATATAAACTTTCATCAACTCACATACACTGAGCACACCAAATATGGTAAACAGAAGGTCAATTATACCAACCCAATTATAAACTGCTCAATTATATGAGTAATTTATGACAATTTTCATTTAACCCTTTAAAGTGAATCTTTAAAACACTAATAACATTTATTAAGTCTTCAAAATATTTTATATAAATACATAAAATAAGACCCAATGTAAACCAGCTAGAAAATGTAGGCCTAATTGATAAAAAAAATACAAATCAAATCACTCAAATTAGTAGTTGGCTTGAGATGCAAACAAGACAAAAATAAACCAGCTGATCGAGAGACATGAAGTGACCAAGTATAAAACCTCTAAAAACCCTACTGTGTTCACAGGGATATGCTAAAATACCGCAAAGTTCAATAATCATAATAATCTGAATACATATTTCCACCTGGTACCCAGCTCATTAGCTCATTAACTGTTTAGGCCAAATAACAAAGAAAACACACACTATATATACTATACAGCAAATTAATTAATGTGCAGTTAGATATTTGCTTTTCGGGTTTAAATGTGGCTCATCAGTACTGTTTTAAAGCCAGAACAATCTGTTATACAAGTTTGATTTTCATACAACAAAAAAGTCCAGCAGTAACAGTTCACATAATTGTTTTCATTTGAACAAGCATGTTCAATTTATTTGCCTGTTTTGCCAACCTTAATCTATACTCTAGTCATTTTACGAGGTGATAGCTCCACATTCACTTTTTAAACAAGGATCTGGTCCAGTGTGGACTCAAATTACTCGCCAGCATGAAATGAGTTCATATTCTATGAGGCTTTAAACGTGCCAGAACATCTGCTGATATTGTGTTGGTTTGAACCTAAAAACACTTTTCCCACACTGCTTTTCCGCATCTTTTTCCCCTCGGATTGTCACGGAAACATCCACTGGATGGATTTCAAATTCATTTTCAAAATATGGAAGCAGAAGCGTAGTTAAAGATAAGAAAAGGCTCATTTAAACACAATTCACAGACTGCCATCATTATAACCGCTTTGTTTACAACAACCCAGGTGGTTACTTACGGAAAAATCAAACACCAATAACAACGGCGGAACAAAAGATCCGAGAGATCTCAGCGCTGATGCTGGTGCCAGGTAGTTCAGACTCGCCTGGCCTGAAATCAAAAGCCTGGGAAAGCAGATCAAAGCGGGACCTCCCCGGAAACCGCTGCCATCCAAACCAGTTATCCCATCTGTAGACGAGTTGGGTGGGCCTCAGTGCCGAGGAGACCGCCGCTCTGGTGTATCACAGCATCGCAGGCATCAATCTATCTGCTAAATACATGTTTAATCCAGAGCAGCTGTAGGATTCAGCCATACCAGAACCAGCTTTCAGAAAGCGCTCCAGTGAGGTGTAGAGGACAAATCAGCACATTGAACCGCATGTCTGCTCGCCTATTTAACAGACTGCAAAGAGTTTCACCAGCAAGAGCACATCGATATTTAGTGTTTTTCAGCCGCAGGGGCCAAATCTGCTTTTGTAATTTGTGCAGTGCCAAAAAGGAATGAGTTACTGCAGGTGCGAGAGACTCATCATTCTAAATACCCTGATGGCTTTGGCTTGGTTAGATAATGTGTTTCTAATGTAAAAACTTCTGTTATTACTGCAGCTTGTATTAAAGCGATGGAAGCTTTGAGCTTTTACATCATTACTTTTCTTATGTACCAAAAAAGTGCACATTGATTTTTTTTTTATTCCTCCTTAGAGCTCAAAACGGTCTCATATCACTAAGCAGCAAGTCTAATAATAGTTGCAACATTTAAAAAAATAAATAAAACATTTTTTTTTAAGTCTATTCATTGCTTCTATACACCGGTTTTGCATTTACAGTACTGCAGTGCAGATATTGCTTCAGGGACTTTCATGGGGGCTTTACCAAGGTTATACAGAAACATTTTCCAAATGGATACTTTAATAAAGGGGTTTTCAAACTTTACGGAACCACTGTAAAAAAAAATCCGTAAAATTTACGGTAAAAAAACGGCAGCTGTGGTTGCCGGAATTTTACCGTAAAATATACGGTAGCAACGTTTTAGGTTTTACGGTTTTAACTTAAATTTACAGTTAAATACCGTAATTTCATTAACTGATAAAATGTTAATATACCAACCTATTGAAGTACTGAAACCGGAACCATTTAATAGGTTTTTACTGTAGCATTTTTACAGTCTTTTACCATTAAATTCACGGTCATTTTTTACAGTGATATATAAGGATTTCCATTTTAAATGATTAAAAAATTCTTAAAACATTCATCATGTATTCATTTGACGTATATTTTTAATCATTTTTCAACATTGATAATAATAAATGTTCTTTAAGCAGCAAATCAGCATATTAGAATGATTTCTGAAGGATCATGTGACACTGAAGACTGGAGTAATGACTGCTGAAAATTCAGCTTTGCCATCACAGGAATAAATTACAATTATTTTATATTACATCTAATAAACAATGACCTATGGCTGTCATCAGAAAAATGATAGAATGAAAAAATGTATGAAATGCACAGTTCTGTAAATATTTCACTTTTTCTTTTCGAAATTGTCTGAACACCTCCAGCGGTTCCCTAATCTCAGTTTGAAGATGCCTGTTTTAATATATTACATGTCTTGCAATGGCAAAAACATTTGGCACATTATTATGGGAGATGGCATACTACTGACTGACTATTGATTACTACTGTGTATGACTTGAGCATTTTCTCCAAAAGCTTAAATGTAACCCAAGACCATAGGAAATCATTTTTGTTCTTGTGATCACACTGTCTGCGATCCCGAGACTCTAAGAGATGGCAAGTGGTGGAGTATGTGTGAGAAAAAGCAGGGTGCATGTCCATATATCCAGGCCCAGCGAGAAGCTGTAATTATGATGCTTGGAGTGCTAATAGATGAGCAGTGCTGGAACGGGTTGGATTAAGAAGCTTAAACTGAGCTCTAATGGACCTGGATTTCAGCTTTATATGATCCTGCATCACAAAGCAGCCAGCAACAAGCCCAATTACATCTTTAGTCTTTCAGTCTCTCTTTCATTCACTCTCTTGGGGAGGAAATCTTTTTATAGAAACATCAGTCTTGTTTTTAGTGTTTATGTGTGTCTGTGAGGATAAAAGGGATTGAAGTCTAACTGACCGACACCATGTTTGTGTGTATGTGGTTGTGTGTTTGAATGTTAGGGTGTCAGAACCAATCCTCAAACAAAAGCCCTGAGGGGACAACATACTGACAAGGGCCAAAAAAGGCTTTTCTCTCCTGTGAAGCTTCTACTTGTGTTCATCACACATGGACATAGAAACACATTCCTTTTTGGTAACTTAGGTTACAGAACATTATTATTGATATTAATTACTAGAATATATATGTTTGTGTGTGTGTGTGTGTGTGTGTGTGTGTGTGTGT
>NW_015546062.1:998245-1011747 GCF_001515605.1 Sinocyclocheilus anshuiensis | reverse complement strand
TCTGGAATATTCAGAGCCATGGAAAAATAAATGTATATTTTACCAGTGAATGTGAGCTTGCAGTCTGTATTGAATATGATGCAATAAAACACAGTATACCACAAATAATGAGAAGAACCTTCTTACTATTGAGCTGTCCTCAACTGCACGCAAAAACAACAATGACTAGTGTAGCCCGATTTCCAAAAAGAATGGCACTTATGAGCCAGTTCTATTTATGATTAGTTCAAAAAGATGAGTCACTGGCTTGAATCAGTCTGAAACAAATGTACGGCATTAAGCAGAGAGAGAAGTCCTTTCATATTTAAGTAAAATGGACATAACTGAAATATATCAGAATGAAACCATAATGAAATCAAACCCAATCGAAATCGAATTTAGCAGAAGCAAGTGTTTATGATTCAGAATTAAATTGAATTAAGAAATCTGTATCAATATCCATCCCTACAAAAACAAATGTAGCTAATTGCTTGGCTTGTGAAGTAGTTCACCAGCAATCTGTCTGGTTAAAGCGATAGTTCACCCAAAAATGAAAATTTTGTCATCATTTACTCACCCTCATGTCGTTCCAAACCTGTATGAGTTTCTTTCTTCTGTTGAACATAAAAGAAGATATTTTGAAGAATGCTGTAATCAAACAGTTGATGGTCCCCACTGACTTCCATAGTATTTTTTTCCCTACTATAGAAGTCAATGGGGACCAACAACTGTTTGGTTCTTCAAAATTCTTCAAAGTATCTTCTTTTGTGTTCAACATGATAAAGAAACTTACACAGGTTTGGAAATACATGAGGGTGAGTAAATGGAGAAAAAATTGTCATTTTTTGGGTGAACTATTCCTTTAGTGAAGTTTTGCTGGTGAACAGCATATTACTGGTCTAACAGTTAGACCTGCACCAAACCAACATAAACCAGCCTAAGTCAATATAAATTCATGATGGTCCATGCTTGCACTCACGACCCAAAGAAGTGACCATCTAAGTGACATAAAAAGTAACCAGCCATAGTACTGTTTTATTGTATTTATGAATTGTTTGCTTGCTAGTTAGTGTTTCACACAAAACTGATGTCATGAACCGCACAAACTTGTGTTCTATATTCTGTACTATACTATATCTATATTCTCCACATAGTGTGTTTAGCACATATCCTGTGACTACAATATTGCACTGTTGTGGAACATAAACCCAATTTGATTAGTACTGATTTTGACTAAAGGTGCAACCATTAACAACATTTTGGTAAAATTCTGCATTTAAAAATGACCATTGCCTATTGTCAATAGTGCAGGGATGCATGAAGCAGTTTGCACAGAAGCAACTTTCTTATGGTCAACTCGGTGAATCCTCATAAACAACTTGACGTTGCTAAATCTGCTGTTTCACCTTCATATGATATTCCAGATTGCATGGATAACCTGCCAAGATTTGCTGATCAAATGTGATCACACTGGAATAATTTCTTGAATGAGGGATCAGCATTGAAACTTGTAAACATGACATAGTTTCCTGGTGGACTGACAAAAACATACACAAAAAAATGCAGAAAACAATGCAATCTGATTGGAACGTACCATTCCAGTGGTTTTATTTACAGTATGCATGAAACGGTGCTTGAACGGTCAGTGGGCTGAGATCAGTCTTAACCTGGTCATTTCAGCAGGCATATATACAAAAGTTAGCAATATACTCAAGACAATACATAGCAGAGTTGCTTGGCAACAAACTGCTCACCACTGTGACACTAACGCAGCATGGTCTCACGTACCCCGGTATTACCAGCTCTCTTACTACACACACACACACTTAGGGTTGAGTGTGAGTAGTGCTCCAGAGTCAGTCTTGGGCTTCAAAGTTCTCTGAACTTCAGAACAGCTTCATGTAAATGGTCGTGTCGACTGTTATCGCTCACACACACATCCACAAACACACACACCCTTCATTTTTATGCTACTTTCATTCACAACATACTCTGAAGGAAAAGCACTGACAGCATAAAAACACTTCAAAGGGTGGCAGGCGGAGATAGGATGGGCCAAAAGAAAATAATTCAATTTAGAGTCGATACGACGCAAAGGCAAATAAATTCAGCGGGAGAGACAGATGGAGAGATGATAAAATATTGCGAGGACTAACTTTAGTCTTGAGGGACAGAGAGAGCGGATGGATGGATGGACAGAAACTGAAAGAAATAGAGAGAGAGATGAGAGGAAGCGAGTGATAGCGAATCCTTCATTGGGGTTGTTAGCAGGTAAATGACCATCAGTTGCTTTTGAGTGAAGTGAGTGTGACACCCTCTCATCTCTCTGCTCTCTGTCCGTTCCTCTCCACAGCAAAGCACTGCCTGACAAGTCTTCAAATCACTTTCTCGCACTCCCTTAAAGGAATAATTCACCTGGAAATGAAATTTCTGTCATCATTTGCACACCCTCATGTCGTTCATTTCTTCTATGGAACACAAAGAGAAACATTTTGCCGCCTTTTCCATGCAATTACAACGAATGGCTACTAAACCTTTGGGGTTTCAAAAGGACAGGAAAGCACCATAAAAAGTCCCATAAGCAGTCAGTACGATTTGAACACTATTTTACAAGTCTTCTGAACCCATATGACAGATTTCTTTGACAAACAGACCAAAATGTAAAGGCTAGAATACACTATGTGACTTTTGCACTGATTTTCAAAGCTAATTTTTTGTGAGTTTTGTAGTCGACAGATTTCACAGAAAATCACAGTGTACTAAAAGGTACAAAAGCTGTCACTGGAGTGGTACCCTTTCAAACGGTACACATTTGTGCCTTATTTACCCCTAAAGAGTACATATAAGTACCTTAAAGGTGCATATTAGTCCTAAATTGTTCATTTTTGTACCCAAATGGTACATATTAGCACCTTTTGAAAAGGTACTGCCACAGCCACAGCTTTTGTACCTTTTTTTCTGAGCGTGTATGATGGGCACAGACTCTGAGATTTTTTAGCTTCAGACTGATTCCGTCCAGTCTGAGTATATAAAAAAAAAATTTATTTGTCATGCATCTTCTAGCAACGAGACGCATGTTTTTATTGTTTGAGTTTGATGTTTGGAACAACTTGAAAGTCTGATAGCGTGTGATCCTCTGTTGTTTAATATCTGATTACAAAACGTGCAGTCCTGGGGGTACTTCATGGAGAGGTTTGAGAACCCCTGATTTGAGCCATCGTTTGAATGAATCGCGTGATACAGCTCACAAAGTCTGAAAGATTCAT
Organism: Sinocyclocheilus anshuiensis; assembly: GCF_001515605.1. Lineage (NCBI taxonomy): Eukaryota > Metazoa > Chordata > Actinopteri > Cypriniformes > Cyprinidae > Sinocyclocheilus > Sinocyclocheilus anshuiensis. Next base: position 1,008,502 of record NW_015546062.1, on the reverse strand, counting down.
TCACAAATCGAATGGACTGACTCAATCTGGGTGTCAAAGGAAAGTCATCATTGAATAATTACTTAAATTAAAGTCTGTTCATCAAGCAAAGCTATAGTATGACTTGGAATATAGCGTATTAGCAATGTGGACCACTTTTAAGATACTTATATGGTATGTTTACATACTTTTCAAAGCCTAAAATTCACAAAAAAAAATAAAAAATAATGCAAAGAAGAGAGTGACCACAACATTCATCAAAATTTCACCTTCTTCAGCAGACAGACAGACAGACATACGATTTTGTAACAACATGAACAGGAGTAAATGACAGCATTTTCACTTATAAGAGAACAATCCTTTGAAATGCTTACCCTGTCATTTTTTTATAAGAAATGCTACAAAACTGTCCTCCCAGCTATGCAGAATGCAAGAAATGAGGAGGGAGAGATATCTTCCTTTTTTCTTAGTTCTCTTGCTTTCATTTTTACATGTTGAGGCTATCAGGGGACACAGAGCTGGGATGGAGTGAGAAATGAAGGAATATCTGAAGGAATGACTGCAGGTAGAATATGTTAAGGCAAGAGATATGTATGTTGTAAATGATAGAAGGAGGACGGGATCAGAGAGGAGGAAAAAACACAGATTCAGAGATCAGTGGAGGACAGATAGAAATAGAGACTTGGAATCAAAGACGAATGAAAACACAGAGGACCGCTGAATCAGATTCAGCCGTTGTCTTTAAAGAGCAGCACAGTCGCTCCAGGTGGATACACGGCACACAAATAGCTGTTTCAAAACCTTCTGAAGAGGCTAGACAGACAGGGTTACAACTACCAGCCGCTGACCACAAGAAAGCAAGTAAATCAAAAACTGACAGACAGCAAAAACAAGACTCTAAGAGGCAAGAAGGGGAATGAAAGATCTTGGAGGAAAATGAAGAGTGTGTCAGAGAGAACAAGCTGAACAATTGTGCTGAGGTGCGTCTGCACTCGCTCTCTCAGTCTCTCTGATAAAGGAAATGTTGCAGCAATGTATTAGTGTCTCTGGAGAGAAGAACTGCGAGAGAAAACAAAGAACAAAACAACAGAAAAATTAGGAAAAGCTGAAATACTGTACAATAAACTATCACTAAACTAATACACAAACTTTCACACAACACCATGCATGCATCAAAGTTGAAATACAATATCTGCTCCTCGCAATCTTTCACTCGCTAGCTCATAAACATGCTGCTTAAGCAGACAAACAAACCCCATCTTGAGCAAATAAGAAAAACAAGAAAACATCTAACAAAATAAAATGAAATTTTAATCAATGGGCCTTTGAATTAGTGCTGTCATTAAGTAAACAGGAACAAGGCGCATTAAATATTCATTTGGCACTCACATTCATTAAGGAACTGGCCCTCGAGGGTCCCCGTCAGAACTGGGACATAGCATGATGTATGAAGAGAGAGAAAGAGGTCCAGAAGATCGTGAGAGGAGTATTATGAAAGAAGGAAGAGAAATGGTGGAAACAAGGATGAGAGATCACACAGATGGAGAGGGAAACCACAGAACAGTCACTGTTGAAGAGGGTGAGATGATAGTATGGAGAAGAACATCATCACATGATGAGAAAACAATAGCAACGGGAAGAAGGCAGTGAGGTGTAGAGTGACAGGGAGGAGAAGGATTCAGAAAAACAGCTGAACCTGAAAGAGTGCTATGGTAACAGAAAACCAATGTTGAGAGAGAAAGAGCATAAAGAAAAAAGTACATGTATATAGACTAAAATGCTCAAAATAGAAATGCAAGACACCTAATATGGTAAAGTTCAAGGCAAAACAGCATAATGCATTTCTCAGCATATGGACTCTATAACACACAGATTACACAATACATCAACACTTGACAAGCCACTGTACAACAGACCTTTCAGAACAGAAACAAAAAAAGTGCAGTAAAGATACACAGAGCTCATTAGGGGTGGCAATTATTGGCAATTATGGGCACTAATTTAATTGTGATATACTGTATTGAAGTTTAAAATCCTTAAAGATGACATATCATGGAAATCTGACTTTTCCAGGTTTTAAGTGCTATAATCAGGCCCCCGGTGCATCTACCAACCAAGGAAATGTGAAAAAGATTAACCAGGTAACTTTGTTTTGGTAAGGCTGTAATGTCGCATCTCTATTCTGGAAAAGGGGGCGGGGAGCAGCAGCTCATTTGCATTTAAAGAAACAGGCCAGAAAAACAGCGTGTTTCTGCTGCCACTCAAAATAGGCATTTTCAAAATGATATAATAAATGATCTGTGGAGTATTTTGAGCTGAAAATTCACAGACACATTCTGGGGACACCAGAGACTTATATTACATATTGTAAAAAGGGGCATAATATGTCTCCTTTAATACCCCAAAAATATGTAAAATGTTTATCTAAACATACTGATTGCTGGCATGAGAATAGGTAATACAGTAGTATGAGTTAAAATATCAGAATAATAGTTTATTATAACTATTTGATTGTTTTCTTCCACTAAGAGCCATAGTAGTCAAAGGCCACATAAATGCTGTCATGAATACTGCAATAAAAAAAACAAGTATCATGGTGCCCACAAAAATATTAAGCAGTTTTCAACAATGATAATATATCTTGAGCACCAAATAAGCTTGTATAAGAGTGATTTCTGAAGGATCATGTGACACAGAAGACTTTTCTGTATATTTTCTGTATTTTTGGAATAAATGCAACCTTAGTGAGCATAATATTCTTTCAAAAAAAAGTAAAAAAAAAAAATTCTTACCATACTGCAGCATTTAAGCATGATTGAATTATATTATAAGCCATAGCTGTTCAAGCATGTAGCACGTTTAGTATCTCATGTTCTCCGCTAAGTGTCTAACAGTGACTCTGCCCTCGGGCAACACGCAGGGAGTTCACTGACGAACAAAGCCTGGGGTTAAATTAACCCGTAAAATCAAAAAAAGGATTAGGCGTACGCTGATGGGTTAAATCAACCATTTAATGACTGAACTTTTGACCACACACTGGTTAAATCCACAAGGAAGGGTGAGGGTCTATCTTAGAATTCCATCAATGTTATTGAAACGGATACCGCTGGGGTTTATATAACACTTTATCCTGTACTCCTAATGTTGCTTCATAAACACTCCCCTTTGAAAAGAGCATAGATGTGTTGAAGTGATGTATTGAGAAGAAAGATGCAAGCACACACAAAACAAGATAGAGAGAGAGGAAGATGAAAGAGGAGAAAAGAGAACAGACTGAAAGAGTAACGTGATTGATTTTCACACAGTTCTAAAGCCCTGTCTCCGGAGAGAAGGAATGAGAGAAAGAGGAAGAAAGAGGGGAAAAAATAAAAGGGACTCCTTGCTCTCCTCTAGTTACACACATTTATTTCTGCCCTTTATCTACCTTCTCTTCCTTCCATTTACTCGCTCTCTCACGGTCAACCTTTATTCAAATAACGTTCCCAAAGCCACCTGAGCTCTCAACCACATGGGAGGAGAAAATAAGGGACTGAATGGAGAGAAGAAAAAAGGATACAAACATTTAGAAACGTAGTGTAGAGAGATACGACAAAATAAGACTAAACAGACAGATGGGCGGTGGTTGCTGAAATAAAAGAACAAGCAGGTCAGGTGAAGACTTGGTTTGAGCAAACAACGAACTGAGGCGTGTTTTAAAGTGCTCAGCTATAGTGGAGCTTCAAAGGCTGCTATACAAAGAAGATTTTGGAATATGTAGGCCAAATGATATTATTCAATGATAAATTAATAAAAATAAACATTTTAAAGGGATAGTTCACCCAAAAATGAAAATTCTCAGTCATTATTTACTCACCATTATGTCGTTCCAAACCCGTTAAGACCTTTGTTCATCTTCGGAACACATGTAAGATATTTTTGATAAAATCTGAAATCTTTCTGATCCTGCATACCCAGCAATGCAGCTACCACATTCAAGGCCCAGAAAGGTAGTAAGGAGGACATCGTTAAAATAGTCCATGTGTTCAACCTTAATTTTATGAAGCTACGAGAACAATTTTTGTGCACAAAGAAAACAAAAATAATGACTTTATTCAACAATTTCTTCTCTTCCGTGTCAGCCTTCGATGGCCGTTCACGGCAGTACCACGACGCATACGTGTGCATTCATTCCTCTGCTTGTAAAAAGCCACAGGCAATGTGTGTCGTGATACTCTCGTGACCACGCGATGAACACTATCACGAAAGAGAAGAAATTGTTGAATAAAGTTGTAATTTTTGTTTTATTTGTGCACAAATCTCATAAAATTAAGGATGAACCACTGATGTCACATGGACTACTTTAACAATGTCCTTATTACCTTTCTGGGTCTTGAACGTGGTAGTTCCCTTCCTGTCTATGCAAGGTCAGAAAGCTCTCCGATTTCATCAAAAATATCTTCATTTTTGTTCCAAAGATGAACGAAAGTCTTACGGGTTGGGAACAACATGAGGGTGAGTAATTAATGACAGAATTTTCATTTTTGGGTGAACTATCCCTCTAATTAAATAAATTCATACATACAATATATAATGTACAAATGATTACTTTTTTGTAGGTTTTTGATCTAGGCCTGTTCTGAATCTCTTATTTGCACCCACACTAAAATTCAGCTGCTCAGAGATTGCTCATGCATATCTCAGGAGACATAATGGAGCTCTCAGTAATGTTTCTTTTAAGCATCAACTCTGACACCATTTTCTCCTCAATAATCAGAACAAAACAGAACTTTTCCAGCAATGTTTTTTAAAATATCCCATAATTGATTACAATTCATCTTTTATATCATTTAATATTATACGTCTGTTTTGGGCCAAACATAAAGCTGTTGGAGATGATGCAATTACACTGCACTGTTAACAGTAAGCTCCACTGCTTTTTTAAATGTTTTTCTACATAAACTTGCACTAGATGAATGTCTTTGGCCATTGCGTTGCTTCTCACAGCTTTTTCTGCATCTTGCACTTGAGACCCTGCTTTCGCTTCCTGTCATCAGCTCTACAGCTCTGCAGTTACTACTGGGCACCGTCTCATGTTTTTAAGAGCAAAAACACGTTCTGTGTGATCATCCCCTTATGCCTGTCACTCATTAGTAAAAAAAAAAAGGACAGATAGTGAAACTAAAGCACTTCACATCCAGGCAGATGAAGAAAATGGTGCATCGTAGGTCATTCTGGATGACTGACATCATGACGTTTACCAGTATTTTGGTACTGATGTGTGAATGTATCTTCATGGTAATAAGGCAGAATGCTGTTCGCATGTATGAACAGCATATACTGTATTGTGTATTTTACAAATAAGAAAGTAAAGAGAATTCATTTATGATTTATCTTTCCTAGAACGAAAGAGAACAAGACAGAGGGTGACAGAAATCAGGAGTGAACGGTGCTGTACTGGACCAGAAGAGATACAGTGTCACAGTGTCACGCCACTAATGCTCCTCCAAGGTTGCCGCTCTCTCTCAGTTAGTGTATATCTGTGTGTGCAAGTGAAAAAGAATGACAGCCATAGACATACAGACTACAGACACACTTGCCATCTTTCCATGTTACTCTTGTTTGTATTTAAGCACTTCAATTTCCCCCATCTGCTTCAAAATCCCAAAGAAAAGAGCCAGGAACATGATGTCAGCACTTATCTCTAAAGAAAACGGCTAAAAAACGAGGAGGAGGAGTAGAGGAAATGAGGTGGAGAAAGGGCACTGTTTGTGTCGGAGGAAATTATCATTAATAAAATCTAAAAATAACACTGGCACTCAGAAAGATGACTGAGTTATAGCGGTAATTACGGTTGGCTATCAGAACGCACGCTTACATTAAATATTAAGAGAAGAACCGGCACACACGTCTCATACATTTGAACGTCCTCCAGCAGTGCTTTGTACAAAGTGCATAGACTAGGCCTACCCCTGCTGAGAGCGCAGACTGAAGCGGACTGATAATTTGCCCTCAGCTTTAGTTCTCTGTCAAGCAACGCTCTCAAAGTGAGTGCGGATTCTGTCGTTCAATCGTGAATTTGTTCGGTAAACAAGCAGTTTTTATCTATAGAAATGCAAAATGATCTATTCAGCGCTGAGTATTTCAATATATTTTCTTACTGTGTTCAAAAGAACACAAACAAAGCCACAGGTGCACTCACACAAGTGTGCTTCCCAATGCCACCTGATGGAACGACGATACAAGGTGTGACACCAAGAAAACCAGTTCATAGATGGCTCATTTGCATACAGTAAGTGATACTCACACACGTCCTCAGGCCAGATATATTCATTTTAACTTACACATTGCACATATATGGTAATTGGATTGTTTGGATTGCAGTCGCCTGCTCGTGCCTGTGGGGACAATACATAGACACATGCGCTTTTATTTTGTATCAGACACAAATGTGTGCCTGTGGACAGACTGTATCAAAGACAACAGGCTTACAAATGTATAAACCCCATTTCATCATACAGTACAAACAAAAACAAGCACATACACAACTGACCGCGCCAGTAAACTCCCACTAGGACGCTTCACAGTCAGCCTTTAGTACACAAATACACTTACACCCTGACGAGCTAATACATTCTGTTAGATCAGGGGTGCCCAAACTCGGTCCTGGAGGGCCGGTGTCCTCACACCTGCCTGGAAGTTTCTAGTATGCCTAGTAAGACCTTGATTAGCTTCAGGTGTGTTTGATTAGGGTTGGAGCTAAACTCTGCAGGACACCGGCCCTCCAGGACCGAGTTTGGGCACCCCTGTGTTAGATCTATGAACTTCACCTGCGGGGTGGCTCAACGCGCAAATGTAAATATGCATATGCTACACAACAGGCATTCTCATTGTGGAATATAGCCAGTCTTGACTTTCAGTAACAGGAATCACTATTTGCGCATATCCACACATGTAATGGTTTAGGAGGGAAACTGACAATTTATATTTATGAATTAATATGAATTTTTTTTTTGTAATTTTAATTAATTTAATTGATATTAATTTATTAAAAAAAATAAAAAATACGTAATTCAGTGACCTGAATACACCTCTTCTATGATTAACATGTTTTTAATTTTAAATATTTTTATGGGTAAAAAGTGAAAAAGAGTAATGAAAAAAATAAAAAAGAAAAGGAATGAAAAAAGTGACCAAGGTGATATAACTATCCTCATTTTATAATGAAAAAGCCTCATTAAAAGAAATAAAATCTTGAAAAGAAAGTAGTTTGGCATAAATCAAATTTTTTTGTTTTTCAGAAACTTATTCACTATTTACTAACACAGAGAAAACTTTTAATACAAGTCATGCGGTGCAACCAACCTGCAGAGAAGAAAACGGGAATATACGCAACCCCTCATGACTCTGTATCGAGGTCAAGTCTTTGAAATATCAGCTATTTTGACAATTTTGACAAAACAAGGTTGTCCAGGGTGACAAATGTCAAAAGCCTAATGATACTTATGAATTGATTCATGTTATATGTATAAAAAAAAAATGTTTTCAAGGTGCATGGAAATTATGCAGTACTTTTTCTTGAAAGTTACATCTCGTTGCATTTTTAGAGTCATTAGATTTAAATTTTTCATGAAAATTATTTAAAATTATATACATTTCTAAGAGCTTGCTTGTTTTGTGGAGGCTTTTTTTCATTGGCGCAAAGAGATCAAGGTCTTTACCTGTGGGATGACTTAAAAGTACACATGTACATGCTACTCAACAGGTCATCAACAGATACCAATTTTGCAATGCCTTTTAATTACAGGAATTGGGCGACACATGCAACGGATTGGGAGAGGGCCTGATGGGAAATTGAGAGAAATAAAATCCCAGCGGTAGCTGTTATAATCACATGGCTTCCAAGATTATATAATGACGAAATCTCTCCCACTTTCATTTAATTCTGTCTGCTTGAAGGCAGCATTGCGATCTCATTTTAAGCTTTTCAGATCGCATCCCTCCCTCTTTGCTTTCCTTTAATTCAAAGTGTGTCTGATTCATCCTCGTGGGGAAATAAGGGGCTCGTCATTGCACTGTGAAGTTGAGTGCGCTCTGACCCCTAACCGTTCATTTGTCATAGCTATTACTCAACCTCGGCGGATTGGCCTGGTAATGACAGCTCAAAAACACACACCATGCCAACCAGTCCGGGCTGAATTGTCGTCTGGGGACGTGCCACATCAAAATATCTGTGAGTAACATGCATTTCTGAAGTCAATGCAATTTCCACAAAGATGACGGACAGGGATGAATATAATAGCAGAGGAGCTGCGAAGCACTTGAGGTCTGTCATTAACATCAACTGTTCGAGACACAAGAAGTCAAACAAATGTGGTGGCTCAACCGTGACAGCTGAAGTCTGGGCTGATTTAATGTTGTGCCGTGGTTGTTTTTCTGTATTTTTCATTAGCTTGAGGGGTCAACATAAATCAGGCAAGGGGACTGAAAAGTGAAAGTGTGTGAGCGTGTGTGTGAGCGTGTGTGCTGAGGGGGGAGATAGGGAGACGTGCAGAGTGTTTATAAAAGATAAGCTCTGGCTGAATCACAGAATAAGAGAGAGAGCCTACCATTAAGCAGTACAAACATGATTATTCAAACAGCAACTTTCAGTCCACAAATGAGAAACATCAGGGGGAAACGTGGAAGAAAAACAAGTGGGTAACCATGAACGAGAAAGCAAAAGATGGATGGAAAGGCCCAGAAGAGCCAACAAGACAGAAAGAGGGAGGGAAAGAGATAGAGATGGACATGTTTTCATTTGTCTAAATCTTACTTTTTGTCCAAAACAAGCAGAAGGGACAAACATGAGCTGCATCAGAAATCTGAAAGAACTTACTTCTTGACTTTTAAAAAAGTATGTTCTATAAGTATGTACTGCATGTGTGTAGTAGGGCATGCAACTAGTGTTTTATATCGCCAAGACCTATATATTCTTCATATTTTAATTAGCCTATTTGCATTGACTGATAAGTTCTTCTGTTTGGCCAGTATTAGTGTCGAAAACTTTTATTTTGACAGCACTAAGAACGCCAGCACCTGAGCCTCTTTGTTTGTGAAAAATGCTACAATAGGATTACAGAAAAGTGCCACTTAAAGTATAGTCTAAATCTGTTTATTTTATAGATTAATTTTTTTAGCCTAATTGTTCACCATTTTTTGTATTCATTAATTTTCAAAATATTTATTTAGTGAATACTATGTAAAATAAATATATAAATTTCACTGCTGCATGTGTTATTTACTATCTTAGTATCATATATATCGACCACCTTGTTCTATAAAACGCCATTGGCATTGTCTGTCAATAAAATCCATTTTGGTCAACCACTACATACTACATCTGCCATGTTGGTAACATCAAATGATATCATATGCACTACAGTTCTTCACTTTCTCCTCTCCCACGCCCTCATGGGACAGAAAGTGTCCACTGGATGCACAGTAGGTTTTCCAGGTATTTTCAAAGTCCCCTTTAAGGCAAGTGAGTTCACTTGACAGACATTTTTGGAATGCACTCCAGTAGCTATTTTCACAACCTAGGCACATTGGAAGAATGTTCCTATACATTTTTTAATAAACTCCAAAAACATACCTATACATACAATTCACTGAAGTTGCCAGCTGAAATGAACACGAGTGGCAGTAAAACACCCACAAATTTTATTCCTTTTATACAACTTATGATTAAAGGGGCATATTATAAAGTAAGTTTAATTAGGAGGTAAGTACATTTTATACAGTTCCCTGCACAATACAGTGTTATGACCATAGTGCATGATATGTAACAAAACATTTTTTTTTTTACATTTGCATCACATAACCAGCTCCTTAAAGGCACAATATGTCATTTTTTTGCCACTAGAGGGCGCGTATTCAAAACAAACAAAGAAACAAAGGCGTAGTTTGATGACGCCGTGACTGAGTGTGGAATCATGGGAGTGGTCGTCTTCATCCCCACAGCCGAAGCAATCCGATGGTACTCGGGCAGAAATCATGTTCATGGATGAGCTAATGTATTAAAGATTTATTAACGTCGTAGTATGAAGCAGAGTGAGGTGGAAAGTCGTCGAAGCAAAACGAGGCCGCTGAACGAGCGCGACACACGGCTCGAAAGCAGCGGAGCTTTTATTATGCCACAGTCGACCGCTTCCGCTCCTTACGGAAAGCAGCGGAAGTAAGCAGCGCTGTTTTATCATACTAGATACATTTGAACGTTCTGTTATAATGCTACTCTGTGCGGTCGTCACCTGTCTAATAAAA
>NW_015546062.1:983951-995498 GCF_001515605.1 Sinocyclocheilus anshuiensis | reverse complement strand
CGGTCCGTGTCACTAGTTAAAATTGCTTATTTCTCTGGATTTAAACATTCTTCGAAACATTTGGGATAATGTAAGTACATAAGTCAGCAAAATACATAAAACTGTTCTAGTGGTTTTTAGATATTTTAATTAAAAAATCATGCATATTGTGCCTTTATCATGGCTTTTCTGACAGTAAACTTGCTCGGCAGCTCACCTGGTAAAGCACTGCACTTGCATTGCAAAGCGCTTGGGTATAAATCCCATGAAACACAAGTCACATTTTGAACATGAAAAGAACTCAAAGACATAGAAGCAAGCAAAAAAAAAGTGTTTTTAACCGTATGTTTGCTTTGGTTAACACTATCAGCAAGGTTAAATGTAGGGTTTAGAGATGATAGATGTATGTTAATTTCAAGCATGCTCTCATTGAACATTTAATTTGTGAACTGCCATAATTGGAACAAAACATAATAAAAAAGTTGCCAGATTCATGTTCGTCTGCTTTTTGAATTCTCCAATCTTTCACTTTTAACTGTGTATTTGAACATACTACTCGCATACTATACAGCTGTAACATGGGCATATTCAGGCACAGGAATGGCTTAGAGACACAGATTCACATACACACCAAATGGATCCACAGTGCACAATAAACAATGGTACTGTAGCAGGCGAAAGAACAGCACACTTTAGACAAAGAAAGCAGAGAGGGACAGGGGACAGAAGCTTTAGGTCCAACAGGCAGATTGGCTGTAAAAAATTAATGGCGGACCGTGAGAGGAAACAGTGGGGCGACAGATCGAGAAGAAAGTGTGATCCAAGCACGAGTAAAAGTATAGTTTTAATATTGACTGTATCTCATCCACCATCTCCCTTCTGTAATGACTTTTTCTCTCAGTTTTCCCGTCATGGCTCCTGTGTTGCTTTCCATCTCCCTGCCACTGAATGAATTACATTATTTGTCTTGGGCCCATCTTCTGTGCAACTGGAATGTGTGTGCGCATTTGTTCCTAACAGCTATTCTTCTCCTGCAGATCTGATTGTGTCGATTTGTCTTGCAGCTACGCTACACTTCAATTTGCCATCTGTCTGTCAGGGCTGTGTTGAGGGCCGTTATTGATTCGCTGTTGCTGCCGTCACTCTTTATGACTGTCAAAGGACAATCAAGCCCATACCATTACCATACCTGGACTGGGGCTGAATGGCATGATGGTATAAACTGCCTAGCAACAAAAATGCATCTACCATTAAGATTTAGCTCAGTATTTTTATACCCATATTCACACTTTCTACTTAATCGGTTACTGGTCCTTTAAGCTCTATCGATCAAAATGCCAAGCAACCTCGTTACACCAATGTAATGCACATTTAAGATGATATTCATAAATATAATGTTGTTGTATGCATAATTAGCTATTCATACTTAAGTGAAATCTTATAAGGAAGCTTGACATGTAGCAGCAAAATTATTGACACTACCACAATATTCTTAATGCATACCTTTTTATTGTTGTAGTGTAATAATAATTTATCTACAATTATCATTGTCACTGTGGTAGAAATAGGTTCTGTATAATAGACACTTACAGACAAAAATTATCTGTAAAAATAAAATAACTAAATACAATTATCTTTTGGTTTGTGTCCATCAAATTACAAATAAATGTAAATTACGAAATAAATAATAATTGCTACACTAAAGAAATAAAAAAGGAAATACTAAATACAAAAATTAACTAAACGAAATAAACTTAAACTAAAAACAATTAACACAGTTATATAATATTCAAAAATATTTTGGGTAGAATTTGCAAAAAATAACTCACAAAATGTAGACTGTAATCATGATATAAAATTACTCTTAATATGCCGTGGTCCTGCCGCCCACCCCTAATATGAACATATGTCTCGCTCTGAACCTTTCGTGTTATCTGTCTCTAAGAACTCATCTTCTCACCCACATGAGTTAATAGATGCCACAATTCATGGAGATTTAAATAAAGTGATCAGCTGCTCAGATGGAACTGCGGTGTATGTAGTGATTATCTGTCAGAGGGTAATTTACTGTAGGCCATGTGTATCATGCTCGCTGCGATACCCTGTAGCCGCACACAAACCCACACGGTATCATGCCATCCGAAATCAATTAAATCAGGCAATATTTATGGACAGATTGAGCATTACATCATCTCGCTGTGCTGCTCAGTAGGACGTCAATGAAACTCAGCAGGCAAGAGTAGAGGATGTGGCCAGTGACTTTCATACTGAAAGATTAATAGAGTCTCATTGTTACAGTTTCAGATCTCTTACACACATTTGTCTCATTCATCTAGCTCACACAGACCTTCAGGAAGCGAGCTCGACAACTCTATCCCATGTCTAAGAGAACACAATCACTTCTCTGCCACAGACCACACTTACACTACTGATATCAATATTATGGCCGAATACAAAATTGTCCAATAATTATTTTCAGGTTATTGCTGATAATCAATAAATCAATGATATTAAAATTTGACACAATTCAGTGGTGTTACAGTTAACTAAATCAAAAAAAATTAAAATAATATAAAGACTAGTTGAAGAGCTTAAGCGTAAATGAAAGTAACTTTTCAAAGTAATGGAAATAAAATATGTTTAAGTGGAAGTACTCGAATTACTAAACAAACAAAAATATAAACAGAAATATATAAAAAAAAATAAAACAAACACTAATAAAAATGACAAAAGTACATAATTACTAAAAACTAAAATTAAAATTAAAATAATATGATTAATTAATAATAAATACTAAAATAATACTGACACTTTGTAAACAAATGAATAAAAAGGCTAAAATGCTACAAGTCAATTTAAGCATCACAACTTTATATACAGTATGAAATGGGATATTCATTTTGCAATTTGCTATATTTTACTAGACAACAAAGGCAATCTAAAAATGGAAAAAATAAGTTAAATGAGTAAAAGCAATTAAATATCAACCAATACTTATAAATAAAAAAGAGAAAATCTAATATTGGCAGACAATTGGTACCAATTTATTGTGCGCCAGAATCATTTTGAAACTTATCAAATATACAACAACATTTTTTGGGTCAAAGTCTGAACGTGCATGACACTTCTGGGCAAGTTGTTTCAAGCTAGTTTACTGGCACAGAATAACCACTACAGCTGTGAGCAACCAAATTAAACCATTACCAAAGATATTAACCTGTGATTTTTACCTCCAGCTGGGACAAATTCACAGAGGGTGCACTTCTCTGCTTCTTTATATCTGCTCAGCAGCTCTCTTCTCTCTCCTCTCCTGTCTAAATGCCCCCCAGGGAGGAGAAGTCCAATACAGGCTTCAATTGATTGAAGGTGACTGAGTTTAAAGATTCTGCTTCTGAAGGGAAGCGCACACTACTTGACTGCTGCCGTAGGGAGCGTGACTGAACCAGGTTCAAACTTTAGTGAAGGCACACTAAATTGGCTCTCCATAAAGACCCTCCGGACTGTGCATGAACCAAAAGTGACAAAAAGTTTCAATGCTGGTTTAATCAAGAAAAGTCTATAGTCAGTTTTCAATGACAACGTGTATTTAAAAAGGTGTAATGATTGAAGATATTGAACATGGCCGTTGGTCATTTTAGACCATTAGTCATTGATGAATGGTGCAAAAAATGTCAAATATTAAAATTTCAATCCAAAAGACTCTTTTTAATGGAACACATGTACATTATAAACCCACTCTCAATTCAGTGTTGCCATTAAATATAGAAACTTAATTTTTACATTTATGAATGTTTAGATAAGAAATTAACATTTAATTTAGGATTAATCGATTAATTAGAAAACAATGAATAGATCAATCGACAGAAAAATAATTGTTCGTTTCAGCCTTAGTCATTTGCCCTAATAATCAACTGATGCTCATCCTAAGCAAAATAAAGTACATTTATTAAAGGAACAATCCTCCTGGAGCAACCAGTGGTTAAACACCTCCCTCAAGACTATAATAATGATAAGCGATGATCATGGATCACTGCAAATCTCACTGAGCCAGACTTTGGCATTCAATTTGTTGTCTGACCAAAAAGGACTGAGGCTAGATCGCCCTGCAGGGCTTTGCCCCCACAATCTTGTGGCTACCAGCCCTAGTGTTTACAGAGATCTAACCACAGGATTGGGAGGAGCTTGTTCATCCAATCTTCTGGCACCTCACCTCCAACCCCACCCAACCTGTATTTTCAAACCTATCCGCTTCATGGACTGAACACTTACAGTGCAGTTATGGACATGTTTATGTGTCTGCATGCCTGAGAGACAGTATATATGTTCAGATGTGAACCTGAGTTTATTTCATTTCCGCTCCGTTGACCTCTCTCTCATCCCTACCCGCTGAGCCAATCACAGCGCTCCGAGAGAGCAAATGTTCCTACAGAGTAGAGTCCGCTTGATTCACTACTGAAATAAGACAACAAACACTCTTGTCTTTCTCTCTCTGTACCTCAAACACACAAAAACATACTGTAAGAAAACAGTCAACTAAAAAAATGCTGTGACTGGGCTGCAGTTTCCAGTTGTTTTAAAAGTTTTGTAATAAGAGTTGGTGATTGTGGTGACAATAATATTATGTGGGCTCAAATAGAAATGCATGTGTATGCATTATATCACGACTGATGAAGCTTGTAGCTTAACTACACAAAAACCTGTAGTAGCTCGATTATAACAGTGGTTTTAAATGTGTTTAATGTCCCCAAACTCTGCTTTTCTGGGAAGTCTTTTAAGAGACCCATTTATTTAACTTTTTCTATGTCCCTAAAGCTCATTAGATGTCCACTGCTGCTCAACCAATATAGATTTTTGTGCTGAATTTAAGAGGTTGACTCAGCACAGAAACGATAATGGAATGAGTATAACCTTATTAGTTAAGTGGCAAAAATTGCATAATGATTGATAAAGCACATTTTCCAATTTGGGAAACTATTTTCATGCGTTATATAGTGCCGATATTTCTCTCTCATTTTTCTGAACATTAATTTTGCAGCGCGGTGACAATTTCGATAACTGAAAAGGCAGTGGTACGGCATACATAAACAGGAACATAAAAAACGGTTTGGTTGTACCCTACGTGATCAGACCACCCTGACTGTATCCCCTCACCATTCAGACAAAGCAGAAGAGTGAAAGACCGGCTCAAGATCTCAACTCTTCCCAGTGGAGATCCGGCTCAGAGTACCAATTAACGGGCCAATCGGCCTGAACTATCAGCCCCAGTGATCTGCACTGCTGGCCATCAGGATTTATCTCCCTACAACCACACAGCAGCAATACACTTTAGAGCTACAGCACAGCCAGAGAAAGAGTGTGTGACGGATGAACAACCCGAGTGAAAAATGGAATCAGAGAAAGGGAGAAGGCAATGGAGGACGATGAGAGGAAAGAGGCGGAAACATGTGTCATCTTAAGCGAGGCGGTCGCTGAGTGTGAAAAACAAGTCGTGAGATGTAGCTAGTAGATTGATCTCCTCATCAACACAGTCAGAGACAGTGGAACAGAACGGAGATGGACTACTTGGAAAAAGTTGAAAAAGAGAACATGGTATATGGAGGCTGTCAGAATGGAAATCAGAATTGAAAAGTAGTTGTCAACAAATGTTTTTTAATGGCCAAAGCCGAAATCTTAGAGAGCAGGTTGGCTGATGGCTGACACAAAGCCAAAAACGCTACCATTTCAAAATGTCATGTCAGTAAGATTTTATGTTTTTGAAATAAGTGTGTGTGTCATGCTCACCAAGGCTGCATTTATTTGATCAAAAACACTGCATATTGTAAAACATTATTGCAATTTAAAATAACTGTTTTCTATTTTAATGTTTTAATACGTATTCTATTTCTGTGATGGCACCATTACTCCAGTCATCAGTGCCACATGATCCTTCAGAAATCATCCTAACATGCTGATTTGCTGCTCCAAAAAAAAAATGCTACTTAATATTTTTGTCAAAACTGTATATAATTGTTTGATGAACAGAAAGTTCACAATAACAGCATTTGTTTGAATACGCTTTCAGCGTTTGCTGTAATAATCTATCTATCTGCTGTGTCTATCTATCTATCTATCTATCTATCTATCTATCTACTGTGTCTATCTATCTATCTTTCTACTGTCTATCTATCCATACACACACACACATATATATACATACTTTGCTTATTCTACTAAAGTCTATTTAAAAAACAATAAAAAAGAATTTGCATTTTAGATTTATTATTTTTTTAATCAAATAAAAAAACATATAAATGAACAAAGAAAGAACACTTTAACCAACAGTGCACTCGATGCTATATCAGTCAACCACTATAGTTAAAGGTCGTTTTTTGATAGTGTTTTAAGTCAATAATGTTCAGCAGCCTGAAGAACATATAGTTTTTAGTGTGACCTGAAAAAAAAACTACATTTATTATACTATTATTGGCAGATTTAGTGCTAATTAAAAATTATTATTTCAAGTAGATAGGATCTGATTACCTGCACAGAAAACAGCCACTGGAGGGCATTGCAAAGATCGCCGCAGAGTGAAATGACTTGCCTTCAAGGGAACACAGTGTTGTTTACTACACATTAATGAACTGGTTATGCGGGTGACACGAGTTTGAGTTCATTGTTTTCCAATCAAATTCCCCTTCTTTTCCCTTATCATTTCCCGTCCTTTCTCTACTTTCCTATCAGAAAAAGCAGCAAAAGCCTGAAAGTAACAGCAAGGCAGAGGCAACAAACAGAGAAAACAGAGCACTCACATGTGATGAGAACAGAAAGGTTGGATGACTGTAGTTTGATTGCTAATTCCACAGTGCTATGAAGCAAAACCATCTTGTAACCCGCAGTGGTTCTAGACATGTGGTTTAATTTTGGAACATGACGGATGGTTCTCCGTTTAAGTGAGAAGCTGTTACAGTAGCCACGGCTTCTTCAGCCTGAGGGCATCTGAACACACTTCACTATCAGCGCCTCGGAGAAAAAATATATGCAATTTCACCTAGCCTTGATCCACTACTACTCGTGTGTGTTCTGTAATGTTGTTAAGCGATTAGCTGAGGAAACGATGAGGCCGAGTGGAAAGCACTTTCTGTTATCTATGTGGGAGTCTATGGTTAGCCTCAGAGTCATTTGAGATCATTAAGGTGCAGACACCTTATTTAAATGCAAAGCTGCCCGAGTTAAAGTCTGCTCTCTCTCTCATGCCTGAAGATTCATCTGCTGGGAAATGGCAGTAAGAGTAAACCCTGTCCACACTAATTTCTCACCCTTTTCGATACTGATATTGTCAAGTGTAAAGTATGCCATGAAGGTCTTATTAAATTGGACATTTTTTGAATAACAAATCCTACATATAAAATAGAAAAAAAATCTGAGACCACTATGAAAAATGTCTATTTTGTTTTTTTAGATTTCAAAAAGATTTGGTTATAAATTGTATTATTAGGATAATAATTTGACTAAAATTTAAACTGTTAACTTAATATCAGAATTACTTCATTCATATATTCCAATTTTTATGGATTAGTTTTTTTAAGAAATTACAGTTTTTCTCAATTGCTTTGGCACATTTTTCGAAGGATCGTTTTGAATGTGATGGCTTACACGATGAAAAATTATTGAGAAGTTGTGAAGAGTTTGACAGTTTAAGTGAGAATCGGCTCATCAGTTTTGATCAACAAGCCATATGCAATTAGTTGTTGTGCAAACTGCAGACAATTGTACTTACTGTTTGCACACATGTGCCAAAGCATTTGCAATTTGCTCAAATCAATAAGAAATTCCAATCTGATGTGAACAAGAAGCTAATTGTTCAGAGATCTGAACTTATTGTTTCGGGAAAAAAAAGTTTCATTCGAGAATTGAGCCAAAGCAACTGAGAAAAACTGTAATACTATTATTAATTAATTACTAATACAGCAAAGACATTTATAATTACAAAGATATGTATTTGAAATAAATGCTGTTCTTCATCATTCTTGTTCCATTCTATTTATTTTTTCTATTCCATAAAAATATTAAGCAACATAACCATTTTTAACACTGATAAGATGTTTGCAAATCGGCATAATTTCTGAAGGATTTTTTTTAATAAACATGTTTTAATATTTTACAATATTTCTATTTTTACTTCTTTTTTTATATAAAATAAACACAGCCTTGGTAAGCATAAGAGACTTTATCAAAGCCATCAAAAATCTTACTAACCTTACTAACTCTTGAAAAGTAGTGTATTTTATAGAAAGATTATTTAGACAAATACGCAACTTGTTCAAAAGAATGAGAAACTGCTTTTATAATGTGCACAATTGACTAGATGATGTGGAGGTTGAACAAGTAGTTTTGAGAATTTCATTTCTGATCTGAGAAATGCACCAAAGTGACTGAGAAAAACTGTAAGAAAATATTTAGTACTTGTGTCAAACATTTTCTTAATTTGATTATTGACCTAGAAATGTGTCAAATATGAATGTTGAATGTGTTAAATATTAAACATTACATTATTCTACCTAAAAAAGATAGTTCACCCAAAAAATACAAATTATTTGATTTTATTTGGACTTTATTGACTTCTATGTTTTTATTTCTACTATGTAACACAAAATATATTTTGAAGAGTGTTCGTAACCAAACAGTTTCGGTTACCATTGACTTCTATTGTATTAAAAAAATACACTAAGACACTTCTCAAAACATCTTTTATGTTGCACAGAAGAAAGGTTGTGAACAACATAATGAGTAAATGATAGAATTTTCATTTTTGGGTGAAATATCCCTTTAAATGTACAAGTAATAATAGACAAGTTATTTACAAGTTCAAATGAAAAAGATCCCAGATTCTCCAAAAGTGGCCACAGTGCGTAATTTTTTTTCAATGCCATAAAGTTTAAGACTGGTCACATTGTTATATCTAAAAGTTTCCAATCCACTTTAAAACATCTGAGATAACTGACCTTGGCTGTAGCACGAGATACTTTCAGAACCAGCATTTTCAAAAGGTAGGCTTGTTTATTTAACAGCTTTCAAGGTCCACTGTGCTGAACTGTGAGGATTTGAAAAAGGTCAAATTAGCACACAGAGCAGCCAAGATCACTCCAAAAAGCACCTACAGGGGGAAAGATTTCACAACACAACCTTAACTGATTATTTTAAGATAAGTATTCAGACAGTTTGAAAACCATCCTGGAGGTTGAATGACTTTTGGTTAATTAGACTAACAGCATTCTGATCTTCAGTTAGTCACTTGCAAAGACTGAAGTGCTTTTAAAAACCTTGGGCAGGTCCTCTCGCCCTCTCATCAGACCACAGGCAGAACATGTTGTGTGGTTGCACCCGAGGTCAAATCTTACATGTCTGAACATGTGAGGCAGCCGTCCCAACCGTACCAGCCTCTGATAAAACACACGATCCTGCCAAACATTTCACACACTTGTGTCATTAAAGAGCCCTTGACAACAGAAGGAGGGACGAAAGAAGGTGAGAAACTAATGTCACCATCTCTTCACCGCTAACTTTCTCATTCTATCTCTCATTCTCATCTTCGGTCATTGGAGGAGGCGGTAACGGGGGATTTTCTATGTCACACTAAAAGCAAAAGTAGTCTCAAAATGAGCCAATCACTGGGTCGAAAATGTCCGACTTTCATTTTTGTCCAATTTCACAGGACTTTCCGCGGCCTCCTACACAGGAAACACTTGTTTCACAAAGTGTGTGACAGCTATGAGCTGTCACACTCTTTCATAACCACATCTCTCAGGTCACGGCTATTTCTCCAGCCAAGACTTTAAAGAGATGAAGAGAATGAAAATGAATCTGAAGGAGAAAGGAGACTGGAATGATGCCATTAAGGCTAAAGAGTGGTAGAGAGAGAGAGAAAGCCTGAATAGAATCAAAAGAAGGGGCAGAAAAGTCTTTCAAAGAGAAAGTGGAAGTGAAAGCCTGCATCGGAGTGATTGATATGACACGCAGTTTTACCTTTCATACTTAGATTAGACACTGTCTAAAATATGTTTATATTGTTAATCAAATGTGCATTAGTACAGTACAGAGTCATTTTAATTACTTGCTTTGACATTAAATCATATGGTGAGGCAGTATTTTTTGTCAGACCGTCTAATAAATCAGTCACAGCATAGACTATAGATTGTAACTGCAATTAAATTAAAGTTTAATTAAACACAGCCTCTGTTTTTTGCCCATTTTCTCTTGGAAATTTCCCCTGACAATGTTCAGCGCTTGAATACAATCACTCAGCAATTCTATAGCTATTCACATTCAAGAGCTTTTACTCAGAATGAGACTGATACTATAAAGTTGTCAATTACAGAGAGAACAAGTACAACAGAAAAAAAAATGCTGTCCTCAGGGACGAGAGGAGAAAGTAAATAAATCAGAGTTATTAACAGGCACAATAATATAATATTCTATTATAGTGTGTAGGTGTGTGAGAGAGTTTATCCAAACAACACAGGTTTTGCTGAAGACATGACAGGTCTCAAAGTTATCAGTCACATGCCTCGCCCCAAATGTCAACCTAATGGTCCTCCTTTGAGTCCAGACTTTGGGGACACAAGGGCGTATAAACTCTAGTCCACAGAGGGATCACATAGCGGCCACAAAGCAGCTTGTGAACCCTTACACGACAAATAGAGCATGCTATGGCATGGATTCCAAAACTTTTTTGTCAACCAAACCCCTCTGACTTAAAAATCTATTTGAAGTACTGAGATACTATGGTAATATTTCAATAATTTAACAGCATATTCCTGTTCATTGTTCTTAAATGTTGGTCAATGGTCATACGACAGGCAGATAAATAAATATTTCATCTTTTTTAGTAAGTGTTTTATAACCCCAGTTTGAGAAACCCTGCCCTACATTAAGAAAACCAAAAAGACTTTTATGTATGTATTTTTATTATTTTTTACTCTATCTATTTCCTACATTATTTGTTTCTCTGTGAAATATGAAAATAAATAACACCTTTTCTGCATTTGTCTCTCACATACTCCAGGTGACGTATGAAAGCGTGTGAAAAATTAGCATGCAATGTAAATTCAGTCTTTCTTTTTTTCTTGTGGTTATGAAAAGCCCTGAAGGTCAAATTAATTATTTCTCTGCTGTGTGTAATAACACTTGTGGAATTCGCAGACATTCAAAACATAAGTGTGCCAAGGAGAAAAAAGGTCACACTTTATTTTAAGGTCCAATTCTTGCTAAAACATTAACCATGGCTTTTACCTCAATAAACTCCTAATTTGCTGCTTATTAATAGTTACTAAGGTAGTTGTTTAGTTTAGGTATTGGGCAGTATTAAAGGGGTCATAAAAAAGTAGTTTCGCTTTCACAACGAAACACACAGCGTCACACGCGGCGGGCTTGAGTGAGCGGTGGCCGGCGGGCTAGATTGAGCGGAGGCCGGCGGCTAGATTGAGGAACGGCCGGCGGGCTTGAGAATGGCGCGGCCGGTGGATTCGACGACGGAGCGGCCGGCGGGCTTGCTTGCGGCAACCACATGTGACGACCCCGGGCTGGACTCCG
>NW_015546062.1:978187-983121 GCF_001515605.1 Sinocyclocheilus anshuiensis | reverse complement strand
TCCTCTTTTGGAAGGCCAAACAAAGTAGTTTCGCTTTCACAACGAAACACACAGCGTCTCCACGACGTGGCAGCGACGCCGGCGGCAGCAACAATACTACAGCGAGAATAAAAGTTACACCTTCTTTCTTTGCGTGAACATTTGGGTGGCGTTATGCAAATTTTCCCACATCGTGACGTAGACATGTGGGGGCGTGTTAGAACGAGGCGTTTTAGGTAGGCGTGGTTGACAACTTTTATAAAGAATATCTCTTTGGATTTGAGACTTTAGTCTTTGCAACTTTACAGATCTTCTTTATGCACCAAGAGCTTGTAACACTTCAAAGAGAAAGGAAAAATTGAAATCGCATCATATGACCCCTTTAAGGATGTAGAATATGATCATGCAGAATACGTGCTTTGTAAGTACTAAGAAACAGCTATGTTAATAATAGGCATGCTAATAATCAACTATTTAATAGTGAGAAGTTGTCCCTATTCTAAAGTGTTACAGAAAAAACAACTATCATCATCCTAATTATATAAATATCTATAACATACACACTTTGCAAAAGGATCAGTAAGATTCAGCTTCCACTTCGCACACTCTTCACGTCACCAGCTTGATCGTCATTTCACGTTTCTTCTTAAAATAGTCACCTAATTACTTCTGTATTTCAGTTTTTAAAAAATCCCAAATTGCTAGTGTATTTACAACATCTCAGCAACACCTTGTGTTGACTTGGAAACAAACTCTGAATGTGAATCAGTATCAAATGACAAACAAGAAACACTCACACACGCTATTTCTGTTTTATAATGACATATATCTCTAGAGCATCACAATATTATTATGCCTGAGCATTTGGATGCTGAATAAACATATCCCTGCATAGTTAACGAGGAAGTGTGCCCATCAGCATTCATAGAGTGTTTGCTGTGCTGACATGTATGCATTTCACACTCTGAGACACAACAACGAAAGGTCACGGAATGTCTTGCATTTGACGTTCGGCACACAGGTTCAGATTTAGTAAACACCTGTGTGTGTGTGTGTGTGTGTGTGTGTGTGTGTGTGTGTGTGTGTGTGACAGAGAAAGAAAAACAGAAAGAGAGAAAGTAAGAGAGACCTGGGAAAGGTCGGCGTAGCTTCATTCCCGGGAGGAAAAGAAGCGGCCATCAACTTGCTTTTCAAATTCTAATCAGTCTTTTCTCTCTCTCTTCCTCTCTGCTGCTTCTCGCTCATCAATGGCATCATCAACATGATCATAATAATCAGATCTCTCATCTGAGAGCTCCGTAACACCTGCTGTGCCCCTCTATAACTGTTCACCTCCCACCTCCTCGCTCAGACTCTCATACTCACTATAAAATCATTAAACCCAATGTAGAATCATTACAAGAGCAAGACATGTTTGTGTTCAGGCCCTACACACTTCACGCTGATTTTGGGGGGAAATCAATGCCATAGATTTAAATAAATAAATATGATATTAAAATGTTGACCTCGTTAATTTAGATTAGATTTGCAAGTAATAATCAACCAAGACACAAATTCATATGAATTCATAAATAGGCAATAAACAGAACCATAAACAAAAATTAACATTAAGTATCTAACCATAAACAGAAATGAACATAAAGTTACAACAAAGAATTCATTGTGGTGACTACTGGGAGCAGAATCTGATGTGATGGAATCTTACATTAATACCGAGAAGAAAAAAAACAGCTTACACTGGTTGGATGGTATTATGGTTTAAGCTGAAAGTAACTGGTCTCCAAGCCTGGCTAGGCTGGTCAAGCTGGTTTTAGCTGGTTGTTCCAGCTGGTCTCCCAGCCTGTCCAGTTAAGGAAGTGGCCAAACCCCTCTAAAACCAGCCTGCTAACCAGCTATGACCAGGCTGGATGACCAGCTAAAACCAGCCACCAGCTTAGGCTGGCTTTTAGGCTTTGTTTTTCAGCAGGGTTAATATATGGTATTAAAACTGTGGTATTAAATGATCACTGTAATGTGCCATGGTATACAACGAACCTGTCAACATTGAAATGGCACAAGTTTAATATTTTCACGTAATGTTAGCGTTTTGACACACTTTGGTCATTACCTGGGCAATCATAAGCCGTACGTACAGGTGTTGTCGATGTCAACAAATACCGTCTTCATCGCTGAAAGCTGAAGGACGCTTTTGTAGATTTGTTTCAGTCGATTGTACATAAATATCAGGCATATATTTATTAGGCGCTTCTTTTGTTCTTTGCTTTATAAAATGTATGTTTTGCTGTTAACGTTTTACTGAGTGAGAACAAGTGGCTCTATACGAGTGCGCGAGGGAGCTGTCTGAATCACTCAGAATGAACCACAAACTGACTCATATCATTTGGCAATTCGCTTGATTAATTCACTGAAAAGAACCGGCTCAAACAAGCGATTTGTTCGCGAGTCGGGCATAGATAGTTCAGCTTCTGATTCTGAACAGTTGATGGAAAATTCAGATGACGCACGCATTGAATTGCTAAAATATTGCCAAGGAAATTTCTCAGCCAATCTCAAGTAGGCCTAATATTCCTTTTTAGGCAAGTATTTATCAGTTATGCTTTGGAACTCGTGACAGGAGGACGTTTGTCCGTTGGATGTTGAGCTTTTATAATAAAGAATCATTATTAGTTTGATAATCTCTTACCTTCAGAATTACCTGTAAAGCTGATATTACCACTCGGATTACATCTCATTAATCTATACCCCTCTCTCCCCGCCCTCTCTCTCTTTGTTCTTTCTTTTCTATATATATCTCCCGCCTGCTGTTTCCCCTTACCTCTTCATTTTCTCACAAACCCCTGGCTTTATATCTAAATGATCTTTTTTTATTTCCACTGCCACCCCTTTTTTTTAGAAAAGTACTCCTCCGACATTTGTTCCCTCTGGGTGTCTCCTTCATTTGCTCTTTCCCACTTCTTTTTCTCTCTATCTGTAATTACTACTCAGTCAGGAGACATTTTAATATGTGGCAAAGTAGCTATCCTCTGCTCACAGCTTAGTCATTTTTCATTTTTAACTTTCCCTCTCTTTTCTCAGTTTCCTTCATCCTAAATCTCTCTCCTCGTCTGATCTTCTACTCATGTTTTTCCATCTCCTAAATCTGTTTATCCTGTCTTCTCATATACGGCATAATCCGTCGCATAGTCCTAAACATACACACAGAACTGGGATAAACCATTTCCGCTGCTCATAAAGACGCTCTTCATTTAAACAAACCACTTTTTGCACACAGTATTTCAGCACATCCTCCATTTATCAAGGAAACCTCAATCCCCTGATGCACTAGCTGGCAGAAGGTGGGCAAACACACACACACACACACACACAAGGTCTTCCAGAGAGACGCGCATCTGTGTCCCTCTCTCTGTCACTTTTCCATCCCCTGCAGAGTAACATGATTGCCGCCCCCTGGGTCGGAACACAGCGTGTGCATTTGTGTATGTGGGTCTCTTTAACACCACGAGGCAGTGGGACTGGAGAGCTGAGCTCTAATGGTGATAGATTCTCAGCATAACGGATGTGGCTCCACTTCAGATAAAGTGGGTCATGTCTGAGGTGCAGCGATGAATTTGCACAGTGCCAAATCCAAATGCATTAGCCTCTCTCTGTTTTACTTAATGAGGACGGCGGAGGAAGCGCCGGGGTGTGTGTGCTTGTGCCGCACTTCAACCATTTGAAGTGCACATGTACGAGTGCCAACGAGTAAGTATTTGCGTTAGGGTTGTGTGTAACTCAGACGGGAACAGGAAGTGCTGATGACTCACTCTCATAGAGTAATACAGCGGGTGTGCTGATGTATTTTGGCCTATTTTTCAGGTTGTCTCGTTAAGACATCTTCATTGCCTCTGTCATCATCTTTTTTAGGCTTTTTATGCCTTAATTAGACAGGACAGTGAAAAAAGACATATGGGATTGGAAATTATGCACTCTGGACTCAAACTTGTGTCCCCGCAGGTGCCAAAAAAGCATCTGGAGACTTAAGTCACATTTAAAAATATCTGAATGTCATTGCATTAAATTCAAAATGTCAAACTGTGTGGCATATGCAAACCTCAGAACTAAACTTTACTTGGGCTTGTTTGCAGTGACTTTAATACACCTGGTGTAAAGGGGATTTTTAATATATAAAGTCATGTATCCTAGAAGTGTTAACACAGGTGTTGTTCAGTATGATGAACATGTCATAACACACCAAACCGACATCAAAGAACTAGCAACAACCTAAGCAGACTGTGTTGTCACCTTGCGTCACCTGTGGCTGGGCCAAAAAGTTGCACTTAAACACATGGCAGTACCAGCAGGTGGCAGTAGTCTTATCTAGTCTTAAAGGGGTGCCCATTTTCCACAAAATGATATGATTCTTTAGGGTCCTAATGAAAAGTCTGTAATAGGGTTGTGCCAATAGACTTTAGTATCGTGTATCGACGATAGTCAGAGATATTGCCTGTGGCTGATGCCTTTGACGATAGCAAGACGATTATTATTATTATTATCAGACTAGTAATACTATCTAATTAATAATAGGGCTTATTTGTTGTATTATATTTCTTTTTCCACGTTTTTACAGTGTTGCGCGTTATAACCAATCAGACACGATTAGTGTTGTCACGGTACCAAAATTTCAGTATTCGGTACCGATACCAGTGAAAATCCACGGTTCTCGGTACCAATTTCGGTACCAAAGCAAAACACAAAAACATGCTAATTGAACAACATTTTTATTAATAACGTTAAACAAAAATTAAATGTACAAAACCAATGCCATTCTTTATACTTATTTAAAATTGTTTCAAGTTTTTCCACAAGTAATAAAAGTATGAAAAAAGTAAACAAGTTTCACCCAAAAGTTTAGTCATAGTTCTGCTGCCACTGAAAAACATCTGTAAACTGTTGTCTGTTTTAGGGTTTGCTGGTGT
>NW_015546062.1:972497-977958 GCF_001515605.1 Sinocyclocheilus anshuiensis | reverse complement strand
CCACTGCTTTTATGAAGTGGTTGCCAGGTTTTCACAACAAAACCCGCCCAATCGCGTTTCGAGTGTGTCCCCGTTAAAAATCGCGTTCCGGGGATAAAATACGCATGTTTTGGCGGGATTCCCCCATTCCAGGGGCTAAATATCACGTTAATGGGGTCGTTTTTCAACCGCGGCAACAGTGTTAAAGCAGCCCAATTCCGCGGGAAAACCGCGGACTTGGCAAGACTGGAAGAGGATAGCTTTTGGATAGCGCATCAAGAACCGGGTTGACCGGGTACTCGGTACCACCGGTACTTAAGAAAACCTGGTACCGTAACGTTTTCATTTTTTTAGTACCGACTTGGTACCGAAATACCGGGTCTTTTGACAACACTAGACACGATTATGCTGAGCTTTTGAATGCAATGGCCAATCAGAGGCGTTCAGACGAGTCACCACTGAAATAGCGGAGTTCCGTTGACTGAATTCTGACTCGCAAATTCTCTCATCATAAACAACAAAGTGCAGATGTACCTGCGATGTAAGTATAAGACATTTATTCATCATACAGTGTAAATTCACTGATTATAACGAGTGTTTTTAAAGTGCATAAACTCGCGCTAGACTGAGCGTGTGATGATGTTCTTTGGTAATGTAATGTTCTTTGCTCGTTTTCTGTAGCTGCTTTCTGGATAACTGAGGAAATGTAAGCATTATAATTAGTAACTTACAATGTTTCTATTAATTTGTTTTCATGTTAAATACAAATTCAGTCATATTAAAAACATTAGGCTACTTTTAGCCTTACGCTGGAGATGGTTCACTTTCAGGCAATGAAACTAAGTAAATAAATAATTAAATAAATTAGCACGATAATATCGTGTATCGGCGTTCTCACAGGCTGACGATAGGACGATATGAAAATTGAGCATATCGCCCAACACTAGTCTGTAACATAGTTTGGTTAAAATTTCTCAATTGTAGAGTAAAACAGCACCATTTTTACCTTGTCAAAAACAGCTCAGTCTACAGCAAGCCATTTTATTGCATGTAATAAATGCAAATGAGCTCTGTTCACCCCGCCCCTCTCTTCCGAGCCGCTCTCTGAGAGACAGTAAACTTTAGCCGCATTCATCGTGATACTTGCAAACTAGCACATTATTAGGAAAGGCGATTTGCAAAGATTAATTAAAGGTGGGGTACTGTAAGCGATTTCTGGTAGCCAGTGTTGATATTTCAAATCACCAAAACAAACACGCCCCTACCCCAAAAGGGTCTCACCCCTATTTTGATAGCTCCGCCCCACACATACGTACGCAACCCAGGCAACGAATATGGCGGAATCTGCTGTGCCAGCCGGCCGAGGGTATGATGTCATCAATAAGTGAAAGCAATGTGTGTTACTATGGTAATACAGGTCAAATGTGTTTTGGTAGTACTGTGTGTTTTAACGTGCATATATGTGTTTTAACAGCATATATTAGTTCTGTGACTCAAAGCAAAACCAATGTTACTCACCTATCGAGAAGAAACAAAGCAACCTCGGCGTCCGATCGCAGGCCTTCCCACTCCTTGAGCTCTCTCCAGCGCTGGAAATCTGATCCGATATTTACACGGGTCCTACTTCTTGCCTTATCATAAATCTTCTTTTGTTCCGCAGACGTTTTCCTCTTTTGTTTTTTAACCACTATCTCTATCTTTCTGTCGTCGCTCGGCTCGGCTAATGTCCATCCTGTGCACTTTAGCGCTCTCTCGTCCCCATTATGAGTAGACACACCTCTTACTGCTGATTGCCTACAAGTTTGTTTTGGTACTCGGCCCGACACAGTTTTCTAAAGCGTTTTTGAAAAAATACATACCCCACATTTAAAAAACCTTACACTCACTTGTTCTGGAGGTGAAGCTGGATCACAAATGATTCGCGTATACATAGACGGATTTAGGTAGATCGGGGGCACATTCCCTTCAGAAACAAACTTTAAGTCGCTTCAAACCACTGCGTCTTCAGCGGCTCAGATGTCGGGAGTAAAGAAACAATGGCGGACTGATGACACCTCACTCAGGGCGGGTCTGAGGTAAGACACCAGTCCAGTCTGTGCTGAAATGCTACTGTCAATCAAACAAACGTGGGAGGGGCCTGCGTCTATGTGACATCACACAGACAGGCATCTGAGATCGGCTCGATTTGAGAAAGGGGGAATGATTTAACAAGATTAAAAAAAAACATTGGGTGAATCTTTATCATTATAGGTTGGTTGTGTACACACACTGCCAACACACATTTCAATTAAAAGAACTTGTAAAATTGCATGTTTCATCCGATGACCCCTTTAAGAGAAACCGACATTAGGACTGCGGATATACAAACCACAAACAAAGAAGTTCTTGCTTACCATTTTAGATTTGAATCATGTTGATCAGTTGGTCTTTATTATCTTCATTCCAGACAGTCATATCGTTATGAAAATATTGACGTATTGGGATGTTCAGATGATGACGTAAAATTAGAAGAGCATTCTGTGTGTGCCCTATTGACTTCATCATTTGCTTGCTTTCATGACTTTCGCTTTTTATTCACCAGCTTCTCAGAGTGATCTCGGTAAACACAGCAAAAACTGAGCTTACAAATGCTCAACGATGGCCCATCATTGACCTGGCGGCTGACCGTCAGCTTGAAAAGTGTCTTTTAACTACATTATTTAAAAGTATGTCACTTGGTTTGATATTTTGTTATATAATTTTAAGACCTTCACATTAAGTGTGGCATGAGTGTCCTAATATATTTGGGGTTACTCTATAAGCTCATCTTTTTTTTTTTTCCTGCAAGAGAAAACTCTTGAAATGGCTCTCACATAGTGTATTTACAGTACTTCTGAGACTTTTCTCAGATGTGGAAAACAAACAGTGATGGTGTGGCCTTGAGTTGCTTATCAGTTCTGTAGAGATGCACAATAGCAACTGAGCTCTGACCTTCTGTTCTCTTACTAACAGAAACATTTACATTTATGCATCTGGCAGACATTTTTTTGGCAGACACTTAGATACAACGTGACTTAAATGGCATTCAACATTTAATCAGTTTTCCCTTTCTCTGAGAATCAAACCCATGACCTTGCCGTTACTAGCATCATGCTCTATTGTTTGAGCTAGCTTAATAAAAAAGTCTAGAGGATGGGAAATAAAGATAAAGAAAATTACATTTAGGCTTTAACTCACATTGGTAACTTTTTGCTCAAATCTAAGAAGAAAAAAGACTTAACTAATTTGACCATCTTCCCAAGGGGGTAATCAGTCTTAATTTTCTGATTCATATTAGATCTACTTTTTTTTTAGAATTGACTTTAAAAAGTTATGATCAGTCTTGAAGAAAAAAATTTGACAACTAACTTTTTCTGACTAGTCTAAGCAGTTTATGCAATCTGAGCACCAGCTGACCTACAAAATATCTTTCATTTAATCCCGGCTGTGATGAAATGGATGAAAGCAAACAAGCATGTGCTTGTCTGGAGAGGAACTGAGATTGTTTTTTAGATGAAATCACAAAATCACTGGATTTTGAACCTATATTTATGTATATTTTTGCCAATACTACAGCCACCATTAATCATTTGTATATTTTTGTAAATTTTTTATTGTAATTTGTGTTAAATCAATTGCAGTTTTGATGTATCAGAGATGAAAATGCTCTATTAAACCCAATGTCGAGATCAATACATATTGACGTATGTAAGGATATGCCCACTTACAGTGGTTTTGAAAATGTTATCTGAACGACATCTTTAATAACAATATCAGAATCCTGCTATTAATCAGTTTACTCAGCAGTCAAACGACAAGCAAACTTATATTCACATGCAAAGCCTTCACCATTTCACGATATCAACTCAAATTAGTTTGAATCTCAGTGTGTCCTGTATACCAAGCACTACGCTGCAGCTCCAAGAAGCTGATCTTCTTAAACATCTTGATGAATACAAAACGGGTAATTGAGAACATGAAAGTACATTTGCTCTGTGGATAGCGATTAAGCGATTAATTCTTATATTGACATCTGGGGCATCGAGAAGTGTTGGCCTTTTCATTCAGCCTCCTTCCTCCCCTCACTTTGTTTCCAATCTATCATGAAAAACAACATTGTTGAGAATCTGAATCCGTTGCAGGGGCAATTACGGCCTAAACACAAAAGCCTGTGTTGGTGGAGCTGTTTGTGTAATCATAGTAATTTTACCAAGAGCTACTAATAATGGCTTTCAAGGCCTGTCCATAGCTGCTTTTAATTACCTTGCGAGCTTCTGCATTGATTCTTTTCCTCCATCTTTCCTGCCGCCCCCTCCTCTCCATCTCCTTTCTTCATCTCACTCGTAAAGCAATCGTGATATCGTGATATCGTAAAGCAATAACAACTGTGTCACAACCCAGATTTCGGCAGTATAATCAACGGGATTAATTCAAAGCCAGAAGACGTGTGTTTGCGCCTGCTTTCACAGCTTTCTTTTTGGACCCTCATTCTCACGCACATGCACGCGCATCATCTTCGTTCTGTTTTTCGTTTCTGCCAACTGTCATCTGAAAGGGGGTGGTGAAGTACAAAAGGAAGCGATTTAGCCCCTAGACAGGGAGAGAGAGGGATGTAGGGTCTACTTGAGAAAAAACAAATGATAGCGAGCAGAGGTGGATGCTGGGACTTGGGGTCGGGATGCTGAATTAAAGATGGAGGGATGAAAAAAGGAGTAGGAGTGAGAGTGAAGGACAAATGCCCCTCTGGCTGCTTTTAAACCTCCCAGCAGAGCCAAGACTTACCATAGCCCACAGTGTGACAGAATGAAAGTGTGTGCGTGTGTGTGTGTGCCTACAGCATGTGGGCCGTGGGAGTGTGTGATGTTCTTAAACTTCAGGCTTCTTGGACTTTATGAGCGTAACATACCACATTAGGCAGCATGGGGGTTTGACTTTGTGTGTGTGTGTATGTGTGTGTGTATGAACGCTGGCTGATTTAAACAAGCGGAGAACTCCATAAAACTTTATAAAACATAAGGGAGTCAAATCCACCGACTGCATTCGTTCACTAGACCCGTGTGCTAGTGAAGACATGTAAAATGTAACTCAGGGTTAGCTTAGGTCGCTTCGTCCACTCCTGTCCTGAAATTCGGAGCGTGTGCCAGCTAGTCCGAGCCTGCTCAGAGTGCCTAAGTAAGAGTGTGCGAGCGCATTTGTATGCGTATGTGTGTCATTGTTCCCGCTGCAGCTGTATAGCTGGCAGAAAGTCTGGATGGTACTGCTCGGTTGGGATATTTCACAAGTGGATGAGGGCATCTTCTAGCCCTTTTATTTCCAGACTGCCGCCGGTTTCACTAGAGGACTGTGGTTTATATAGCTCTTTTTATCCTCTCGTTGAGAGCCTTGTGACATATGTACATATATACAGTACAAATGAACTAAAATGGTTTTTTGCTTTGTTAGATGGAGCATGACTCGACTGAAC
>NW_015546062.1:969546-972473 GCF_001515605.1 Sinocyclocheilus anshuiensis | reverse complement strand
GAACCGCTGAAAAACGAATAAAGAAATCTGTTAAGGTAATGCCTTCAGGAGAATTCGTGTCAAACTGCAGTTCCAAATCATTCCTTGGCAAGATGCAAATATTTTTAATATATTCATCCCATGGTGCTTCATGTCCAGAGCAATGGCAGTTGTGTAAGAGTGTTTCTTCAACTATGAGCACTTTTAGCCCTGTGGAATTTTAGAAAGTAATGTACTTTTTTCACTAGTTTACTTAATTTTTAATAAAACTACTAATAATCTCCAACTGCAAAGTATAATATAGGAAACTTCTGTCATATTTTCTGAAAGTAATGAAAATGTCCACCACATCTCAAATGATGTATTGTGTTTAATAGTGTTTTGTGGTGGAAATGAAGGTGCTGGAAATTCCATTTTTAGAATAAAATGACCATTTACATAGCTGGCATTTTATGCATCCTAAATATACACAACTACATAATATTTCACATGTTTTAACACTTTTTGCATAAGTTGACAAAATTACAATTGTCTGGAAAAAAACACATATCAAAAATTTGCATTGATTTATTTTTTTCATATTCTTCATTGGCGGTTTTATCTTTAGTAAACAAGTTTAAAAAAATACTTATTCTAGATTTAAACAATAGTTTTAAATATGACCTTCATATAACAAAAAATAACTATTGGTAGTAGTAGTAGTAACATAAAATGTTTCCCTTTTTTACTAGTTAAAATACAATTCAAGCCTTGGTACATGCAAAGAAATATCCAAAGTTGAAGAAACATTGTGTGTGTTTGCTTAAACATATTTTGGGGACAATTTTGTACCCAGAGTTAAATCTGTGAAAACTTGGCCTCTCCATTTTTTAAATATATATATTTTTGTAAATGTACAAATTCAGAATGTCTTCTCTCGGTTTTCTCTCAGTGCTCTCAGTACGTGTGTGTATGTGTGTGTGTGCACATGCATGTGACCAGGCCATGCAGAGAAATGCATTCTGCATAATAATGACACAAGCACAATAATGTATGTGTGTGAGAGCTGCACACTTCTGAGCCAATGACCGCTAATGTCCCCAAGTGCATATTACACACACACACACACACACACACACATACACACACATCCATACAGACCCAGTCAGTCCCCTGCTATTCCCTGATTTGCACATACACCTTATGCTATATTGCTTGGCAGAGAGACATAAAGAGCAATATATAATGGATAAAGAGATAAACTGGGCTTGGGGGAAAAGAAGGAAATTGAGAGAAAAGAGAAGGGAAGAGAGATGGAGCGAGTGAAACGTGTCCGCTTTACATTCCTCACCATGACAATAATGCAGAGAGATGAGAAAATTAAAAATTGATGTGAGTAAATAGTTTTAAACGTCCCACTGCTATACAAAAAAGCTCCTGCTGGATATCACCCAAACTGAACGATGACTTGAAATTCAAAGAGAGCGACAGACAACAAGAAGGTGAGCAGAGAGAGAAATGAGACTTCTGAAAGTGAAAATAAAGAACTTCAGTGCTGGAAGGAGTGATTGAGGGAAAATATGAAAACACAGAGTGATAAACAGGCTGGGCGAGAAGAGGGGAAATGAGGGAGAACAAGGAATTTTAGTGGGCTGAAATAGAAATGTGAGAAAGATCTGCTATAACAAAAATGCAATACAGCACAGATGCGAAGTGCACACTTCAGCAGACCGAGAGAGAAATTAGGAAATTTAACAAAAGAGTCAAAGAGAGAGACTATTAAGCAAAGAAATTAGGGCTACAATCAGAAATGGGCTGGCCATAGGGATCAGTGGGTGAGGGAATCTGCAAGAAAATTAAAGTTTAATTCTAATGGTACATTAAACTGCTATTTGTAATACTTAACATAAAGTATGCTGTCTAATGTATAATGTTTAAGAGAGAATGTTTTTGACCCTGATAATGAATCAAAATTTCACTTGTATACATTATTGTACTGGATTTATTTTTATATGGATGTATTTTACATTTAAATACGTAATCAGTAAAAATGAGTTTATTATCAGCAATTTGATGACTTTGATTATTTTGATTCAACTTTCAATGCAGTTCAGAGTTATTCAAGTTCAAAAGAAAAGCATTTATTTGAAATAGAAATCTTTTGTAACATTGTTAATGTTTTTAGTGTCATAACAGCATAACTGCTGAATATTAATTTATTTTAAAAAAACTCGGACTCAAAACATTTGAAAAATGGTTATAGTTAACTAAAACTGAAACTAAAATCAATAAAAAAGAAAAGTCATTATTAGAAATAAAATAAACTATATATGTAAAATATATTTTAGATAGATAGATAGATAGATATTCCTTTAAATACTTTATGGTGTAAAGCAATGGCTCCTGCAGAACATTCCACCTCTTACATGTAAACATATTTTTTATGTGTATTATAAATTATGTGGTGGACAGTTCTGCTGCTCTCAAACTGTGAACAGTCAATGTATGTTTTTTGTAAAGCATACACTATATAATTGAGGAATTTGTAAAAGAAACATAAATCAAATCATATCTGCTTAAGCTTAAGTTGTTTGCAGCCCCCCAAAAAAGACAATAGAGAGCAGAGAGACTAAAGAGGGGCAGTGGTGTAACAATGTCTGGTGGAGGTGGAAATAGAACCACAACAGATTTTCTGTATGTAAATGAGCACAAAACAGCCACAGGCGTCAAATTTGGACACCTGGACTGAATGCCCTGCTACAGAGCACCTGCCGAACACACACACAGCTTCCTCTACAAAATACAGCCCACGGCAACTACCACAAAAATCACTGTCCCCTACATCACAGATATCACATCATAACTTGAGTGACTACCAGGAATAGCTACTGTATGTGTACAGGTGTGTGTGTGTGTGTGTGTGTGTGTGTGTGTGTGTGTGTGTGTGTGTGATACACATAAAGCTAAAA
>NW_015546062.1:963541-969512 GCF_001515605.1 Sinocyclocheilus anshuiensis | reverse complement strand
GTGAGAGCTTGTTTAGCTGGTTCAGGTGTGTTTAATTGGGGTTGGAGCTAAACTCTTCAGGATACCGGCCCTCCAGGACCGAGTTTGGACAGCCCTGGTCTAGACCATTTGAGTAGGGACAGAGACTAAAGAGCTTTTTAACATGCACAGTGTTTAAGAGTAGCAACGTGTGTGTGTGTGTGTGTGTGTGTGTGTGTGTGTGTGTGTGTGTGTGTGTGTGTGTTACGCATAAAGCTGAAAAGGTCAGAAGTCAACAGAGTGAGAGAGAGGAGCGAATGTTGTTGAAAAGTTTAATATGAAAAAAATCCATACGGATGTCAGATCTGCAGCCTGAGTTTACCTCCAGGACATGAAGCAAGAACAATTTTATACTGCCATTTCCAGCCATGTTAGAGAGATTCGCCTCAAAATGAGGCCTTCCTTCAAAGCATAGTTCACCCTAAAATGAAAATTCTGTCATCATTTACTCACCCTCACGTCATTCCAAACTTATATGACTTTCTTTCTTTTGTGGATCATAAAAGAAGATATTTTGAAAAATGTGACCCTGGACCAAAAAAACAGTCATAAGTAGCAAGGGTATATTTGTAGCAATAGTCAACAATATATTGTATGGGTCAAAATTATCGATTTTTATTTCATGCCAAAAATCATTAGGATATTAAGTAAAGATTCTGTTCCATTAACATATTTTGTAAATTTCCTGCCACAAATATATCAAAACTTAATTTTTGATTAGTAATATGCATTGCTAATGACTTAATTTGGACATTTTAAAGGCAATTTTCTCAATATTTAGATTTTTCCAGATTCCAGAATTTCAAATAGTTGTATCTCGGCCAAATATTGTCCTATCCTAACAAACCATACATCAATGGAAAGCTTAAAATAACCCTTATGACTGGTTCTGTGGTCCAGGGTCACAAATGTCCTTGTGGCCATACAATGACAATGGGTTCCAATGCATTCTTCCACATAATTCTCTCGTTTTTCACAGAAGAAAGTCTGATTTGGAAGGACACGAAGGTGAGTAAAGGATAACAGAATTTTCATTTTTGGGTAAACTTCTTTTACTCTGAAACAACAACCACCTGCCTGCATCCATTTTCTGTAACCAGTCCCTTAATAACCAATTCCGTTTGCTTCAACAAAATCCACGTACGCACATAAATGTCACTCTGAGAGTCATATACTGCCATCCATCTTCCAAATATAAGCAATCTTTTTTTTTAATTAGACAATTTCCTGTAGCAGTCAGTCGCATTCCTCAGAGCTTCATTAGTTGAACACAGATAAGGTGAAGGAGAATCATGGGCAATTAAAGCGGTATATACTGACAAATTCCACTCTTCCCCGAGGTGCTAGAGGTCGATATTCACCTCAAAAAGTGAATCATACAGATTTGTGTGTTTGCATCAGAAATTACTGTTAATATAACAGCTTGCACAGCAATGCGATTTGCCGGTGAGGCAGAGGGGGACGCGAGTCATCCCTATACCGTGTGCGAGAGATGATAACATTATTTCTTTTTCAGATGAGTTGCGAGATTGTCGAGCGCTCCAGGTTTGGTCTCAGGGGTACAAGACACAAGACTTCCAAATCTCCGGCCCAGCCACAGTCACGGCTGCATTCATTCAGACTAAAAACCTTCCTGTCTTATTATGCCTTTTCCTATTCTCGCTAAGAGCACCCAGGAGCCGAGTTCCCGCAATCACCCATCGTCAAGGTCGCAAGTCCGGGATGTCTCAGCACCTCGCGCACGCCCCTCGAACCAAGACAATCTCGGAAACGTAATCCATTGTTAGAGAAAGTAATCTTCGGGCCTCGGGCCAATTCTGCTCGCCAGCCCTGGAAGGACAAACTCTCCGCATCGCCAGCACAACAGCAAGATGACCTCACGGCCGCTTCTTTGTTTTTTACCAAACAATAAGGAGTCTAACCACCGCAAGCGCATACTCACAAGTGCTGCCCTCGTCCTCGAGGCGTGCTTTGAGATTTAATTGTGGAATTACCAACAACTTTTTGATGTTTTTTGTTTGGTGGTGTAAATTCAATTTGAATTTTGAACCGCTTACTAATTATCCCAGATCAAAGGTTCACTCCCAAGCCTGAATTCATTGTTCTCAGGTTGGGAAGGGGGACCGAGTTGTGCTGATGCTGCAGTGTTGGATGGTGTTGTACTGTCTGGCTCTGATCCACGTTTGAAGTGCTTATCAATCCCACATCTCACATCACCTCAATTTGTTTTCAAAGTAATCTCCAGATAATCATTATCGCTGAGAGCATCTATCATTTAGCGTTTTGGTGTTTCCTGTGAGGGCTCTCTATTGCCTGACCATGTATTCATTCCTCTCAGTGTGGCCCTTGACCCGTAACAGTGGTGCAGATCGCTTTGTGAAAGTGTACAGGAAAGTAATTACCTTCATTTATGTGCCGTTCCTTCCAAGTTAAGTGTCGGTTTTCAATCAAGTCCTCTCTTTGTATTTAAGCAGTAATTCTCTGCAATTTGAATTCCATTTTAATTTCAAAATTTGAAATGAGGCAGCAAACAGAATAGAGAATCTAATACAGCATTCAGTTATTTGAATTAGAGTGCAAGGTATGGACTTAAAAATTCATATATGACTGTAACTGGCAACTAGAAAAGCAAAGTTTGTCCAGACAACTTTGACCTTAAAACTTTGTTTTAAAAGTTTTGAAAATGTTGAAAAAGCCCTGAAGGTTTAAGATAGATAGATAGATAGATAGATAGATAGATAGATTAGAGCCCTGCACTGGCCTCAAATTTAGGCCCTAGCCCGGCCCTGGCCCTGGCCCTGGCCCTGGCCCGAGACGCTCAGGCCCTAGCCCGGCCCGTGTCCGACAGCTTATCAGAATTACCGGCCCGAGCCCGAGCCAAGCCCGTCTTTTTTCCCCTTCTCCCAAAACAGCTTATACTACTGTTTCAGCAATCAATAGTTTTGTAGTTCAGTTAGTTCAGTTTTGTATGTAATAGCAAAGTGATTATATTTCGTTTCTTTTTTTTATATATATATATTTTTTTTCGTTTTAACGTTAAACCTAGATAAATGTGCGCTATATCCAATAGTTTGTACGGAGAGTGGAAGCTAAAGCGCACTTTGCAGGATATGGAGGCGCCAGCGCGATCACTTTTTTCAGTGGATAAGGAGAAGCCTAAAACAGGCCCGAGGCCCGGCCCGCGTTTGAACTATGACGTGAAAATTGACCCGAAGCCCGGCCCGAGGGGCGTAAAAAAGTCGGGGCCCAGGGCTCTAAGATAGATAGATAGATTTGGAAAGTTGTCTTAGCAATAACTGAAATAATTTTGAAGCACTAAAATCAACTAGAAATAAATAAAACTAAAACTAAACTGAAATAAAAATAAATGAAACCTAAATAGTAGTAAAATAACAAAAACCAATTAAAAAATTATCTCTCTCTCTTTCTGTATATATAGGCCTATATACATGCTAAAATTCAAATTAAAACTGTAAACATAAACAAAAACGCTACTTCAAAATATTAATAAAACTATTATAGTAAACAAATAATATTAAAATAACGCTGATTCTAGTTGTTTCCTGTGGCGTGTGGCTAATTTAATTCAAATTCAGGAAGCCAGTTCCTCAGTTCTGAATGTTGCACAATCCTACAATTCTCATTTACCAGCCCACTGCTGAGCGCTTCAGTGGGCATATCAGTGAGAGCAGAAGACTGGGAGGGAAATGTGATTGTGTTTGTGTGTGTGAGCGCTTCACCCCTGACCTGCCACTCAGCTCCAGACGGGTGGGTGGCCTGCAGTAAAATGTCCTCATTGATCATCTGTTCTCACTTTGTGATGGTGCCATGTTTTTGCTGTTTGCTGCAGTCACCTACACAACTAGTTTTCACACAGCTACTTACTAACTTTGCACTCTCTCTTTCTTTAATGTTTCCACTGGATGCAGGATCTTTTAGCCTCCACTCTAATGTGTTGCTCTTTCTTCCCAGTGATTCTTCGGCTACCTCAGTTGTTTGTTATTCTTCCCTCCGTCTCTTGCTCTCTAGTCTCCTCAGTCAAGTCTGGTGGCGTGCACACTAGCCTCTTTAACTTCCCATTCTCCACTGTTTCACAGACCATTGAACTGTGCAGTGTAGGTGCTGAGACCTTCACGCTGTTCTCCTTTAAACCTTCAGCCTTTTCTTCCTCCTTTTTTCCCCGCCTCTCTCTTTCCTTACAATGGTACCAGGGTATCTGGGTGTTTCATCAAACATGGGCACTTCTGGCCCAGAGGACATTTAGAAATCTTTGTTTAGATCATCAGGAATGTGTAATCATTCATATTTTATAAAGAAATTTTATAGTTTAACATTGAAAGAGTGGGTCTTCTTGACATAAAATCCATTTGAAAAGTAAAAATAATAGCTTAAAAACTGGTAAAATGTACCAACAATGACATTTAAAAAATATACACTTTTTGATATACCATTAAAAAACAAAAAAAAACAGGTAGCCAATCTGAATTAGGACATTTAGGCTATCCATCTAATAGTAGCCTACCAAAATCTTATTAACAGTAGAAGTTAAATCTTACTGTAGTCTTCAAATCTGGGTACTGTCTTACGTTTTAAAATCACAAAGGGAGTTTGGTCCCATCAGGCTAACGCGACAGTCACGACTAGTGCAGCTGTAAGGTTTACTTTTTCTTTTGTTTTTTCTCGCGATCTTTACAACACGCATTACATTACGTATTTCATGGCACACTCGTTTTATGCGTATTTGGCGCCACCTATTGTTGTGGGTGTATTATTGACATGTCAAAGTCTAGACCCTGAATATAAGACGACCGCGTTTTTTCAGATGTATTTCCAAGAAAAAAAACATCGTCTTATATTCGGGTCAATACGGTAATAGCAGTAAAAATAAATGAAGGGATAGTGAAATGTTTCCAAGGCAGTTGGCCTTCATATAACAAAAAAGAAAAAACCTTATCTGTTGTTTAAACAATCAACCCCTGGGACATAAAAGTGCTGGAAGTTGAAGAAACACCCATCTATGGCATTTTGGTAATTTCCCAATCATTTTTCTCCATCTTTCACAAAGGATTTCCTGCCCCACCTCTTACTGTGCTTATCGGTAAAAGTGCCAAAAAAAAATAATAATAATAATTAGAAAATCTTTTTTTATCACTCCGGCTGGTACAACACATTCAAAAGTATATTTTTAATAAAATACTTACAGAGTGCAGATTTCTTCTGTGTAAAACTGACTGCTTTCAGACAGGTTCCTTGGCTGCGCACACTCTCTTGAATAGGTACTTATTTTGAATATAGGCGACTGCTAAAAAAGTATGTTGTATATTGTAGGAATTTGTGTATATGGATGTAATCTGGACATACTATATTGACCATGTTGTCATTATCACATGACCTACAAGTGTCAGTTGTGTCACATCACTGTCATACACAAATCCTCTCCTGTGGCCTCATGGGATAGTAAATTGTCCCTCGTATGCATGGAGGTTTTAGAATCTCGCCGGGAGTAGTAGGCCATCTGGGAACTTTTTGCCTACTCTTTTATGAGTACTGTGAATTTGGACATACATTTTTTGTCACATACTGTTTTTCGCCAGCTATATATAGTAAGGAAGTATGCAATTTCGGATGCAGCCCTTGTGTCTACCATTGCCAAACAGACTCAGACCATTAGCTGGCCATTGTTGCTATGTTGAGCTGGTCAGAATGCTTAAACAAACAGAGTAATATTTGGACATTTTGCCACAGAGCCACAGCGTTTACATATTTTCTGCTTATATAAAGTTGTCGCTGCATATTAAAGGGGTCATATGATGCGATTTAAATGTTTCCTTTCTCTTTGGAGTGTTACAAGCTCTTGGTGCATAAAGAAGATCTGTAAAGTTGCAAAGACTAAAGTCTCAAATCCAAAGAGATATTCTTTATAAAAGTTAAGAGTCAACCACGCCTACCTAAA
>NW_015546062.1:940120-962106 GCF_001515605.1 Sinocyclocheilus anshuiensis | reverse complement strand
TTAGAACGATGAGCTTTGTAAAAATCGACGCGTTTCAGAAAGGCGGGGCATAGAGGAGAAACTATAATGTACATTATATGGAAAATAATGTGTTTTTTTAACTTTAAACTGCATAAACACATTGCATTACACCAAATACACAAAATAATGTTCTTGTTAGCAACGTCATATGACCCCTTTAAACAGGGATTAGAGATGGTTTTTAAACATTTAAAATGCACACTTTGGCTTTCAGTATTTATAGGAAAATAAGTGAAAAATCTCTCTCATCCACTCCCCTCTTCTTCTTTTTCAATCTCTCTCTCCCTGCATGAGGATGTGCTGAGGTCAGATTTGACTCACATCTC
Organism: Sinocyclocheilus anshuiensis; assembly: GCF_001515605.1. Lineage (NCBI taxonomy): Eukaryota > Metazoa > Chordata > Actinopteri > Cypriniformes > Cyprinidae > Sinocyclocheilus > Sinocyclocheilus anshuiensis. Next base: position 961,759 of record NW_015546062.1, on the reverse strand, counting down.
ACACACACCTGTCCCGAGTAAGGGCTGCTCCCTCCAGCCCTCTGCACTCATCCACAGCCTCATTATCACCTCCACGCTCTCCACATAATGTAATTGGTGCAGGCGGCATTAGTCTCCCTCTCAAGAAGCTACGAAGCCTTTCACACACACTCCATCTGGAGCAGGGGCCCGTTTTAGTTCTAATGGGCCCTTCATCCAATCAAACCTAGTGAGGGCTTTAGTGCCACTCAAACTCCTGTAATTACTGCAAAAGCCTGGAACCTTTACCTCATGTGGGTAGGGAACAGAGACGTGACGGGAGCCTTGGAAACTGGTGGAAGGATGAGGCAAAGAAATGAAAGTAGGAGCGAGAGAAAAGACAGAGGTTAGGGGGCTGTTAAACAAGCACGGGGCAGAGTTTGCAAAGTCATGGCAACTCTGTCCCCTATACGGAAGAATGTTCACCTTTGTTGGCAGTCAACCACAACATCCACTTAAGTCTGGCTCGCTCTCCTCTCCACCTTTTCTTTTCATGTTTCACAGTCTCGTCTTTCATTTTTACTCTCTCTCTCTCTACATTAGCAGCTTTGTTTCTCACAAGTCTCTCTCTAAGATAAAATTCCAAAGTTGATTGATTTTCTTGGTGTAGGAGAACAAAACTGAAAGGTTTTTGCTCATGATTTTGTGATATTGTCAAAGTGAGAGATGAATAAAAGTACATATTTTGTACTAGTCAACTAGTCACAGGTATTTAAAATTTTATTTGAAAAAATGTTCGGAAACAAATCTGTAAAAATGGGGTACAATGCACTGTATTACAATGAAGGAATTTTCCGTATTGATTGCTTACAGTTTTTTTTTTGTTTACCGTATTTAGAATTTTGCACTGCATTGGGTTGTGTTTTAGGGTTAACAGAAATGTGGGTAAAATTAATGAATAATGTCCATACAGATTTTTTCTGTTTTTTAAGGCTACGAGTTATATTTAAAAAAAAAAAAACCTGTTTAAAGTTATCATTTTAAAAAGTCTTATATTATTAATATTATAACTTTGGCAGCCCTAAAAAAAAATTTTTTTTCCACAGATAGACCCCTTTTTGCTGCCCCATGTGGATCCCTAGATCCAAAATCTGAAAGCCCCTAAAGAAAGTATATATTTTAATCATGTGGTTATGCTTTAGTACCAATTTAGTACCAGTTATTTAAGAGTCATATTTGGGGGTCCTCGTTTTGGGGGTTTTGTGACCCCTAAGTTACTGTGACCCAAAATACCATTAAACTACCATTTATCTTAGCACTTGTTAGAAAAAAACTAATTTCAGATTGCTAAATTTCTATCTGATTCTCAAGCTGTGAAATAAAGACACTGAGAAATAATACATTGCTATTCTGCAAGCTTATCCTCCGTGCTGAAACAATGCATTGCTATTCTGAAGTCTTATTCTCCATGCTGAGAAAGACATAGTCAGGCACCAGACAGCAAATCTGCCACTCAGACATCTCACAGGACAAGAGGAAGAAAAATTTGATCTGAATCAGACTGCACTTCACAACCCAAGTCTGAATTATTGACAACTCGTGTCTGGCGAGGGTTTGCCTTCTCACAAGTGACACAGACAGAATCGGGTCCAGTACGAACAGGCACATTTCAATAATTCACATACTTATCAGAGAGCAAGCAATTAAATTCTCACAATGAATATGCTTGGATTCAATCAAAGCGAGCCGCAGAAACAGCTTGAGAGTGATAACCCTGAAAAATAAGCCTGTTTAATTGGCGCACCTTTCTAAGTGTGTTTCATTAGAATAATAGCCGAGACTTCTGGGAGAGATGGAAGAGTTTCGGTTTCATAACAGCGGTGTGCTGGCCTTGCTCAATAACGTTTGTAGTCAACTTGACCACAAGCGTCTTATTCATCATTTCTGTCATTTAAAAGCCGCGCAGTCTTCCAATAACAATCTCTTCAGCTCTGAAATTAGACATAAAATATTGCGTCTAATATGAATGACCGCAGGCAGGCAGGCAGGCGATGAGAGCGAACAAGAAAATGAAAGGAGTGTCTAATCAGTCGAATCAGATTGAAGATAATTACGGTGAAATACAGTTAACGAAACACGCCACCTGCGACAAACCCAGCCTGTGTAACGGCTCCATAAAACACAATGATTAATCCAGCCCTTCCTTGAAACGATTTGAAATAGGTCCGCTCTTCCCTGTTTATCTCCTCGTGCTCAAATTAAAGGTATTCACGAGTTTTAGCACACATATGACTCTTACTCGCTTTTCTATCTTCTGTGTTGTTGAGAAACAATAGGATTCCTAAAGGAACATCTGTTTATATAAGGCTATAAAATGTGTAATCTATTACAGTGATAAGAGAAATCCAGGTAGCTATGTAACAGTTTACCAGCAGCTCTCCCTCTATAGGTCGCCTTAATTTATCTATTCTGAGCCTGGGTTTAGTGTTCACTGTGAAATGAGAGTAAAAATAGGAAGCTAGTACCTGAAGGCTTTACTACATGTCTGTTTTTAACATACTGGTAGGAGGGCTTCCACTGTAATTAAATGTCAACATTTTTATTTTACTGGGGGAATTACATAACCATACACTGGAATCAAAGGATAAACCTTGGCTTAAGATAACGGCTTCCTCATGGCATTACAGAACAAAGTGTCAAGTGAAAATACCAATTTCTGTCCTACATGCACCTGCTAATGCCGGCAGCCATATCACCCTGTAGCCCAAGACTAGTTACCCACTGAAGCTAAGCAGGGCTGAGCCTGGTCAGTACCTGGATGGGAGACCTCCTGGGAAAAACTAGGTTGCTGCTGGAAGAGGTGTTAGTGAGGCCAGCAGGGGGTGCTCACCCTGTGGTCTGTGTGGGTCCTAACGCCCCAGTATAGTGACGGGGACACTATACTGTCAACAAGCACCGTCCTTCGGATGAGGCGTTAAACCAAGGTCCTGACTCTCTGTGGTCATTAAAATATCAGGATGTCTTCCGAAAAGAGTAGAGGTGTGACCTCGGCATCCTGGCCAAATTTGCCCATTGGCCTCTGATCATCATGGCCTCCTAACAATCCCCATATCTGCTGATTGGCTTTATCACTCTGTCTCCTCTCCACCAGTAAGCTGGTGTGTGGTGGGCGTTCTGGCGCACTATGGCTGCCGTCGCATCATCCAGGTGGATGCTGCACACTGGTGGTGGATGAGGAGATACCCCCTGACAATGTAAAGCGCTTTGAGTGCCTTCCCTACATAATGCACCAATTTTGCATCTGAATAAGACTAGGAACTCAAACGTGCAAAAAAAAAGACGAATTTGATTTCCATGCCCTATATATACAGGGCTCCAGACTAAAAAATGGCTAGAGAGTTGTGAAATGAAATATTTAGGAGTCAAATGTCTTTTTTAGTTTACAAATTGCCTGATAAAGACTGTTTTTCAGAAGTGGTGTAGTTCCCATTTTATCTTGACTGTATTAGTGTCATATAAATATCACTCTGTTTTGTAAAAATATTTATGCCTGTTTGAAAAAAGTCAAATATTGTGTTTATTATGGTTTTAAGATGTCACCCACATTACAGTTTGACCTCACTATGGCAAACAATGACCAATAATATTTTTGTGAAACATTTGAATTTTTTTGAATAACATTTATCACAACAAATATCTATATTAAATTACAAATAATCATTCTTGTTCATGTCAAATCAGACACATCTGAAAAAATGAATCACAGTTATTGCAGTAACTCAGTAATGCATTGTTGCACTCACTCATGATTCACTGAGTAAATCTGATTCAAACCACTAACTCACAAGCTAGTTTTGTGAATCTTTTTGACTCACTCAATAAAAAGAACCAGTTCATACGAGTCACTTATTCTTGAATCAGACTGACATCACGACTCATGCTGCTGGCTGTTGCATCACTCACTCACGATTCACTGAGTGAGTCTGATTCAAACCACTAACTCACAAGCTAGTTTTGTGAATCTTTTTGTCTAGTTCATAAGAGCCATTTGTTCACAAATCAAAAATCATGACTCATGCTGCTCTGCATGAGAGACACACTGAGATTAACTGCCAAAACCACATATAGACACACAAAGTTTTCCCAAATGCTGCCAATGGCAATTAGATTTTAAATTATTGTCATCAATTTTTATTTTTTGTTGCATCTGAAACCATTTTAGTCGCAGTATGGAGCCCTGATATATTAAAACAATGGCTGTTTTTCAACTTTTATCCACATGACTAGTCATGTCAAACTGTATAATAAGGCAACTATTATAACTACAATATGTAATTGCATTTTATTCGAAGAAAAAATAAAATCCATACAAATTCTCTTAAACTGTGCAGCTATTTTTATACTTTTTTCCAATTAGGAGGCAATTTGGCCCTCCAGCAGAAGCAACATTGACAGAGTCCCAAAAAATGATGAAAACAGATTCAAACGAATGACTCTCATATTGCTTGCCATCGAATAAACAAATAGAGATGATTAACTGTGCAGGGCCAGTGATGAGAGGGGACGGGCAAAGAATGCAGCATGCAGAATGCGGCTGGCGCAGTTGTGGCCGTTAACTGTGTGTGTGCTCGTGTGTGTCAGTCACACAGGGCAAGCAGAGGGAGAGAGATGGAGAGAAAGACAATGAGAGAGAGGCAAAAAGAGAAAGAGGGGCTCAGATGGAGAACACAACATGAGTCTGCAGGCCTGTGCCCAAGGGACACACACAGTCACTGAGCCTAGTACATTCTGTATTTGTTGTGCTGGGGGAAGGGGCACACACACTATTCTATATCTTTCTTTTCCCCTGCTCTCTCAGTCTATGATAGAGTGGTTTCTTAAAGGTGCAAGTCTCTTCCTCCCATTATCCCTGTCACTCCATCTGTTTCCCTGGCAGTCTTCTACTTTTCCACCCCGTTTACATCTTTACCTCTTCTTTAGGGCTGGGTATCGATTCAGATGTTACAATTCGATTCGATTTTCAAGCTCTCAATTCGATTCGGCTTTGTTCTTGTCCACAGTATCTTTGTCATCGTGCTTGCGAAATCTAAAATGCTTCCATACCTCTGACTTTTTATGTCAAGGCAGGGCGCTACGCTTACTTTTCTTTTTAGGAGCACGTTCAAATCCATAAATTCATGATGATATTAATGTTTTAAATATAACATTTTTAATATAGAAATATTAAATTATTTAAATAACTGAAGATACTTTTAAAATTAAACAAACTGCCAGCAGGTGGCGGTAAGTCACTGATTTTTATCACTGAATCATTAATTCAATTGATTCAGTCTGTGATACATTACTCAACGCTGCAAAAACACGTAGAAACATTTGAAATTCCCCTGAGCGCAATCACAAGTATGATGATGATCGGGTCAGTCGCACTGGTGCTCCTAAAAAATGTTTATAGTCGCACGCAGTGGTTTTCGGTCGCACTGTAGAGCTCTGGAAGGTGGTGTTGACGTCGGGAACACACCTGAATCCGCCATTTTAAGCAATGAATGAATGACGGACTCTCCGTTGTAACATCGCGCAAGGCAAATAAGGGGGTGACATCTAGTGGATTAGACTAGTAATAAGATTAGCGTAAATCTTATGTTCAATGTTTGTGGAAATAAATATTGAAAAAAATCGATTCGTGGCCTTCGAGAATCGATATTGAATCGACCACATTTTAAAAAACGATATATCGAAAAATCGATTTTTTTTGCCCAGCCCTGCTCTTCTTCATTCTCTATTTCTCTCTTTTTCATTCTGCTTCAGTAGGTAGAAAGATCATTTCATCTCACACACTTTCCTTCTTTTTCCTCCCCGTTCTCTCTCCCCCATTTTCTCCTCTTGCTACATCTCTACGAAACTAACTTTTCCATGTTTCTTTCTGAAACATGATATGCACTCCGGTATAGAAATTCTCTATTGAATTCCCCTTTCTCTCTTCTTTTACCTCGTGTCACTGGAGAGATTAATGACAGTCATCTCCATAGCTCCCTCTTGACCTCTAATGTCCAAATGAAGAGACACCCAGCCATTTGAGCAATGAGTACATACACATACCCATAATTGCAAAGCCTATGCCCACTAAAATACAATTCTACACATTTCTTCATATCCAAATGTGGCCACAACCACATACAGCAAGAATAGCAATGTGTAGCTAAAAAAATCTTCAGTTGCTCACTAATTGTTAGACGGTACAAAACAAACAACCGCACACACAAACCTGCCAGTAGCTTGGACCACAAATAGCTACTGAATTCAACAAAGGAACGCTTTTAGAAATCTCAAACAGATAAATATGTTAATATTGTTTCCATAAAATTCAAAACATGAAGAGAGGAACTGAATTGAGGAATTATCATTTTGCTTTATTGGCCCCATTCTACTATGGCTTTACCATTTCTACATACCAGACTAAAACGTACATATTCTGTTCATTACACGACTTATTGCAGTTTCTATGAAAATATGTCATTTTTAAAAGTCAAAGCGTTTTGTTTTCGCTTGAAGTGGGCAGGGGAGAAGGAAAAGGAAAACCCGGAGTGGATCTCAGGTAGAGTGATTCTATCTTGAACGATGTTAGCAAGAATGAGAAATATTGGTCATTCCGATCCACTCACTACTCCAGACCTTGGTGACGCGCTAAACTGTCTGATTTGGTTTGTTTTTTAATATGTACGAACTAATTTATATTTTTTGGTCTGCAATATAAGTTATAAATTGTTGATGATGGACTTTATATCAGAACGGATGCATTTCGGACGTAGGCACGAGTTAGACACCTAAAATAGTGTAACTGCATGCGTTTTCTTTTTGTCCCAGGCTATTTTCGCTCTTGCCTAATAATTATTAATTGAATCATCGTACAAACAGATGGCACAGCTTGAAGAGAAGAATTAAATGGCCAGCTAGTATCTTCAAGATGCTCTTGTAATCCAAATCCCAGGACAACGGCAGATGCACTTATCATGCGATGGCAAGCATGAAATACGCGGCCCGTGTTGGGATTTGCTCTGACAGTCTTGTATTTGAGACTGATTTGGGATAGTAACCCCTGCGCAGAGGAGCTCAGAGCGGGACCTCCGAACAGCGCAATCCACATGATTTAATGGTACCTGCGCTCTTGTACTGACTGTCGCAACGGCCATATACGTACGCCTCGAGATCTCAAGGGACATCGGTAAATGAAAGAACATTACGCATACACAAGAAAAAGCACTGCACGGAACAATGATGCGCGCGACAACAAAGCACGCTGTGAACGCACCTATAGAAACGTATCTGAAAATGAATTAGCAAGCACATATGTGTAGCTACTGTTCAAGCAGTTATTGAGCGAACTTCCCTTTATTACTTGAGCAAACGGAGTCAGCAGAGATGCAGGTGAGTGACGCAAACTACTGACCAAAATAATTGATAATTAGCCTGAACTGCGCCTATAATAATAGCAGAAAGCGTGAAAACCGGAACAGAAAGAACTTTGAGGGAAACAAAATTAATTTCACTTTCGTATAAATGTTTAAAACAAAGGCTAACGTGATTTCTATCACATTTACTGCTGGCGATGGGCTGAACCCATGAGCATGTTGTAGGCGATGCCGATGTGTTTATATATGGCTATTCTATACATCCCGCGATGGCAACATTAGTGAACAGATCAATATAGTTCTGTCTAGTGAAACATCTGTCCGCGTTTATGGCAAGTTAACTTCCAAAGCGTTTATGGACTGAATAAATATTGTCTTACCTGTCTGCGAATAGGACAGGAGCAGTAGGAGAGAAAGCGGAGCGCAATACTTCCAAAAAGAAGAAAATGCCATCGTTGTGTTATTCCGATCTCTGTAAATTCCTCTTCCTTTGATAGGAATTAGAATAACATGAGCGCGCAGGCTCTCACCTACGAGATATGTCTTTTCTCAACTCCAGTGTTAGCTGGAATTGTTGTGTATTACATACTAGTAGCCTACTCACACACGCACACTCAATACGCTACTCTGGATGAAAGGTGGAAATGTAGCAGGGCCGGTTTTTCTTGGGCTCAGCCACAACCAATCGGATTTGACAATGACCGGCGCACACCCAATCATGGGCGGGGTAAAGAGTAATAATACTATAAGACAAATAGCCGTTTGTTTTTATCAAAAAGAACGTGCTAGACACCGAATTCATAGCGCTAGAACAGCTATTGGAACGAGTCCATAGCCTCCAAATGAACCGCTCTATATATTAACGTGATGAATTACAGTGGCGATCAATAAAGTTTTGAGCGCGGAATATAAATAATCCGAATTTACTGGAAGACTGCGCTTTTTAATGAATCTCTAGCGTGTATTGTGGACTCCGCAGAGATAAATGACAGATTCACTGACTGGACCAATTCAGAACAAGGAATTAGAATGTGATTCATTCAACTGTGTGACATACGACGAACAAAATCAACGCGATCATTAGCAACCTAGCTGGCATGAAACCAGCCCGAGCGCGACTTCATATCTTCCTCGTAATTAAAACCTAAAACAATTCATAGTCTTGAGAGTTGAATTTATGGTTTGTATTTAGCGACATCATGTGATGATTTGGAGAATAACAATGAGGTTTTCAACAGAGGTTTGTGCGTGAGTTTCGTGTGTGTCAGTCAAATAGAGCAGATGGGGGCTAGTTGTCATTGTTTTAGTCAAGTAAATATTTTTAATTTCTTAATATTACTGTAAAATCTTGAATACACAAAACGTTTGAACACACTTGTAAGTCCACAGAACACACGTTGACCTCTCTGGGAACTAAAAAAGCAGGGTAAGTTGTCACATTGAATATCATGTGCTAAATAACAATTATTAAGCACAAAATTAAAAAATAATATCGTCATATTGTAACACATGCCACAACTTATATATGAAAAATGCTTTTGTCTTGACAACATATAATTCAGCTTTTAGGTTCAATTCTAAATTCATTAGTCAAACCTGGCTCTTAGAATGAAAAATATATATATTTTAATTTGGAAGACATAATTCACAAAAATGATTTAAGAGGTTTTTGAGCTAAATGTTTGAAATCAACACACCGCTAGACTAATCATATTATCTAAAATACAAGCTTTGCGAGTTAGATACAGATTACATTAATTTTAACATGACAAGTTTCTGGTAGAAGAAATCTCAGATGTTAAATTATGCAATAGCAGTAAACTGAAAAAAAGAACAATAGGTCTACTGGCTGCTCCAAATGATGCTTTGTTTTTGCTGTTGCCTATTATAGATTTTGTTCCTTTGTCCAATTATAGTCAATCATAAGAAACACTTCTAGAAGATTATGGTCACAGACAAGCTAGAAATCAACAGCCAGAAAGTCCCTGCAGGATCCAAAACATTTGTTTGCTTTCATTCTTTCCACATGTAGCGCCGCATGGTTGCCAGAGTAGTTTATAATTGGCCAGCACACATCAAACCTTTTGGACTTCTTTGGTCAGAGCATAAATAATTTGAAAACGGAAACATGTATACAAAGGAAACTGCAAGCCATTTAAATTAGAAAATAACCATGACTGTTGACAAGCACCTTAGTACGTAAGAACCTTAAGATGTGAAAAATACTTTTAACACATCAGTATTTCTCATTCTAAATTGCAACTCATGGCATTTTTAACTAAAATATTTATGCAGTAAATTAGCAGTTTTTGATGTTTGGGATCCTTTCCTTGTTTGGGAACGGGTTTTCTGTGAATTAGAGGTGTAGGGTTTGTCCTACAGCTCTAAAAAACTCCAAGAGAACAGTGGACATTTTAGAGCTTTTATTATTCAGACCTCTCTTTTATGAAAGTCTATTATCTTGATGATGTAAATGTGAAATGCGTGACCCTTTGGAGCTTTTCCTGCTGCAGGCCATTTACTTTGAAGAGCCCCAAGAGAAAGAGAAATTTCAAAATGGGATTTTTCTTTTAGGTCCATAGCCATTTCAAATGTTTGTACTCCAAAGAATTCGCCATGCTAATATATCCTCTTGTTCAAAGACTTTATGAATAAGCACTGGAGAGGAAGAGAGATATTGAATAATCGGTGTAATAATATTGTTGTATTCCATGGCATGTACCTTCATTAATGAACTGTCATTGTTAAGGCATGCAAAACACAGTAATTAATGGCGGCCTCTGGTCAGCCGCACACTGGTAATAAAACCACACAAAATGAAACACTAATATAGCAGACAGAAGAAATGAAATGAGTAGCTATGATAATGTTTACAGTGATTAACTGCTAAGGTTAAAGCATTGGAGGGTAAAATTAAGAAACAGTTGTGGTTATGTGGTGACTGAGTATAGTGCAGGCAATTCCAGCTCATGTTGTTTATGAAAATGTCAAACCAAGTTAAGCTTGTGGCAGCATGTAAAGATGAGATATGTCACATTCTGAAAAAATACTTCTGGACTGCCTCAAGGCCTTTTTAGGTATGGATTTGTTCTCCTTTTCTTTTGTATTCAAAGCGTTTCCTGACACATTTCTAGTTCTTGCCTATATTATTAGATTGGACAGAAGCATAGTTACCACCCATTTAGAGAACAAGGTGAAATACAGGTCCAGAATAAAAACGTAGTATTATTTCATACAGTATGCGCAGTACTATGGCGGTATTGATGATTCCTGTCTTTGAATTTGATTGGTCAAGTGACATTAAAATCACTGAATCATTTACTGAGACTATTCATTCAAAAACACTGATTCATTAAAAAATGCAGTATCTGAAATTGCCCCACCACCCATAGCCTCAGTCACTGCTTCCTACATTGCACATGAATAAGTGTACTTGATAATGTCTACCAAGGTTTCTGACACCTTCAAATAGTGCACTATATATGAGTATAAGTGAGTCATCGAATCATTCATTAGACCGATTCACTCATCAGTGGTTCATTCGGGTATTGATTTTGCTTTAGTTCGTTGGAAAATAGACAAAGTAGCTGGCAATAAGTTACTCAATACTAACTTCTTGTTTGTTAAGCTGTTGTAAAAGAACAATATGCAAATCACATGATAGTCCACTCGAGACAAAAGCAGTCATTCTCATGTGATATTGTTTATTTGTATTTTGTAATGGTCAGTTAGGGGATGTATGTTATGTATCAGAACTCTTGACTGAGAATTACAGGTATTTTTTAATGCCTCGGAAATCTGAAATGGAAAGAGCTTTTTATAAACAGCGGAAATGCCATTTACATAGAGATGAACTCTCTTGAGATTTCTTCAAAGTTGGGCATACATGAATGTCTATCTTAATTAGATCAGTAACAACACTGGAGGGTGATTATGTTGTAAAATTATTTTAATAGCTTTAAATTCAAAGATATGGAAAAATCAAACTTGTGTAAAAAAGTGCTACAGTTTCAAAGTGCTTCTAGAGTAATTGGTTCAGTGTTAGTTTGGATCTTATCTACTGTCCTTTCAAATGAAGCAGAACATTATATACTTATGTAAAGCAATAGCCCTAAAATTTCTACATCTGACTAAATGATCGTACAGCTTGCAGATGGTAGTTTTCCTAACAAGAAATGTTAATCAGTTTGAAGAAATAAGCCAACCCAAGGCTGGTGGGAAGAAAGAAGCGTTCAATGTCACCTCACAAAAACATCTTTTCAGCATTTCTCAATTTTGCAGGGTTGTTGAATCAATACAGAGAAAATTGCACACCTTTTGTTGAAGAGCACTGCTGCCATCCACACTGGAAAGGACACACAGTAAAACCATCATTTGTCCCGTCTTTGTATACTTTTTCGATTCCCTGCATAGACAGTCTCCTAATTATATATCTGAATGAAGACCCAAGAGCATAACAAAATCCATGAGCAAAACTCTCATTAACTCTCTTCCACTGTGAATACCCAATACTCCCTAATCTTTTTCTCGTCTTCTTTTCTCTCCTCTCCTCTCCAGTCCTCCATCAATCTCACTCTTTACACCAGCGGCTGCTTGTCAGAGGCGGTGGAGGGCAGGGACTCCACGCTGGCTCTGTAGATGGGTTTCTTCTGGGAGCGGTCATCACTGAAAGGACGAGAGAAGGAAATACGACAGAGTGAGTGTTTTATCGGGCAGAATAAGAAAAGATTTGGACCTGAGGGAGAACGTGGTTAGTGAGAATTATTTGCACATAGACTAGCCTGCCTGGACAGCTTTGAGGGAGTGAGAAGATGCAGGGGGAGAGAAGTGATCATCAGCATCTACTGATGCTCACAATAATACACAGACTCCACTCCACATGATGGAGGAGGGCTGGAGGTCAAACACCCACATAAATCATTTCTAGACAACATGACTAGGGTGGTTCAAAGTACTTACATGGGTCCCTTGCTCTTCCTCTGTCTGGCTCGGCGGCAGAGGTAAGTGGTCATGGATATCACAACCACCAGAAGGACCAATCCTGCTCCAGATACCATGAGAACTATGCGACCGGTGGTTGTCTCATACCATGCTGCATCCTCTATAAGACAGAGACAATTACATATTATACATCTGTCAAACACAAAAAAAACAACTAAAAAACCTAATTAAACAATTTTAACTTGATCAACACTTTGTTATTATTTTCTCAACCTTGGGCAGGTGAGGTAATTTATCAGCATTAAATCAAATTCAACCGTATTTACATCAAGTTCTTATTGTGATTTATCAGTTCACGTTAGTGCAAATAAAATAATCGCTAACTTCATACTCTTCAAATCAAATCAAAATGTAATAACTTGCTCTTTCTCTGAAATTACTCTCATTTTCTGCTGACATCAATTTGATTCCATGGCTTGAATCTTTACACTTTGAATGTACTTAACAGTGGCTGGTATAAATTTTGTTTTTTTGTTTTTTCAGAACAAATTACTAAATATCTCTACTGTCAAAATGCAGAAAAGTATTGAGTTATCAAAAGACATTAGGGCACAGTTAGGCACAATTATCTGTGAAGCTGCTTTAAAACAACATGGATTGTAAAAAAAGTACTCTGCCAATAAAATTAACTTTATGTAATTTTTTTAAGCTATAATGCTCAGTTCCAACAGAATGGCAGTCAGATATTATTATCCTGACTTATCCTGTCTCATTAAGGAATATGTCATATTATGGAAGTTAAATGGGGTCACAAGGTCAATATTGTCTTCCACAGGCTTACATATAGCCAAAGCACCACTGTTTAAGCTAATCCATTGGCTCCAAATGTCTTCCTGTTGTATTCAGATCATTTACACTGAATATTGGATAAATAGTGCCAATAGTGCCGTTAGTGCCATTCATATCAAACGAAACGTTTAAATCATATACACATACTGTATATAAACAAATCAACTTATAGTTGTTTACTATAAGCGGCACACTGTCTACCCTTTTTTGCTGTTCTGACCTGGTAGAACAGTGATGCTGATTGTACGTTTCTTCAAGGTTGGGCATACATGAATGTCTATCTTAATTAGATCAGTAACAACACTGGAGGGTGATTATGTTGTAAAATTATTTTAATAGCTTTAAATTCAAAGATATGGAAAAATCAAACTTGTGTAAAAAAAAGTGCTACAGTTTCAAAGTGCTTCTAGAGTAATTGGTTCAGTGTTAGTTTGGATCTTATCTACTGTCCTTTCAAATGAAGCAGAACATTATATACTTATGTAAAGCAATAGCCCTAAAATTTCTACATCTGACTAAATGATCGTACAGCTTGCAGATGGTAGTTTAAGCTAATCCATTGGCTCCAAATGTCTTCCGGTTGTATTCAGATAATTTACACTGAATATTGGATAAATAGTGCCAATAGTGCCGTTAGTGTCATTCATATCAAATGAAACGTTTAAATCATATACACATACTGTATATAAACAAATCAACTCAAATTATAGTTGTTTACTATAAGCGGCACACTGTCGACCCCTTTTTGCTGTTCTGACCTGGTAGAACAGTGATGCTGATTGTACGTTTCTTCATAAGGGAACGCACAGTAGGAGACTGAGCCGAACAGGTGAATCTTCCTCCATCCTGTTCCCTCACCTTCTCCAACTTCAGCTTATTGGAGGGCAAAAGCCAGTCCTCTCCCTTGATAGAAAAAAAGACAGGGAAGAAGTTATTGAGAAGTGAAAAGCAAAGCAGGAACTCCATGAGAGATCTGACGTAAGAAAGATAAGCCAGAATTTTTCATTCTTATGAAGGGAAGCATGCAAGAAGGTGAATTCCCACTTCTGTATACTTTTTTAATAAAAACTCAACAGAAATGAAAAGAAAAAACTAAATCTACTAAAAGTTTCCTAGGAATCCCTGCACCAGTTACAATAGTGAGCATAAGAAGCAAAAATAAAACATAACACCGTACAATTCAAGGAAACAAATGCATGTGCAAAATCCACTCAGAGCACATCATAACCGTACAAATGCTTTTGGCACTAAAGGAACTTCTGCAGCCTGCCAACAAAGTCCATTTCAATTTAAATGAAAGTGAATTAAGAGGATTCCCAGTCAAGCCAAAGTTCTGGCCAAAGTACCATTGTTTAAGCTAATCTGTTGGCTCCAAATGTCTTCCTGTTTCTTCTGCTGGAGTGCAGACACAGCACAGTAAACAGGTAGCTGCTATATGTCAGACCGTGCTCTGTCATTTAAGGGAAGCTGGCTTTTCTGGTTTACTCTTCATAAGAAATTGTTCATAAAAATCCAAAGTGCATATTTGAAACCAAATTGAGTAAGTGAAAATATGTACTTGAACTGTCAGAGAATGACACTGCACATGACACTGCACAAGTGTGTGGCGGAGGACATCCTAATAACAGGAATGAGTAATTCTGCATTTCCATCTCATGAAATTCTATGGTCATCAATCACCCACACCGTGACATTTGGAGGGAATTTTTTTGGTCTGAGAAACAGAGTATGCACATGCTTTTTACAGCATGTTACATGTATGATCCACCGTTACTCACAGGTCCAAAATGAACAATATGTCTCACCAGCCCATAGTGAGTGAATAGAGTTTAACTAGCCTTAACAGAAAACATTTGGTACTGTCCCTGAAACGATTTTCATTCATTATAATATAATATAATATAATATAATATAATATAATATAATATAATATAATAAAATTAAAAAGTGTGTGCCTAGTTTTTGTGCCTATAGCAGTGGCAAAAACGATATTGCATAATATAGAAATATACTTCAGTCTCCTTGAAACTGCACATCAGGATTTTGTTCCTTAAAATATATTCATTTTGGTGGCTCAATATAAGAAATATTTCACATGTGTTGCCACATGGAGAAAAACATTTCTTGACTTCCTAGATAAAAAAAAATGTTGGCAAATTTACCACTGAGGTGGAAGATGCTTGAGTCCTGACAGATGTTTTCTTTAGCAAACATCTGTTAAGACTCATGTGGCTTATTCCTTTGATTTGAATCACATGTGTGAGTTATATCAGTGATTGTACGATTATCGTTCTCATATTCTGCTTAAACTTAAACTTCTACTTTAACCATTCCATTAAATAACTAGCCACTAAAAAGTAACTGGCCCCTGATGAGTTTTATTTCCTCAATAAAGCCAACTTTTGCTCACATTTCAGAATCAGAATCAGAATTGATTTGAGGAGTGTAGACTAGACGAGACCACTAGAGACTCTTTAGTGTAGATCTACCATACACTGTTCCATAGGGCTGGGTAAAAAATATCGATATCTCGATATTAATCGATTCTCATTTTTACGGAATGATATCGATTCTTAAATCCCAAGAATCGATTAGTCTAGCCTGTTTTCAGTTAATGGACGGAACGTTGAAGGGGACGGAACGTCCCATCCAATATATCGCAATAAGCACTTTGGTACTTTTAATATGAAACAAAGTCTCAGATTTCAAATTCTGTCCATTGTATTGCAGTATTCAAACAATAAATGCCGTTTTGGCGCTGTTTAATGTGAATTGACAGATCGCTGTAGCGCCTCGATCAACAGATGGGTCGGCGCGAGGCGCACGTGAACATCATCTCCTCCACATTAATTACAGTTTCAGCACAAAATAAACATGACTAAACATCCGAAGGTAAGTTAAAAGAAAGAGTACAACTCATGTAATCGCTCAATCAGTAGTTGAGAGATTTTTTCCTTGAGAAAATTTGGTATGTACTGTACCCGATATATATCCAAAATAATCGATATTGAATCAAATCGAAACGAATTGGTAATCGAATCGCAAGCTTGTGAATGAGAATCGAATCGAATCGTGAAATTTGTGTCAAAACCCAGCCCTACTGTTCCAGGCTTAGCACATTTCCTGTTCTGTCTAAATGAGTTGACAACTTTCTCAACGTTTTCCCTAGACCTGAGAGAATAAGCTTATTTTCACTTCCACAGCAAGCTGGCCTTCCAGGTCTTTCTCTCAAATGTATGAGAAACTTCCATGAAAACAGACAACTGCAATCCCAATACAGCAGTTTTGCAGTAGACAGAGTAATGCATCATGTTAAAAAACTGTATGATTAAATCTTACAGAGTATTAAATCTGTCACCTCTTTAGCCCAGAAGTACTCGGGTGCCTCAGAAGCTGAAGTAGAACATTCCAGCTCCACATCATCTCCTAAGCGTACTTTGAGGTCCTGCACCGAGTTGAAATAACGTGTTAAGTATCCCAAACCAGCCCTGTGCACAGCCACCTCCCGCATATCTGTGAGAGGAAAATGAGAGAACATTTGAGGATAAAACGGATTAGTCAAAACAGCTCTGCTCCAGGATACATTTGCATAGCATAAAAAAACAAGGAAGTAGGGCATGGAAATTCTGAGTTTTCATTGCTCAAAAAATAGCGTACAGTATATAATTAATATTATATAAGATATACTATAAGCACATTATTTTTATATATATTCATAAAATATACATGCATAAACATCATCAGTCAGTAAGATTTTTTGAAAGAAATGAATACTTTTATTCAGAAATGATGCATTAAATTAATCCAAAGTGACCGTTAAGACTTTTCAATAGATTTAGATCAAATAAATGTAAACTTTCTATTCATCAAATCCTAAAAATTCTGGAGGGGTGGGGGATTGTATCAGTTTTTTAAGCAGAATAATCAGAAAAATCTTTCCAAATCAGTATATTGGAATGATTTCTGAAGGATCATGTGACACTAGAGACTGGAGCAATGACTAAATAAATATAATAAAATCTATTAAAATAGGAAAATTGTAATAATCACAGTATTACTCTTTTTACTTAAATTTTGCTAAATAAATAAATAGATAAATAAATGCAGCATTGCTGAGCATAAGAGACTTTTCAAAAACATTTTAAAAATCTTACCGACCTCAAACTTTTAAACAGTATTGTAACTTGTTGGTGACACCGATGGATTATCATAAATGATTATAGTATATTAAGTCCAGGTTCGCTGTAATAATACAATGTGAGCATGGATCATCTTGTCTCCATCTGATTATTCATACTGAACATTTCTGGATCGATCCATCTGTTTTTCCAATAAATCACCACTGTCAAATCATCTCTGGCCACTGTAAAGCCCCCAATCAATACCAATATTGATTTTGTCATCTTGGGAGATAAAGAGTTTTATTTGTCCTCTAATCTTTAAATCCCAAATATAAAACTTCCTTGCAACAAAATGTCAGATGCAACTTGCCTCAAATACAACGATGGAAGGATTGAAGTTTCTGGACAATCAAGACACATATGGATCAATTTATGTATGTAGCAATCAGTGGGGATTTGCATCGCAGATCGTTAGCACTTTTCATGCTGCCCTTGATGTCTCTTACTCACAATGTATGGGGATGGTGAGGGGTTGGGAGGAGTTGTCTGCAGCAGAACTGTCCTCAGTGACGCAGCGGTATGGACCCTCAGACCAGGACTGGATGCTGGCGATGAAGACGAGCAGTCTGCCTTCCTCCCTTCTCACATCCACGTCATACAGAAAACACCGGCGGTAGAAATACGCCTGATCTGACTCGAGCCGGTACCACCTCTTCATGTACTGTATGGAAGAAAAAGAAATAAATATTTCACTCCAGTAGCTTGAATATGATGCTCATTTCACTTCAACTTAATATATTACCAGCAAATGATTTACTTTGACTACTTTAGTGATGCATTTTTTGTCCTTTTTGGGACAAAAAAAAACTGAATTCTTCAAAATATCTATTTTTATGGCAGATTTTGTATTAGCATTCACTTCATTTTGGGGGAACTTGTTTATTCTGATTGCTTGTTCTACCTTAAAGATCTTCCTAAACCCTATAAAGCCTTACATATAAAATAATAGTGTTTGAAATCTATTTGTTTTTTGTTGAGTATCAAATCTGATTTGGCCAAAAGTTAGATGAAATACTGATAGCTTGTAAATCAATATGATCTTATAACTGTATAACACACTACTTAGAAAAAAAGCATATAAATATCAGTTGTTACTCTGTATTTCCCATATAATTTAGTAAGATGATATTCAAGTGCTTAGTTCTATGAACAATGCTCTGTATTTTTATTGTGGTTATTTCAAAACATTTAATGCAATGCAGTGCCAATTTAGAGATACACACATAAACGTTCCTCAAAAGCCTGATGTATCATATTTTATAGTCACATTTCAATATATTTTTCTAAACAAAATATGTATGGATGATTATATAAAGCTAAGCAGTTTCAGTTCAGTAAGTGGTTATCAAAAAAATTAATAAATTCTTACATTTTCTTTGACTAATAAAAATCAGTAATGATTTCACAGCAAAAAGATACGTGCACCATGACCAAATGATACCAAAATGCTTTTTACTTGTTTAAAAAGTAAAATATCATTCACATGACAGAAGGAATGTAGTAGAATGTGTAAAACAGCTTTTTCCATCAACTTCTGATCAGGTTGATAATCCAGAGGCCTTAGAAATGTGGTTAGCAAATATAATGGCTTAGGCTTTATGGGTTAAAACGTCTTGCTGATGTAAGGAACACTTGCCAAATTTGATAAAGTATGTTACACTTGGAGGAAGTAGACTATTCGGGGCACTGGCACTTGGGTCTCACTAACACAGGTTAATGAGAGATTGCAAAACAAAGCATCTGTCTTTGTGATTGCTGGTATGGAAAACCTGTTTTGCTCAAACGCGTTTAGATAGCTGGAAAAGGTGACAAACAGACTCTGCACTGACAGAAGCAGCAGATGCTGTGAATCCTCCATAGGCCTCTCACTGCCAGATACTAATTAAATCCAGAATAACAGCTCTCGGAAGCTCACTAAAACACACACTGCCTCCTGCTCTTTAAATACTAGTTGCAGTCTTGATCTCCAGACAAATACATTCAAAATAATGTTATAGTTCTTTATTTGCCATTTCCCTATAAGATTGTTTACAAAATCATGAGGGCAGTTGTGTGGATATTTGAGAGTAAGCGTTCCTGACAGATAGGTTTGTAATTTTAGATCTCTCGCTTTCTGTTTATACAGTAATCAGACCTGCAGCACTGCAGAGGACGTGCACAGACAGCAACAATAACCTAAACCCTTCTCATTTCCCATGAGAAACAAGGTGTCATTCAGTTTCAATCTGCTGTTTTCTTGACATTTACAGACAAATGCACGTCAAAGGACATTGTGTACCAGATATTTCCTTGCCACTGTGTGTTAGTGACCTTACCTTGGAGAACCTCTCAAAGTGTACTGTGCTCATGTTCAACTCGGATTCTGTATCCACACACTCCAATGTAACATCTTGTCCTTCCAGAATCGGCTCAGTTGGACCTTTTACCTCCAAAGAAGCTGAAGAACAGTAAAACAATACAGAAGAATAGTAAGAATATTAAAAAAAAAAAAAGAAGCTTGTTTTATAAAATAATGTAATTGCATCCATATGGGATATTCAACAGAATTTGTTTAGTATCTCATATGGAAGCAGTTTCTTTTGTCACTTTGGTCTGACAAATCAGCTTATGTATTTATGTAACTATATGTAATATTCCAGAATATTCTTCTTTCTAAACTTCCTGGTCTGTATAATTTGTTTGCACACCAACCTTGACAACAACAGGAACATGAGAGGGCAATTTACATGCTATCTGATGTGCACTGTTGTAAAATTAAGGTGAAGCATTGTATAAATACAGAAATACAGGTATATTTCTCGTCTTAAAGTCTCACGTGCAATGTTAATGAAACCATTCTTATTGTCAAGCAAACGTGAACGTGCTTTTGAAGAAAAACTATTTCCTTCAAATATCTAACTGGATGGGTCAGGATTGTGTGTCAGGTGTGCATTAGGTGAGATGGCAAATTTCTAGTCTTTACTCGCTGTATGCTACTTATATCTTTTGCGTAATGATGTTTAGGGCTGTGACGATGCAAATGCAGTCTTTATAGGGATTATATCGTTTTATCATAACTCTGTAATGTTACAAAAACAGGAAGACTTTCGTTTTCACCTAACTGAACAAACATTCCCTGGATTGCCCCTGAAGAAGTCAACTGTTGGTAGTTCAGACTAATTAAGTTTTGAGATGTGCAATTCTGAACGTTTAGATACATTTTCGTTTGTGCAAAGTTATCCAAGCTTTAGTTTAAACGTCAGTCAGTAATACAAGAATAAGTGAAAAATAATAGGCTACAATAAAATAAAAAATAAAAAAACTTTGTAAAATTGTAACATCTTGTAGCTCTGCTCTAGGTATTTTGTTTTTATAGATATACTGACAGATTGCGTTTGGTTTATAACATTGATTCTAGGTTGAAACAGTGAAAGGCGGTAAATATATAATGGTTTTAAGAAGACAAGCAAAATGTTATATACCTGTGGATCTTTGGAGAAAGGTGAACGCCAGGACTGTGATGAAAATATAGCCTTTCATTTTGAAGGATCTCGACTTCTGCGTTTGAGAGAAACTACTGCCGAAATGAAAGTTTGTAAACACAATTTATGAGCGCGGAAGAAGGTGGAGCTTGCGAGACTTACAGTGCTATTGTTTCTTTTGTAGCCTATTTATTACAAAGATACAACGATGCATTAATATAATGTTACAAATGAATCTTATTAGTTTTATATTTGTTCTGTCATATTACAAAAATACTTAAGAGACAACGCTATCTTACGCCATGATATCAAAACATATCTAACTCCTCATCCAAATAAGCGTATGCGTCACTTGTATCTAGCATAATATATGTTCTGAAGGTGAGTTAGTTTCAAAGTGAAAAGGCATGCGGTTTAGTATGACACCTATCAGGACGTAAACATTTTGTTTCGTTTTTGTATGACAAACGTCTGATATGTGAATCTGCAATAAATAATGCCATCAGGACTACTTAAATTTGCCAATGTTGCGGTTACATCCTCAGAAACTGAAATTCCTATTCTAAAAAGTCTATTTTACGACAGGTGACGCGTTACAAGTAGCCTACTGAAAAAAGTTTAAAATCTTCCATACATTTAAAACTGTTTATTGTAGCCAACCTAATTTGTCATAACATCCTTAAGGTCATTTTTAAAGTCCTTTTTACCTCACCGTTCTTTCATTAAAAAAAAACTTATAACTTATAACTTATAAAAAACTATAGTTTTTTAGATTCTTTATAGCCTACCTCTCATTATATTGAGTTGTCGATGTAAACATTTGATAGTTTGCATATATATATA
>NW_015546062.1:930752-939990 GCF_001515605.1 Sinocyclocheilus anshuiensis | reverse complement strand
ATATATATATATATATATATATATATATATATATATATATGCAACCCAGCGCAAAAGTTCTTTGGAATTATTTTAAACAGCAAAAGGTCATGTTAGGCTAATACATTTTTTTAAGAAACACTTTACATGCGTGTAAATAGATCTGGAGAGAATATTATCTTCTCTTACCAGCCAGCCAAAAAAAACCAAAAAAACCTTGACCCAGGTCACTGGAGGGAAGAGAAATAATAAACATGCAGGTTAGAATGTACTTAGTAGTAGGCCATTAAATAATGCATAGCCTTGGAAATTTGAAGAGGGCAGAATAGTAGCTAGGGAGCAGTGGAAATTCCCTAGTCTAAAGTTCATTGACCTTACAGTAATTTTAGACAGTCACAGGTGACTGTAGGTGACTCAGCAAAGGTGAATTCTTCAGGAAGTGCACGCCGCTAGCTGTAGTTTTGAAAAATATCGTAGGAGGCTACTTGTTTGTTTGTTGTAGACAAAGCGTCATGTCTCATATTGAGAATATGTAACCCCAAGACATGGTTCAAGGATTCTGGTCTGAAATGTATGACAAATGTTACAGTTACAAAATTACAAAATTAATCAACAAAACACAATACATCATTAAACCAAACTTATTTCACTATACCATCACAAAGTTGAACGTTTTAAACTCTTAAAATGTAAACTTCAAATAAGGTACATCAACATGTATTTCTGTTGATACATGTGTACACAATAGACATATATTGTAGACATGAGCTAAACTGACAGATGTACAAAAAGTATCTAATGCTCTGGGTTGAGAGATCATTGACTGCTATAACTGGCCAACATTTGCAATACCACATAAGAAGGGTTCACATATCAACAGTGTAATGGTAAAAATACAAAATGGACACAAAAATAATGGACAATTCATTTCCCCTGACAGTTTTGCCAAACTTTAATTCCAAGTAATAATACAGAGGTACTTACAGATATCTTTAACAACAAACCTTTGGCCAGTTGTAAAAATGGCAGCCCCTAACTCCATGCAGTCTTGTGTACTGTCAGTCCCTGCAGAGGCCACACATACAGTAAGCAACACCTGGCAGGTACATCAAATATGCTAATAATGTCATAGTATTTATACCCACACAACAAGCTGAATTGACTTTAAATACAGTAAGAGTGTTGTTTAATTTAAAACTGCATTAATTCTACAACCACACTCGCATGTGTGACAAATAATCTTAATGATCATATTTGATTTCTACATTTTAAAGCCAGAATCTACAGTTTTTGTCTTATTTTGCATGTGCTTTTCAAGATTCCCATTAAGAAAGGCACTGCTACTTCAGCAGAAAACTGTGCTCTGTCAATTTCAGGCTTAAAACCTTGCATTTACCCTAAGAAAGCAATCACAACCATTCATCCATTCTCCAAACCACTTATCCTCTGTAGCAGTGGTTCTCAAATCTGTCCTGGAGTACCCCAGCCCTACACATTTTGTATGTCTCCCTCATCTATCACACCTGATTCAACTCATCAGCTCATTAGTGGAGACTGCAAGACCTGAAGTGGATGTGCCAGATATAGGGAGACACACAAAATGTGCAATGCTGGGGGTACTTCATGGAGAGGTTTGAAAACCACTGCTCTATATGGTTAAAAAAAAAACTTAAAAGCTTAAAAAAAACTACTTGCAAGCCTGCAAAATACTTTCACATACTTACGTACAAAGTGCTAAAATGTAAATAAAGCACTTTTCCACTATCAGGCTGCATGGTTGTAAGCAATACCAGTTGTGGTACGAGTCGCATTAAGTAAAAAGTACAAATACAAACCATTCCAGTTTTGAATTTATCGGCACTTCTAGCTAACCGTCCTCAGGCCAGGAGAATCATGCTGGTAGAACGGCTTTGGTGACAAGGAGACCCATGAGCTTTGTAAACCGAGCCTTCTTCTTTGCTCTCTGGTAACCTCTGGCTCGAGGGTGGAAAAACTAGTGCAGGTTTGCTAACGAATATGCACAAATACCTTAATACTGATAGGTAAAGCTACTTATTTAAAGTTTAAGGTGCAGTTTCACAATACAGGTTGTCACAACTTTGCTTTTTTTAGAGGCACAAATCACAGGCAAAAGAATCTTACATGACCAAAACAAGAATGTTAGGTCTGACGCCACACGCCACCATTTCCGGGTCCAAACGCTCTATCATATGCCAAAGCAAACAACAAATGGTGGTAATATTCAGTACACTCATAGTGTGCTGTAATACTAACAAATAAATCATGATCCTAACCTTTATCTCTATACCGAAATCTCAGATGGCTAGACAGTGATTAATTCTTTATAAATCATTAAAATACTGGTGTCCAGGACACCACGAGCCTGGAGACTGTAGTGTACACTGCAAGTTTAGCTTAAATGTGTGATATAAATGAGATAGCATTCTCATTTGAAATGTATAGCATCTTGGACACAAACGATATTTCTTACGTCATGACTTAACAGTGTGATAATATCAGCAAGCTTCAAAGGGGCTCAACATCTGCCTTGATACATTACATATTAAAGCTGCTTTTATCTTTTGAAATACATGGAGTCAGAAATGTTTGTTGTTTTTGTCTAAACTATAGTTTTGTCAGAGCTGCTCTCTTCCTTTTCTCTCTCTTCCTTAGAGTAGTGTTGCAATGTCTGGTGTCTGTTTCTAGACGGAGCGTCTGGAAAACGCTGACTGCAGTCCTCGCAGGCATACGGAAGGGCATCTTTGTCCCCATCCCCTCTTAACTGCTCTTTACTGGGCGTACTCCTCTCTTCCATTTCCGGGAAATGGATCTGGTTGAGACCGGAGGCTTGAATTCTCTGGAAGTCTGAAACTGAGGACGACGCAGAGGCAGCCAGGCTAGGCCTTCCCACAGAGTTGGGCTCTGTCACGATCCCGTGAACCATGCGGTGATGAAAGCGAATACCGGAACGGTTTGAAAAGCTCTTCCCACAGAGGCCACACACGAAAGGCCTCTCACCAGTGTGGATGCGAGTGTGGATCTTCAGAGCCCCGGACTGAGTAAAGCACTTCCCACACTGACCGCAGTGGTACGGTTTCTCCCCCGTGTGAATTCGCTGATGCGCTCTCACCCCAGCTAAGTGAGGAAAACCCCGTCCGCAATAAGTGCAGGTGTACGGTCTTTCTCCGGTGTGAATTCGGCGGTGAATCTTCAGCGCCCCAGACTGGCTAAAGCTCTTGCCGCAGTCGGAGCAGCTGTATGGACGGGCACCTGTGTGTACGTTGAGGTGGATGCGCAGATTGCTGTGCGAGTTGAATGCACGGCCGCACTCGGCGCACAGGAAGCCACCGGTTTTGGACGCATGCTGGGTTCGCTGGTGCTGCAGCAGTTGCGATGGCCGGAGGAAAGAGGCATTGCAGTGCATGCATGGGTGCTGCTGCAACCCTTCCTGTTGCGCGTGGCCCTGCTGATGGCGAAGGAGCTGGGCACAGGTGGGGAAGGTGCGCTGGCAGGATAGGCAAGGGAACGACGGGAGCGTACATGACGTGCAGGTGGTGAGCGGGCAGTGATGGTGGTGGTGATGATAGTGGTGATGGGCAATGTGTGCCTCTGAGTCCTTTTGTTGGCTTAGAAGTTGGCTACAGGTTTGAAACCCACGGTGGCAGCATAGACACGGAAAGGCCTGAACTGGTGGGGACTCGGGATTTGCCTGAGGGATTGGGCTGTGGGTGCTAGTGCCTTTGTCCTCTTGTTGGGGGTGACCAGATGTGCTGCTGGGCTCGGTGTTTTCCTCTTCCAGAGAGAGTCCCAAACCTAGACACAAGCCTAGGCCGACAGGGGCAGCACTGGGCTCTTTAGTCTGCTGCGGTGGGGTGGATTGTGGGGATGAAGGTGGTTGGATCTGGGAGGCCGGGCTGGTTCTGGGTTTTAAGGTGTGGACTGAGGAACTAGAAGGAGATGAGGAAAGAGGGCAGCCAGGACATGTGCAGGCACGATGCTGAACTACAAAAGATATAAATCAATGAGGCAGTGAGTATAAGATGGATAAACATGATAAAACTTAATATTAAACTATTTCCTGGCAGGGTTGGAAACCGAGAACCGGTTGTTATTCAGACGAACATGTACTTCAATATCTGCACTGGTTCAAGAAGTAGTTAAAGATACATATTATGAGCTTTGGCACATTAAGTGGCATTTTATAAAAATAGATGAAAATTATTATTAAAATCATTTTAGTATTTTTATTTATTGTATGGCTCTCTGGAATACTTCTATTCTATTTAGCTAGGTTCAGCTATCAAATATTTCTAAATAATGACTGTTATTACTGTATAACTGACTGCTTATCTATTTCCTTAAAACCTATGTTTCGTATAAAATACTCAGGTTCTAATCACCCTGTCTGGGTTTAATTTGTGATAATGACCTGATGACTCCAATTATTATGATCTCTTCCTTAATATATAGTTATAGGACACATGACTAGATTGCATATAGAGTGTCTGATCTGCAGTAGAAAGCCTGTGAACTCAACTTTTGCAGCAAGACTAATTTATTAATGTATTTTAATATGTATTAAATGTATTTTTATTTGCTGTATCTCTGTTGAAATCTAAAATGATCTCCTCATTTAGCAACATGCTGCTGAGGCCAGTTAATGCAATAAGTAAATGCCTCTGAAGTACTAAAAGAATTGGAGCTGTTACAACCTTTGAATCAATAAATTATGCATGTTTCCCAATCCTTTTGCATGAGAAAGTGTATTTATAACACAGCGGCACAGTACCCTTACAGTCTATTGTAATATTTACTCACCATGGCTTTCATGACCTCTGGGTTCCCTTTCCCTTTCCTGCAAACCAAACCGAACAGCACTTTTCACCTGGCTCTGTCTGGATGGGGTAGACTGGGGAGGATGAGAGACTGTGGGCCAAGCAGAACTCTGTGTCTCCTCAGTATGTTGGTCTCTCAGTGGATGACCAGTGACTGAAGCATTTGCAGCCATAAGGTCACCAATAAAATTATGCATATCCAGCCATGAGCATGGACCAGCCTGCATTAAATAATATTCGTATTAAATAAATAAAATTAGTTGTAAATACTGTAATATAATTTTATTTAAGATAATATATCATATCATGTTTAAATATATCAATGTCACATTGCTGCATATGCACATTTTGTTAAATTATTTCTTTAATATTTGTTAAATATTAAAGTAAATAAATAGCCTTAAAGCGATAGGATAACGGAGGTCATAGAATAAATCGCATCATGAGAAAATGACACCTTTAGGTACGCGTAACAAGATGCGATACAAGCAAGCGTACGACATCAAGCGATACATCTTACTAAATAACAAAACATTTCCATCGATCCGCATCGCTGTGCTGTTAAATACAGGTACGCCAATAAAATGCTTCCGTCTGCATTTTTGTCGCCTTTATTTCTTCAAGCCATGAAACACATTACACGCCCCTTTTAAGGCTACTTCCTCGTGTTTATTTTGGCATGTACTCACTGCGAGTCTGTCTTTGTCCATCTGGAGCGCCCTTACATAATCGAGTGTGCAACTGTATTAATACACATTTATGATTAATGTAAGGTTGGGCGTTTCTTTCATTTGGTAAGCCGAGAACCGCGGGTTAGTGATTGTTGTCTCTTGACGCTAACGTTACTGCCCCACTTCTCTTAAAGTCTGGAGCTGCTCATAACGCCATTTCCCCCCATCGACAGCAGTGTATTTCCGGGATATGAATCATGTGACTGCATTCCTAATTTCTTTATACCCAAATTCTGTACCTTACAGGGATGTACCATAACAACCGTCTACCATATGTGTGTGTGTGCGTGCGTGTATGTCTCTGTGTGTAGAACAGAACTGTCCAAAAAAACTAGACAAAATATTTCCAGATATAGAATATTTCCATTTGTGAGTGTCACACTCACAAATGGTACAGAGGTGACAGACTGACACCTCTGACGTATTTCTATTGTCATGTTTCTGTCTGACTATTACTGTCATGGCTGCTAAACTTTGCCAGTAAATTATGACGTAACAATTGTAATAGACTGAATTATGATGCAATTCATTGAGTGACTTAGTCATTATATAATCACTATAGTAGTTTGTATATAGGAATTAATCTATAGTGATAGATGCCCCTTTATTACATTCAAAACATTAGATAGAAAGAAAGAAAGAAAGAAAGAAAGAAAGAGAACGAAAGAACGAAACAAACAAAGGACAAGAGCTACATTTGAGGCTGAATCTGGGTTCTAACTGCTCTCTGGAAATCTATAAAGTCTAGGTTACTAGGAAATCTATAAAGAAGGTAGCCTAATGAATATTGTGTCTAGCATATGTATGTGGTCATGAACAAGAATATGATGTTCATGTTTATCTGCCTATTCTACAGTATCTGTGTTTCTGTTGAGCATGTGATATGATCAGTTAAAACACTGAATTAGAACATCATTACTTTAAATTCACATATTTACTGAAAAGACTTGTCAGACTTTCTGTATGAATACATAAATATCCAACAGTGAATCCATAGGGTTGATCTCAGCTTGGTTTATTTATTTATATAATATATTTTTATAAAATTATAAAATCTCATTTGTTGTTGATGTTGTTTTTAATTTGTAGATGATGTAATGATGCAATGAAATGTTGTTTATGCCACATTATGGAGCACATGAATTTACCTCAACACTGCATGTATACATGTATGTAATATTTTTGGCCACTAGATGGAGCCATGAAGACAGAAGTTCTGTTCACAAACCAGGAGACACTGCCTCAGTCTAATTATAGACTACTTGAATTCCACTCCCCTTTTAGAATGTAAAAAACTGAGCTGTAATACCCGCCTTATGTTGTTTACATTTTTAAGGACCCATAATGGAGGGGCTCTAAATCTTGCTCTTGAAGATCTACAGCTAGCTGGTTCACACTGAGGTTAGTCAAAAGTATGTTACTACATGAACAAACAAGTATGGAGTGGCAATGCCGCATGTAATGCACATCTCAGACATCTCAGATCAGATTTTTAAAGTACTACTTCAAAATGTACTAAGTGTGGACTTATCATGCTTATCATCATGTTTATTTAAAGAGTGCTTTTCTCATTACACACCAAATAACTGTAAGACCACTACAAAGTGAACAGCAGTCGAGCTTAGGCATTTAAAGTTCTCCACTTTTTTGCAGCTGCGAGAGGATGAGTGGGTGGAGATTGAGTTGGTGGAGGAGGAGCAAGAAGAAACAGAAGACATTTTTGGTGTCATGGTGAGAATGGAGGAAATGGACATAATGGTTAACATCTCTGAGGCAAATTAGCAGATCAAAGTTTTTGTGGGGGGGGTAGTCATCAACTACACAGAAAAAAACTAACTACACAGAAGCACTGTCTATATTTTATTAATATTAATTATTATATTAAATATATTTCCTACAGTGATGAAATCAACAGCGATTACTTAAATACACTTTTTTATGGTGAGGTTGAAATTATGAGGTTATTTTCTAATTCTATAAGCCTATATTTAATATATTATAAGATTTAAAGTTATAACTAACACCTAATCTTTATTAGGTTGTATATATTAAAGGTACTTGGAAAATATTTTAGTACAAGAAATGTTTCTCAAAAATGTATGAAATCAAACCAAAAACATGAAACAAAGATGACAATTACAAAAACAAATGCGTTTTAAACTAAAATTTCTACAATATTTCTTCTTGTTATCATCTCAGACATCCTTATTTGTCACTGACCAGATATGCAAAATAGAGAGAGAGAGAGAGAGAGAGAGAGAGAGAGAGAGAGAGAGAGAGAGAGAAACCCTTACTGCTGCTGTCAGAAGCAAACCGACCAACCTTCCTCCAATGTGTTTGACAGCTCGTCATCAGCAGTGGGTGGAGCTGCAAAAAAATGGGCTGGCAGAATACAACGTGCTCTCTGTATACATAGTGGAACGTGTCGGAATCAGTTAATAACAGGCAGTGACTGGAGGAGTTGACATTTATCAGAGGCTGCTCTGCGTCTGGCATCATTCATTTCACCTGGCGTGGGAGCCGAGAATTAAAGACAGCAAAAGGGATTCTGACATGCACTTTCAGAAATGTAAGTAAGACCTTTTTGTTTATTGACAGAATTTTTACAGCACAAAGTGATGGGGAATATAAGTTGGCTTTATGAAATGGTGGAGTAAAAAAGAAAAATAGCCAAATGCTTCAGGAAAAAAAGTACAAAAGCTGTCACCAGTACCCTTTCAGGCTTTCATTTTTTTTAAAGATGCCGACCCAATGACAGCTTTTGTATCTTTAGTGTGTGTGAGTGTAAGACGAGAGACAAGTGCCAGTGTTCGGGTTGTATTAGGACCTCTATAATAAATTGACATAAGCGTTTAATAAGTAGGCTAATTTAACTAAATACACAAAGGCTATTAAATACAATAATTTTGCTGGAAACAACATATGGCATATCTTTTGCTGTTTACATGACGTCAGTCCAGTGATGTATGACCGTTTAAAATAGATTTAGGCTAACTAATTTGAATAAAGGATCCCCCAACAACATAGAGTAGCTACTGTCACTTCATTTTTTACAGCTATTTGGACAAACCCCTTGATAAATTACTCCTCCCTGTTCGACTTTCATTTCCCGTTTTTATTGGGTGTGGGTCTCATTTTTACAGAGAAAAGCTTGTGAAAATGGTAGGGCCTAGCCTAAAGAAAATATACCAGTCAAATTTAAAGCACGCCTTTCTAATACTGGTAGCCTAAATGTCATGTGGAATATGCCAAGTGTCTAGGAATAAAGTCCAACCTAAGTTTTGTTTTCTTGAGTTAATAGGTTCTCTGCATGTATCTATAGTCAGATTGCTGAGCGAGAGCCACGGAATCCCCGCGTTACACCCACGCGCCTGACTCACTGGCCAGGGATTTCCGTCTTTGAAATTACAAGACAGGGGTGCGAGGGTATCCCAACCGCTAAAGCCCACTCTTTCGGACATTTTAAGCATGAAAATCAATCTTGCGTAAACTAGTGTCATGTGACCTTTAAACCTGTTGCGAGTGATAGTAGAAGCATTGTTATTAGATAGCCTTGAAGAATATGACTAGGCTATCAGGTGTTTCTCTTCATCAATAACGTTTGGGGATTGTTGTAACACATTTTCAACGTCTCTCAAGCGTTGATTTAACTTTTTTCATTTCATTTTACTTTTAATTAAAATACAATTTGAA
>NW_015546062.1:913422-930615 GCF_001515605.1 Sinocyclocheilus anshuiensis | reverse complement strand
ATATATATATGTCAAACCTAGGCTAATAATTATAAAAACATAGCAGACTGTATGTTAGTGTTAGTCACATCTCAGTTGTAGAAACTGTAGGTGTGTATACTGTCCTATTATGATTTTTATGGGTCCAATAGAGGTACACTGAACAGCGTCCAGTGTGTGGATGTATATTTTTACAACTACTGTAACCTCAGAAGAGTAATGGTCATGTATAACAATTATTTCACCCCTAAATCATTTAAATACATATTGAGACGTTTTGGTATAACTTTCTGAATTTGTGTATCTTTAAAGACATTATAACCATTGTTTTAACTCCAGATTTTTCTTAATCTCTCAGAAATATAGAATTTTATTGTCAGTTATACATGTCCATGTAAATACAGTGTTGAGCAGTAGCCCATCTTTTCTCTTAACTTTTTGAGTCAGCTTTAAAAAGCAAGAGCCCGAGAAGTGGAGTAATTCAAATAAACTGGAATGGAGAACAAACAAGAGAGATAAGGAAAGGAATGATCCTCTCAAGGTTATCCCCAGTGGAATTTCCATCTTCCTCTTTTGAATCCCCTTCACCATAAGAATTACTTAATGTTTTGCTGAAACCAGTCACTTTTCCTGTAAAGGGATACCTTGCGGAATGAAACACAAGTAGTTCTTCTGTCTGAGCTATAAATAGATAAATCAACCGAAACACTATTATTGTAGTTATACTACTGTATATATAAAGCTATTATCAGGAGGTGCATAATATAATTTTGACATACCCATAAAAGATAATAAAATAACTTCAAAGTGTTTCTCTCACACTGCAGTGTTTGTAAGAATTATCTGTGCGTGAAGCAGTAATTCGATAAATATCTATATTATATTATATTTTTTTCCTGGTGGCTGGATGAAGTATTGCAATTTAGCTGTGATCTATGCAGCTGATTTCACCAACGACATGCTAGACAGGCATCAAATCTGACTCTGAATCAGTATCTAAGCATCTGTTCATACACCTCTAATGGGGCCCCTGCGAAGGACATACGTCACTGATGCAGGAAGATGTGGTTTGCCACGAAGAGCGTAACGGAGAAAAGGAAATAGTTACAGAGAGTGTGCTGTGAGAACGTCTCCATAGACGCAGGGTTTCTGATGAAGAAGACAGGTAGACGTAACCTCACCACCTCTTTTCCAAATGGAATACCTTCCTCACGGGTGAGAGGATGAGCATTATGCTCCTTCGGTGGAAATTTGGTTCTTATCTCACGTTTGGGGTCAAGATTTTGAAGAAACTTTCCTTCCTTCTGCTCTAGAATACGTAACTGATGCCCACTGGAAACCTCCAATATTTGCATTCTTGTCTTTTTCAGTTTCTTTTGGTGACTAACACACACGCACACACACACAAACAAAAAACATTTCAAGTCATACCAGCACCTGTTATTAAAAACGGCCCTGGGGAAATCACATTACTGAAGAAATCAATCAGATTTACTTGAAAACAACAACAATAAATGTGTATCCAGCAAGATATACTGAATATGGTTATATGATTCATGTTTTACTCGACTTGATTGTTTAAAAGATCATTGTAAATCAAAGGCATTAAAAAGACATTGTAAAACAAATGGTTTTAATGGAAATGTCAGATTTGCAGATCTAAAATTTCCTGCTAATAATAAATACTTAGTACCATTTATTTGGACAAGATTGTCACTACTTCTAAATTCCAGTAAGTTTCACTATTATATTATTGGAATATAAATTACGCATTTATTTATTTAGTTAAATTATATTAATATCATAAAAAAATCATAATATTATTGCTAATATTGATTAATCAATAATAACCATGTAGATAAGATATTTACTACTGTTCAAAAGTTTGGGGTCTGTAATGATTTTAATGTTTGTAAAAGTCTCTTATACTCACCAAGGCCACATTTATTTGATCAAAAATACAGTAAAAACAGTAATATTGTGAAATATTATTACCATTTAAAATAACAGTTTTCTATTCTAATATATTTTAAAATGTAATTTATTCCTGTGGTGTCAAAGCTGAATTCTCAGCAGCCTTCACTCCAGTCTTCAGTGTCACATGATCCTAATATTGGATTCTAATATGCTGATTTGCTGCTCAAGACAGATCTCTTATTAATATCAATGTTGGAAACTGTTGTTCAGCTTTTATTTTTGAAACCATGATACATTTTTTTCAGGATGAAATTGAACAGGTTTTCAAAAAGAACAGGAAGTTCAAAAGAACAACCTCTATCTTTACTTTCACATTTCATCTATTTAACATGTCATTGCTGATGTATTAAACTTTTAAATGGTGTAGGCTATTTATCATATAGCAGCATTTATACAGAAAACATCATAAATATAACAACGTTTTTTTTCCTGTGTCCACAGCACCGAAGGAAAAGGTGTGTTACCCTCTGCCCACAGTGAAGAAACTCCTGGAGCAGAAGAGAAAGAGAGAGACCTCCTCAGCACCTCCCTCCTGCTCTGCAGCATCTTACACTGCTGGTGGCGCTGCATCTGTCCCAGTGAGACAAACTATTATACCGGTATTATGAAATATAAATGCCTTGAGGCTGATACGAACGACTTTAATCACCTTCCAAAATGTTTCCAACAGGTGTTGGCATCAGGACAATCTCCCACTGCCGGTGAGTCCGACCATCTCTGCTAAATGAGGCTTTTGCTTGATTAAATGAGACTTCAGGGATATTTAGATTTTCTTTTACATCTGAAAATTATACCTTTTCTTTGCAGAAGCCAGTACAAGCTACACAGACATGGGAGCAGTCAGATATGACCGATGGGAAGTTCCCAGCATTCATCAGGCACATTCCTCGTT
The DNA here is from genome assembly GCF_001515605.1 of Sinocyclocheilus anshuiensis. Lineage (NCBI taxonomy): Eukaryota > Metazoa > Chordata > Actinopteri > Cypriniformes > Cyprinidae > Sinocyclocheilus > Sinocyclocheilus anshuiensis. The sequence goes on along the minus strand of NW_015546062.1, from coordinate 927,767 downwards.
ACAGCAGTGCAGCCCATTCCCATTCATGCCTAGTTCCTGCGCTGCACAAAACTTTACCCAGACTGGACAGACGCTCGCCACTGGCTTCAGCCCTCAGCAGATGCAAGACTGCCAGGATGCCCAGACAACTCAGCAATATGTAAGAGCTCTATAAGTATTTCAGGCAGCATGATTATTGAAAGCTTACAAAATCGAAGGTTTGTCCATATTATGAATCTATTCTCTGTTCTCACAGTCTATAACAGAGTGCCCTGTAACTGCAGCCGGGACTGATATGACTGGGACTGTCCCCATTCAGACCTCTGGCTTCTGTTGGCCATCTGACTCCAGAGCAGAGGATCACACAAGCCCATACCTTCTCCAAGAGTTCAGGCCCCAGATGGATATGGTGAAGCTGCAGGAGGCCAGAGTCTTCCTGCAGAACATGGATTACAGTAGAACCACCTGGCAGGATGATGATGGGGACACGTAAGTCAGAAGATATTCTGAATATTGTTTAGGGTGGAGATTTACTACCTTGGATGCTGTAACCAGGTGTCATTTGGAAGAATGCTCTGTAGTTGTAGCTTTAAGCAGCCTAGGACTTACTTAAAATGAGTTCAGTACTGTTCAAAAGTTTGGGGTCAATAAGATTTTTTTTTTAAATGTTTTTGAAAAAAAGAAATCTATTATGTGAACCAAGGCCTCAAAAATACAGTAAAAACGGTAATTTTGTGAAATAATATTAGAATTTAAAATGAATGTTTTCTGTTTTAATACATTTAGCAGACATTACTCCAGGCTTCAGTGTCACATGATCCTTCAGAAATCATTCTAATATGCTGATGTGGTGCTCAAAAAACATATATTTTTTATCAATGATAAAAACTTTTTTCAGAATTCTTTGATGAATATAAAATAAAAAAAAATAAAAAATGTATTTGAAATAAAATGCACATGTAACATTGTAAAGGTTTATCACTTTTGAACAATTGAAAATCGTTTAAATGATTGTTTAAATAAATAATTAGTTTTGAACAAATAAATACATTATTTATTTGTCAAGAAAATGGGTGAATAAGTTTATTAGTACAATTAAGTTTATCATTTAGTTTATTATTCTTAGAAAATAAGTGCTTCTATGCTTTTTAAACAAATGCTGTCAATGGTTGTGCAATGTGATGTGACTGCCCAAAAACTGAATAATATTTCAGAATTAATTATTTCTTAAAGTTCCATCATTTTTTTTTTTTTTTATAATTAATATGTGTACACTCAAATTTATTTAAATTATTTTTAAAAATGTTACTTTTTACTTTTTGGTTACACCACTTGAAAAATCATTACATTACAACTTTTTACTGAAAATGATTTTTTTTTTAAAAAGTCACATTTTTCAGTGTGGCAGTCTTATATGTCATTGACCCAAATAACATTTGCAGTCTTTTTAGATACATTTAGGTTAAAGTAGCCATACATCTTACTGTATTTTTGAAAATCGTTCAGTTAATGCATTCTGCAGATTACCACATTAGGTGTTTTACCAGAGGGGTCCACCAAGGTCTTGTGCGTTTCTTAACTAATGAAACCACAGTGTAAGCGTAAATCCTATGGAAAAGGTTGTTAGACAGCTCTGCACTGTAAATGAAAACTGAAACTCTATTCTTACTCTCTGTTAGCATTCTACATATCTACACCGCGAAAGGCCTGAGGGAATATGCTTTTGCTGCTGCAGAGAAACTTAGTGAACTGGGGAAGTTGGACTCTAAAGAACACAAGGGCAAGGTGAATATCACGACAAAATACTGTTAAATCAAATTCAATTTGCACTCACTGACTATCTGTTCTCTTGAATCCCAGACTGCTTTGCTGGTGGCTGTAACTGCCAATCAGCCAGATATAGTCCAGGATCTACTCTCTCTAAGTGCGGACATCAGCATCTGTGATGTCAACGGTCAAACTGCAGTCCATGTGGCTGCCACCTATGGTTTCCCTCGTGTCATGCAGGTGAGAGACTGCCCATTTGCAATGCATTCGAAATCAAAAAAGCATGCTTCTAAACTGCTATGATTTAATAGGTTATTCTCTATGCTGGACTGCGAGTGGACCTGGAGGCTCGTAATTTTGAAGGTATAAACCTTTACATAGTGTTCCATAAGCATCACAGTTACAGTGACATCTGAGGAGACAATAATATATGGCCGCTCTTGCTTTTGCCTGGTATCTTTAGGTCTGACTCCTCTGCATTGTGCAGTGATCTCTCACTGTGCCACGATAAAGGCTATAAATGCCTCCTCATCCTCAACATGGTTAGCTGATGGCAGTCTACAGACTCAAGCAGAAGATAAACTGATGTGTTTGCGGCTTCTTATTAATGCTGGAGCTTCAGTTCTCAGCCAGGTACTCCGTTTTATGGCCTTTTAATATTTCAGTTTAATCCCAATGATAATAAGGTAATGTGTTAATTATTGCTAAAGGACCCCTTGGTGTATAGACAGATGGTGCAGGGACACTCATTAAATAATATTATTATAAAACTGAGTGTTGCATTTAGCCTGGCCCATAATAACATCAGTACAGTGCCATATTAAAGCCAATAAAATAATCATTATTGATGTACAGAGATGTAAAGTTTAGGGTTTGCAATGATTTCGTCTCTTATGCTCACCAAGGCTGCATTATTTGATCAAAAATACAGTAAAAACAGTAATGTGAAATTTTATTAATAATAAACTGTTTTCTATTTTAAAATCATTTAAAATGTAAATTATTCCTATGATAGCAAGCTGAATTTTCAGTATCATTACTCCAATCTTTAGTGTCACACAAGCTTTCAAAAATCCTTCTAATATGCTACTTTGGTGCTCAAGAAACATGTATTATTATCAATGTTGAAAACAATTGTGCTGCGTAATATTTTTGTGGAAAGAGTGCTACATTTTTTCAGGATTATTTCAAGAATAGAACAATATTTATTTGAAATAGAAATCTTTTGTAAGGTTTTAAATATAATTGTCAATTTATTGGCACTGTAATGGATCAATATTAATTCATCATTGCCAAATATAAGTATACATTTATTTAATATCTTACTGTCCCCAAGTTAGTAACAAACAAATCACGGATACTGACATTTCCAAATTACGGTAGCGATTTCCGACGTATAGAAAAAGAAACAATATATTTCCCAAATGTTCCTTTCTGACAGACAGACAAACAAATTATTTTGTCATTGTTCCATATAGAGCGGTTTCGTTTTCAGACTGCCGCAAAAGGAGGAAACCTCATTCATGGCACACTTGCTTTGATGTTGCTTCAGTTTCACTTTGTTGACAAGTATACCTTTGTCTTTTTCAGGAAATCAAAAGCAACAAGACAGTTCTTCACCTGGCAGTGAAGGAGGGGAATATCCATCTTGTGCGCTTCCTCCTCAGCCTCCAACTCTCCAATATGCAGGCGTTCATCAACATGAAAGTGAGACACATGATGACGATATTGTATTGGCTTTCATATACATACAAAATCATACTCAAGTAATATCACACTTGCCTCGTGCCGCAAGTAATTGCAGCTGTGGTGAAATTTTGACCAACAGCACTATTGTGGGTGTGAACAAGAAGTTATTGTTGAGTGACTTACATTTTAGATACAATAGTATAGTTTCAAATAATGCCAAAGCTAATTTAACTGCTGCGTGTCTCCATTCCAGCAACATGCGGTAATGAAATTTTGTTACTCAGTGAATCACTATTTATAAACGAATCTGTTAACTGAATGAATCAATGGTTGACTCACTTGTAAAGACAGTCACCTGTTTTCCTTCCTGAATGAATCTGAGTTTTTAACAAATCGGTTGCATGAATGACTCAGTGATTCACTCATAAATCTGTTTCGTTCTCAACCAATGTTTTTCAACCAGTTGATTGAGCGAATGATTCAATGAATGATTGACTTACAAAGACAGCCACTTGTTTCATTCCAGAGTTTTTTAACGAATTGGTTGAGTGAACGACCTAATGATTCACTCATAAATAGAGTTATCTTTTACATTTCAGAATGTATCAGTGTTTTTGAATGTATTGGTTGAGTGAACACTTCAGTGACTCATTCATAGGACAGACCCTTATTTCATTCCTGAATGCATCAAAGTTTTTTTTTTCACAAATTGGGTGAACAACCCAGTGACTTACTCATAAAAACAGTAAGTGAACGATTAATTGACTTACTCATAAAGGCCACCGCTTGTTTTGTTCCTAAAAAAATAATCATTGTGTTTGAACAAATCTATTTAAAGGGATAGCTCAGCCAAAAAATTAAAATTCTGTCATTAATTACTCACCCTCATGTCATTCCAAACCCGTAAGACGTTCTTTCATCTTCGGAACACAAATTAAGATATTTTTGATGAAATTCGAGAGCTTTCTGACCCTGCATAGACAGCAAGGGTACTACCACGTTCAAGGCCCAGAAATGTAGTAAGAACATCGATAAAAAATAGTCCATGTGACATCAGTGGTTCAACCGTAATGTTATGAAGCTACGAGAATACTTTTTTGTGTGCATAGAAAACAAAAATAATGACTTTATTCAACAATTTCTTCTCTTCACGCATGCGTCGTGGTACTCTCTGGACCCACGTCGAAGACTGACACGGAAGAGAAGAAATTGGTGAATAAAGTTGTTATTTTTGTTTTCTTTGTGCACAAAAACTATTCTCATAGCTTCATAACATTACGGTTGAGCCACTGATGTCACATGGACTATTTTAACAATGTCCTTACTAGCTTTCTGGGCCTTGAACGTGGTAGTTGTGTTGCTCTCTATGCAGGGTCAGAAAGTTCTCGGATTTCATCAAAAATATCTTAATTTGTATTCCGAAGATGGACAAATGTTATACGGGTCTGGAACGACATGAGGGTGAGTAATTAATGACAGAATTTTCATGAACTATCCTAAGTCATTCATTAAGACTTGCCATCACATACTGTGTAACCTGAAGAAAGAGTCACTGAAAAATAGGCAGGGCTAATATACAGAACTTCAGGATATATTAATTAAAAACAGACAACAGTGTGGATATGATTATCTATAAATGTGTGTCTCCTCTCAGGCTCATGGACACACTGCCCTGCACATGGCCGCGGGGCTGCATGGAAGCCCCTTTCAGGAGGAATTGATCCGGCTGCTGCTGAGTCGAGGTGCTGATCCCAGCATCCGCAACCTGGAGAACGACCAGCCCGCTCATTTGATGCAGAGCGGAGACAAAGGAGAGAGAGTGAGAGGTTTTCTTTATTAACAACCAGTCTGCCTGTTGTGAGAAGTGCCATGCAAAAACATTCTCTTGTACAGTTTCTACCATGTTTTTAACAGCATAGAAAGAAAAGGACAGATTACACAGTAGCTGACACACCATTTTCCCTCTCTCGCTCTCTCTCCCTCAGCTCAAGCTCATCTTGAAGAAGAAAAGTGCCTCCTCTAGGCGACGTTTTACATCCTTACAGGACCAAGAGTGACCAGGACTGATTTTTAGTCCCAGCGTATCCCATCTTCTCCAGTAGAGATACAGTCATCTGGATTAAATAATAGTATGCACACGAAACATTAATCTTGATCATTTTACTAACCGTTCACCATCAAGATGTGAATTAAAAAAAAAAAAAAACATTTAAAAAGAGTTAAGATCAGAAAGAGCTTTAAAAATAACCCCAAAAATGTAATCTCTGGAGAAGAATGGGTTGATCTTCAGTATCCTTTTATGAGGATTTTCACATATTGCATCATTTTTAGTATGACAGTATATTTTTTGAAGGATCATTCATTGATTCTGTACCATAAAGCTGCTTCCCAGTTTATTTAAAGATGCATGCCAATTTTAGTATGTTCATGAATAGTGATTTCAATGAAATCGTCATGAGGACTGTCAGTTCCAGTCAAGTTTCCACCTTCAATTATAAACCATATTGGTTTGCTTTTTTAACTCACTGTATCAGTGGAATATTCTTTATTTGTCTTGAGATGTATTTATATAGCTTTTGGTTGGTATATGTTGCATATTCTCTGTGCTCATGTTCATGTTACTTTCACTCAGGGTGAAGATCAGTTATTTATTTCATTGTTTGATATGAATGACATCAGTTCTCTATGTAATGCACTTTTCTCAGCAGCACACTTGATATCATAGTTGTCCTTACAGGAGATGTGTCATCCAGCCATGTATGTGAATGTGTTATTTTGATGAGTCATATATGAGGGGGTGAAATGTCAGGGGGTTCTGAGGTAAGAAGGTAGTTTTGTCATCAAGACCTATACAGAATCAAGATGTCAGAATCATTAATATGATTTAACAATGTTATTTCAGTGGAATAGTATGAAAGGAAAGGTTTTCTAAGTGGGGATAGTCAGTGTCCATCTTGTATCAAGATTTCAAATGTTGTTGTTGTTGTTGAGTCAGTGATATGCATGATTCATCATGTTGAAGTACCCAGAGTCCCTCTGGAAATTCAAATGAGGGAAAACACACGCTAATGTCACTTTCTTGTAAAACAAAGAGAGATTTATGAGAATTAGTTTGAACGCAAAGTGCAAACTGCCTTCTAAAGAATTAATTTATGAAATTTTGCTCATGTTTTAACAAATATCACAAACACTCAATGAATGAAACCATCTGACAAAACCGAATTCTGTGAGTATATAAAGTAGCATTAAAATTAGCTTGATTGTATGTACAATGTTTTTTTTTTAAATATTGTTTATGAAGTGTCATCTATAATAAGCCACATTTCTGCAAATCATTAATGTTTTATTAATGAGTTTGTGTGTTTTGCATTATATGTCAGCTGACCAAGCCAAATTAAATAAAGCTAAATAAGTAAAGACCAAGAGCAAACCTCTGTAACTCAGGATCTTTTATTGAGCCAAATGTCTTTGGTACATGACTAACATTTGGATGATTAATAAAAACACCTTTTCTTATAGTAACTGTATTGAGCTCTTCATTATGACTGCTGTGGGTGTTTAGTCATACTCAATTACTTAATTTCAAGGCAAAGAAAAAAAAACCTTCATTAAAGGAATTGTAATGAATTCATAAGCATTCCTCCATGCTGATCAAACAGATGTGCAGTGGCTCATTATTCTCTGAAATATATGGATGCTTTCTTATTAATACATGAGGCATAAATACATTGAGTTGCAATTAAGTAATTTGCTTTTTAGTAACACTTGGTTGGGGACTAAAGTATTACTTTCTAAAGTCTTTTGTTTACAGGAATACAGTAGTCAAATATTCATGCTGTTACAATGGACATAAGATCATGTGTACCTCCAAGGAAGGGTTGCATCAGCCGCTCGTGAGGTTTGACTTAAATTGAGATGTAAAGTTGGCTTAGTAACTACTAGTTAATTTGTATTTGACTGCACCATTAGTTCTTAAGGCAAGACTTTCCTATAGTTCCTAAGCCCTCTGTAAAGTAATGTCTGACTTTACGGATCCAAATGACTAATCTGTAAACAGAAAAGCCATGCATTTCAGTTTATCTTGTTATGATTGACGTCAAAACTGTTAATGGTAATAAGTTCAGTTTCTACTGACATATGACAAAATAATTGTGAAACACATTCAAAAGTATTTCAAATGCACTAAAATTCTAAAATAATAAATAAATATATACTACAAGACTAAAACAACTAGAAAATTGTCTTACATACTTGGCATGCACAAATTACAGAGTGACACACGGGATTGCATATAGTTCCATGCTGGAGAGCTATTTATATTTATTCAAACAATATTCTGTTTATTCAAATGTAAGCGAGTGAAAATATTAACTTCATCATATCTGTCTAAAGGATTGAAATCCATTAGATGAAACATGAGCTCTTCAATGTAATTCAATCAGTCTGCTAGTTTTCTAATCATTATTCCTGATCGCTTCTGTGAATATTTCCATAAATGCCCTTTTAGATCTAAGCCTCATATAATAATAACAACAACAACATTAAAAGCAAACTATTCATGCATGGGTAAAATAACTGGGGCCGGGTGAGATGCATCATGAATGGTGTCATTCACACGATATGAACACAAAAGAGACATAATGTAGCACGTGTGCTACCGAAAGACCTAAAAATACAGCAACAGATCAGCATTTAGGCTGAGGTTACAAAAAGAGGTCAAGCAGGTTCGACTCTCCTCCACATTCCTGTAAGTAACTCGCTGAAATGGGCCGCCCTGTCGCACCATATGCTTTACACTGTCTGAGGTGGAACTAAAAGAAAAAAGGTCACATTTATGAAGCGTTCAATAAAAATATGACTGTAGTTTTTAGTTGAATTAATGTTTGTGGTAGTGTACCTTCTGTCTTTGGTGGCTGAGGGCCTTCCACTGGACTAGATCTGTAGGGAAAAAAAAAAAACACAATTATCCCACTAAGCCATGCTAGTCCATCTAAACGGGGTGTCAAACTCAGCTTAGCACACCAACACACAGAGCTAAACTTGTTATGCAAGTACCTATAGTTTTCAAGTAATCATGAAAACCTTGACTAGCTGGTTCAGGTGTGTTTAATTAGAGTTGGAGCTAAACTCTGCAGAGCTGTGGCCCTCCAGGAACTGAGTTTGACAACCCTGGTGTCGCACTCTGAAATATTCAGCAAGCATGCACATCTCCTTTAGTCAAATGTAAGTGGTGTTGCTTGATTTAATGCAAGGGCCTAACGTCAATATAATCAAATGATTCAGATCATCTCAGGATGACATGCTGAGCATTTTATCAGGCCACGTCTACATTACTCTGGATACATTTGAAAACAGCATTTTCATTTGAAAACATTCCCCATCCACACTACAGTTTTTAAGAGTTTTCCAAAAGTTTCTTATCCACGCTGAAACATAGGAAAATGCTAAATCATCTTACTGCGTATGCTTAAAATGTAATTAAAGCTCACTTAGATGATACTGAGAGACCAGGCTTGATGAACTTCTTAAAGTTCTTCTTACTTAATAAAGTTCTCATGCTTTTCTTCTGGCCCAATTATTTTGTTAGCAAAATATCTCAGAATTGGTGCATCCAGGTCGCACTCAATCATCATATCTATCAGTGCAATCTGCACCACATGACTAAACATGTGTCGTCGTTTTAAAATAACTCCACTTTTACAGTCTACATTTCAACTTTTTTTAAATTTATCCACTTGGGAGAGAGTCTTCAAAAACCAGAGCTGTAAATGGAAGGCCAAAACCCCAAATGGTAGAGAAAAAGATGCATTTTCAAATGTAGCCAGTGTAGAGGTAGCCTAGTCTTCTTGATACACACTGCCTAACCACTTTAGTTCTTGATTTAGGAGGTGTGAGAACAACAAACTTTCTGCTTCTTGTTTAAAACATTGAACAACCTGCAGCTTTTACAGTATGAACACCACTCAGGTGTCTTTGATACATCTGGTCGTGCAAGTAAAACATGCTGTTGTTTAAATGGATAGACAGTGTTGTTGAGCTGGGGAAAAAAAAGCTGGTCAGACTCAGTTCAGAAACCGATAACTTTAGAAACCAGGGGCTGCATTCAAAGAGTACAGGAGCTTTCCAGTGAACAGACATGGAGCCATCGATTCGATGTACATCTTTTTTCTTTCAGGACGTTTCCTCATCCTTATTCAGACTCATTCCACATGCACAGTCAAGGCTGCACATTTGTGTGAATAACTCTTACTTGGATTTTGAGCATTTGAACTTTTTACCTGTCAGGGCAAAGAAACATTTAGAGATGGTGAAAAATATAACTGAGAGGGACTTACATTGGGGCCCTGGACCACAAAACCAGTCATAAGTGTCAATTTTTAGAAATTGAGATTTATACATCATCTGAAAGCTGAATAAATAAGCTTTCTATTGATGTATGGTTTGTTAGGGTAGGACAATATTTGGCCAAGATACAACTATTTGAAAATCTGGAATCTGAGGAATCTTGAGAAAATCACCTTTAAAGCTGTCCAAATGATGTCATTTGCTATGAATATTACTAATCAAAAATTAAGTTTTGATATATTTACCGTAGTAAATTTACAAAATATCTTCATGGAACATGATCTTTACTTAATATCCTAATTATTTTCGGCATAAAAGAAAAATCGATAATTTTGACCCATACAATGTAATTTTGGCTATTGCTACAAATATACCTGTGCTACTTAAGACTGGTTTTGTGGTCCAGGGTCACAATTAGAGTTTAGCCAGTTTGTAAGAAATACATTTAGTCTCATTTAAATTGACCACATTTTTCACATTGCAGAAGTACTTAGACAAATGGTTTGGTGGATTGAGAGAACTGAATGTATTCACTGCACTTACTGAAGTAAAACTGGACTGACTGTAATGCCAGGTAAATGTCACTCTTGATGATGACAACATTTTGTAACATCACAGCTGTTACTTACTCAGAGCAATAAGAATCCCGCTTACAAACATAACCACAGCAAGGATGACACCCGTGGTCCGTAATGTCTCGTAATCTGAGCTCAGAAATCAAGAGTGGTGAAATACTTTTTTATTGGCTTTATATTTAAAAAAAAAAGTATTTCCATGCAATATCCGCATGCTTACCGTAATGAAAGGCACTCTGGTCCATATGCATGTATGACTCTGTAAACACATTTACATATTTTTAACAACTATGAAACAAAACGAACCCCTATAATAGACTTAGTATGGACCTTAGGTATGTGATTCACAGTGAAGACATGGAGTGAAGTAAGGAAGACAATGCAGGGGACAGAGTTCAGCACCATGGACAGATGCTGGATTATTGCATGTATAAATATAGAACTATTACACTGGACAGTCAGAGTCTAATGAGCTCTAAAATAACGAGCTTATTAGCTGAAATACATTCAGACTGCAATCGTTTGAAATACTAATCACATAAATAGTGATCTCAATTAGCTGTTAAGCATGTACGAGGCAGAAGGGCATCTTGCAAACTCAAGGGTTTTCACCTGAGAACGTCAGTAATTCGGGTTATTGATTAGCTACATAACGAGGCTGCAGGCTCAGCGAAAATAAGCTCTCTGAGAACTGCAGTATCCACAAGCAAATCGCAAGTGGACTTTCCTCTAGTAATAATCAATAAAGCTGTCCAACCTGCCAATATTGAGAGCTTTTAGTATCTATATATGAAAAAAAAAGGAAAATAACATGCAAGATACATAACTTTGTGATCGGACTTGTGTCCCATTAGAACTGGCTCTAGCGCAATGATGCGGTTGTGTGTGAACTTCAGGGTCTAATAACGGCTTACTTAGCGATTTTCAGCACCCATCTCACTTTTAAAGTGATAGTTCACTCTAAAATATAATTTACTTGCCCTCATGTCTTTACAAAGCTTTATGACTTTGTCTTTCTTCTCAGAAACACAAAATGAGACTTTTGGCAGAATGACAGTCACTCTCATTGTAGGCGAGAAAAAACTAGACTGTAAATCTTAAGACTGTCATTCTTTCTAACATGTAATTTTGTGTTGAAACAACGTCATTTGAAAGGTGAACTATTTAAACCATCTGTCCAGTAGTGACGGCCTGTTATCTGCAGTATGCAAACAAATTTAGGAAATAGGCTAAATGAAATTGGAATCGCTGAATATATACATGATATGTAGACTAATAAGTTATAGCCCATTAGTAATTCCTGTCAAATTACATTGAATTAGTATAACAGACTATTTCATTGAATATTCTTTTGTTATACTCACGACGAACAGCAAAAGTCTCATTTCTCAAGTCATTCAATCTTAAAATGAGTTTGATAATTCATTATGGCACAACCATGCAGTTTCAACTTCAAAAGCAAACAAATGCAATAAATAGACAAACCTGTTGAAGCTGCCATTTCTGCAGTGTTTTAACGAGACAGGGTTTCCTTAATCTTGCTATAAACTGTAATTCAGCACCGTGAATGAAGAGAGTCCGCCGTGGAGCACTGCGTCGATGCTGCACCTCGGAAGTTACACACTTACTCCCCCTAGCGGCGCTGGTCTGTCAGTGTTCCCGGCAAGGGAAGCTCCCAGTCATGGCGTTAGGTAGATAAAATTCATCCTGGCCAGTGCGGTGGGGATCCCGAGCCAAACGCCTCCCCTCAGTGAAAACATGCGACAGAGAACCCCACCTATTCAGCAACAGGACTGGGGTCTGCGGGAGCATTAGGACGGGAAGTGGAAGGTGGTCAACTTCAGAATGGTTTCATTGCGAGCCTCGGGATGTTAAGTATTTGTACGCGTTAAAACAAAAACCATTTATTAAATTCGTGACGCCGACATATTGATAGTTTATTGTCTATTTTCAATTTACGTGTCAGTTTACACTCACTGTACTCAAATACACTAAGATAAATGCCATTATCGAAAAACCTCGACAGGGCGTTGTCTGCGTTTTTCACGACTAAGATGAGAGGGTCTGTATTACTTACTATTGGAGAAAGCATAACGGTCAACTTGGATCACATGTGCCTTAAAAGGGTTAGTTCACCCAAAAATGAAAATTCTGTCATTAATTACTCACCCTCTTGTCTTTCTAAACCCGCAAGACCTCCGTTCATCTTCGGAACACAAATTAAGATATTTTTGATTCATTCTGAGAGCTCTCTGACCCTCCCATAGACAGCAATGTAATTACCACGATCAAGGTCCAGAAACGTAGCAAGGAAATCGGTAAAATAATCCATGTGACATCAGGGGTTCAAATGTAATTTTACGAAGCTACGAGAATACTTTTTGTACGCAAAGAAAACAAAAATAATGACTTTATTCAACAATTTGTCTCTTCCGCGTCACCCTGGTGCCATTTTGGAGAGTATCCACTGAACGTAAACAGCGTATGCTATTCTGTGTCAGCTGCAGATACGTTGTTTTTGTTCAAATCAAAGCGTAAACAATGTAGAAAGTATCCGCGTGATGCAGCTAACACAGAATAGCATACGCTGTTTACGTTCAGTGGATACTCTCCAAAATGGCACCAGGGTGACGCGGAAGAGACAAATTGTTGAATAAAGTCGTTATTTTTGTTTTCTTTTGCGCACAAAAAGTATTCTCGAAGCTTCGTAATATTACGGTTGAACCCCTGATTCTTATATAGAGAACATTTCATGGAACAACAAACCAATATTTATACTGTCACAAAAAAATAACACTGACACTGTCATAAAGAGACAATGTCATGCAACAACAAATCTGACCATTGTGACATGAAAAAACAGCACTGCCATATCGAGAACATTTCATGGTTCAACAATATTTATATGCTCTGTCTTTGTGCTAAAGTACGGAGCCCCTAAAGGGACATGGTAGTGGGAAAAGCCATCCATTTATTGTCATTGTTTAATTATCTAGATTACATTAAAGGACTCCAGACCTGTCATATTGTCCCAGTGTAGCTGCTCCTGTGTGGCTGGCACAGCACTGTGCAACCACATTGTTGCACTACTGTACCAGACAGCACACTACTCTCAGCTTGGCATCAGTGCAGTTCTTCATTTCATTTCATTTATTTACTTATAAAGCACAAATAAACACAACAAGAGTTGACCACTGTGCTGTACAAAAGAGGAAAGGTAAAATAAAAAGATTAATAATAAATATAATACAACTAAAACATAAGTTAAAATGAGACCAAGAATTATAATGAATTAAATGCAAGAATAAAAAGATGAGACTGTAACTTAGATTTAAAATCATATACAGAAGATGTGGATCTCACAGATAAGGGAAGACTGTTCCATAACCTAGGACCGGCCACCCCAAACGCACGGTCAACTTTCAACTTCAATCTTGATCTTGGATACGCAAACATCTGGCAGACCTATTCACATTTACAAGATCTGACAAATAAGAAGGTGCCAGACCATTTAAGGACTTAAAAACAAACAGCCAAATTTTTAATTCAACTCTGTAACACACTGGCAACCAGTTAAGAGACATTAAAATCGGAGTAATGTGTTCTCGTTTACGAACCCGTTAAAAATATGGCTGCGGCATTTTGATAAAACAAGAGCATGTATGACTCTTTCAAGATCTTTAAAAGATAGAAAACATCTAACTTTAGACAGAAGTTTATGATGGAAAAAACATGACTTAACTACGGAGTTAATATGTTGGTCAAACTTAAGGGAGGAATCAAAAAGAACTCCCAAATTTTTCACCGTTGGTTTGATATAAGAGTTTAAATGACCACAGTCAAAATTTGGTTTTCCTTTACCCACAGAGGGTTCAAAGACAATTGCTTCCGTCTTTCCCTCATTTAAATGCAAACATTTTTTTAGACATCCAAGATCTTACATCAGCTAAGCATGCAAGCAATGTTTCTAAACCATTCTTGTCATTGTGT
>NW_015546062.1:900407-913332 GCF_001515605.1 Sinocyclocheilus anshuiensis | reverse complement strand
GACGACACTTGTACAAATGCGGATGGGTGGCATGAATGGAAATGATTCCAGATTGGCGATGTAGTATTTGGTTTCTGTATTCTGTACTGTATTTTCCTGCGCTCAAACCTGCCAATCTAAAGGATCAAACGCTGTGTATGGCGTTTGAGGTCATTTGTGAATTAGTATAGACTTATAGTCTAAATAAAACAATTTGCAACTGTTACTATTATTACACTTGTATACAAAACTTTGTATTATGCTTGTTATAGAGTGTGTGACGTCACGTGCACTACGGTTGACGCAGTTGTCACGGCGACCGTCCCAGCCCTACTGTACAGTGATGTAGCTTCCTGACATCCAGACTGAACAGCGTTTTCTCGACATGTTTCTGTGTTGTTGTTGCTCAGCAATGGCATGGACGTGATGTTGTCTGGAGGGTTGGCAAAAGGAGAGTGGGACTGTGGGCAGTGCTCGGGGTGGTGACTAAAGGCGGTGACAGTAGTTCTGACGCCTTTTTACAGAAGTCACAACAGTTCGTGAAAAATCACAGCTACAGGTTGTGTGCATTTGACTGTGGATTGACTGTTTTGAAACTTATATGGTAGTTACATAGCACCTAGACCTCATTTATCATGAAAAAAGCCAGGAAATTTCAGTTTTGACAATATGGAACCTTTAAACTACTTAGAGGTGGACAATATGGGCAAAATCTTTATCACAAAAAAGGTCATTTTCAACCACAGTAAGGAATGACAACACAATACAGTTATTCTACCTCTAATATATATTTGCTAAACAACACTATAACTACATTATAGCTAGATATAAATCAGGAGGATCACCTTTATAATCGTTCTATATCGAAATATTGCCCAGCCCTAAAACTTGCTCTTGGTAAAGCATAACAGACATCAACATTTAACATTTACTTACTTATAAAAGCACAAATAAACACAACAAGAGTTGACCACTGTGCTGTAAAAAAGAGGAAAGGTAAAATAAAAAGAATAATAATAAATATAATATACTAAAACAAGTTAAAATGAGACCAAGGATTATAATGAATTAAATGCAAGAATAAAAAGATGAGACTGTAACTTAGATTTAAAATCATATACATAAGATGCAGATCTCACAGATAAGGGAAGACTGTTCCATAGCCTAGGACCGGCCACTACAAACGCACGGTCACCTTTCAACTTCAGTCTTGATCTTGGATATGACAGATTAATACTGTCTGAGGATCGCAAACATCTGGCTGACTTATTTACATTTACAAGATCTGACAAATAAGAAGGTGCCAGACCATTTAAGGACTTAAAAACAAACAGCCAAATTTTTAATTCAACTCTGTAACACACTGGCAACCAGTTAAGAGACATTAAAATCGGAGTAATGTGTTCTCGTTTTCAAATCAAAGCGTAAATAAACTTAGAAAACGTATCTGTGTGGTGTGGCTGACACAGACAAGTAGAACAGCATACGCAGTTTACGTCCAGCTGATATTCTCCAAAATGGCGCTACGGTGAAGCGGAGGAGATGAATTGTTGAATAAAGTCGTTATTTTTTTTTTCTTTGCGTACAAAAAGTATTCTCGTAGCTTCGTAAAATTACGGTTGAACCCCTGATGTTACACGGATTATTTTACCGATCTCCTTGCTACGTTTCTGGACCTTCATCGTGGTAATTACATTGCTGTCTATGGGAGGGTCAGAGAGCTCTCAGAATTCATCAAAAATATATTAATTTGTGTTCTGAAGATGAACGGAGGTTTTACGGGTTTGGAACGACATGAGGGTGAGTAATTAATGACAGAATTTTCATTTTTGGGTGACTTTGATATGACAGAGTAATATTGTCTGAGGATCGCAAACATCTGGCAGACCTATTCACATTTACAAGATCTGACAAATAAGAAGGTGCCAGACCATTTAAGGACTTAAAAACAAACAGCAACATTTTTAATTCAACTCTGTAACACACTGGCAACCAGTTAAGAGACATTAAAATCGGAGTAATGTGTTCTCGTTTACGAACCCGTTAAAAATATGGCTGCGGCATTTTGATAAAACAAGAGCATGTATGACTCTTTCAAGATCTTTAAAAGATAGAAAACATCTAACTTTAGACAGAAGTTTATGATGGAAAAAACATGACTTAACTACGGAGTTAATATGTTGGTCAAACTTAAGGGAGGAATCAAAAAGAACTCATTTTGAACCATTTGAAGCCGTGACATGGAGGATTGGGGTAGTCCAATATACAAGGAGTTACAATAGTGCAAACGTGATAAAACAAAGGCATGTATGACTCTTTCAAGATCTTTAAAAGATGGAAAAGATCTAACTTTTGACAGAAGTTTAAGATGGAAAAAACATGACTTAACTACTGAGTTAATATGTTGGTCAAACTTTAGGGAGGAATCAAAAAGAACTCCCAAATTTTTCACCGTTGGTTTGATATAAGAGTTTAAATGACCACAGTTAAAATTTGGTTTTCCTTTACCCACAGAGGGTCCAAAGACAATTGCTTCCGTCTTAAATGCAAAAGATGTTTAGACATCGAAGATCTTGCATCAGCTAAGCATGCAAGCAATGTTTCTAAACCATTCTTGTCATTGTGTTTTAAAGGTAAATAGATTTGGGTGTCATCAGCATAAAAATGAAAGGACACTCCATGCTTCCTAAAAATTGAACCTAGTGGAAGCATGTACAGTGAAAACCAGATGGGAGCCAAAATAGAGCCTTGAGGAACACCAGAGGTAAGAGGAGCTACAGATGAAACAGCGCGACCAATACCTACTGAAAACGTTCTGTTACTAAGATAAGATCTGAACCAGCTCAGGGCACTTCCTTGGATGCCCACACACTTTTCAAGGCGTGATAAAAGCATGTCATGATCAACTGTGTCGAATGCTGACCGTTATGCTTTCTCCAATAGTAAGTAATACAGACCCTCTCATCTCCCTATATTAAGACAATCTTGCTATTACTACTAATAGACTCTATGCAAGACTACTTCCGCGTTTCTTCTCAGTTGCTCTGCAAATTCCGGTGCTGCGCCGGAAGCGGTATTTACCGTTTCAATGAGTGCTCTCAGCATGGCATTTTACACTCGCAGCTTGCAAGAACTTCCACGAATTACAGTGAACAATGTCAATCGAATTGTAAGATTAGCATCGGTCACTCCTTCAAGTAAAAAGGAGAAGGGCTTCAAATTGTATATTTCGAGTTATATCGAACGCCTGCTTCCGCGTTTCGTCTCAGTTGCTCCATAACTTCCGGTGCTGCGCCGGAAGCGGTTTTTACCTACCGTTTCGATGAGCGCTTTCAGCATGGCATTTTACACTCGCTGCTTGCAAGAATTTCCACGGATTACAGTGAACGATGTCAAGCGAATTGTAAGATTAGCATCGGTCACTCCTTCAAGTAAAAAGGAGAAGGGCTTCAAATTGTATGTTTCCAGTTATATCGACAACGTTGAAGGTACGTATTCTCAAGCTAACAAGCTAACATTAGCTAGCTTCGTTTGTCACAGTGCATACTCTTATAGTCTGTTTTGTGTTCTGTTTACTTAACCTTTTTAAAATATTCTGTTTTTATACTTTCACTAATGTTATGTTAATACGATCTGTATGACCCTTTTTGTCATTTTTTTCCATTTCTGAAAAGGATCAGGTGACAGGAGAGATCAGCATGAGGGCGACTTGTTTCAGATCTGAGGAAGACAGAGAAGCCACATAGTTTGAGAGTAGGGAGACAAAACTGGAGAAATATAAAAACTCTGTAACTGTAATAATACAACTCTCTAAAATTTTAGCAATAAAAGGTAAATTTGAGATTGGCCTAAAATGCGATAAAACAGTTGTATCCAGATTAGGCTTTTTCAACAGAGGTTTCACCATTGCATGTTTACAAAAAGCTGGAACAAACCCAAAAAGAAGGCTCTTATTTACAATTGCAAGAATCCAGGCCCCAACACTATCAAAAATCAGTTTAAAAAAGTGGGTAGGAACAATATCAAGAGCAGACGTATTATGCTTCAGTTTGACGACAAGATCAGCTCAAATGAATTTAAAAACCTAGTAGGAGTCAGAAGATCTGAAGAGTCATCAGTAAAAGAAATAATGGACTGTCTATTTGCTTCTATTTTTTCCACAAAAAATCTCAAAAAGCTCCTCTAGTTCACAGCTGTACTGAAACTGAGCAGAGCTGGCACAAACCCCCAAGTGAATTTTTCAAGAATTTAAAAAATAATTTATATAAAATGATTGCTTTCCTAACATCATTCCTTGAGGCACACAAACAATGTTTTAAATTCAACTCATTGAAAGATTTTTAAAAGACCTAAAACTTGTGTGTCAGATTAGTGAGATGTCCAAGACATGCATTGTTGGTGGGCCTCCAGGAACAGGTCTGGCAAACACTGGCTCAAACTAAAGTGACCATTAGTATTCCTAGGGAGTCTGGCCAGGTCCTGTCAGTGGGATGGTGGTTCTGGTATCTGCATGACCTAAAGAAAGGAAACTCGCTGATGGCTTAAGGTGCACACTGCAATCAATTGCTTACTTAATGTAGAAGTATAATATAGGATTGTTTAGAATTGTTTACTATGTTGTAAGAAAAATTATGAGGACGATGAAGATCTCGATGAAGATGTTTATTGCAGCATAGCAGTGACAAAGTACATGTAGTATCTTGGGTTCAACGGAGTCAGAATGAACCATGAACATCCTAAGCTCAAACATTTTATACTCTATTACGTTCATCTTCCCGCATGGAAATGAAGTTTCGTCTTAAATGTAAATTGCGGATAACAATGAAAGTGATAGCCTTCCGTTCCCACATCTTTGGTAGTCTTTCAGGTGGAAACAGCCAAATGTTAAGGTGCAATTATATTCAAGTACCCTTTTGGTCAGCAGATGGTTCTTGATGGCCTACTGCCGCTCCCACACTATAGGTGACGATTGACGAAGTAACGTTCAGGAGATACTATTTACATATTATTGAGATTGGAAAGAATTATCTCTATGATAATTAAGCTCTTTGTAGAGAAAGGAGAATAGTTTACTTGGAGTGGAAGTTTGGTTGAGGCAAACTATAATTTCTTACAATGTGGACAAAGGGATAGTTCACAAAAAAAGTCATGGCATTTACTCGCCCTCATGTCATTCCAAACCCATATTACTTTCTTTAACACAAAAACATTTATTAGGCAGAATGACTGCTTCAGTCACCATTTCACTTTCATTGCATCTTTTCTCCATACAATAAAGATAATAGTGACTGAGCCTGTAAAAATGTGCAACTTATTTATGAATACTATTTTTCATTTCAAGAATACCTTGTATAAACCACTGCTCCGGGTGTGTGTTCACGGTGTGTGTGTGTTCACTGCTGTGTGTGTGCACTAAGGATGGGTTAAATGCAGAGCACTAATTCCAAGTATGGGTCACCATACTTGGCCACATGTCACGTCACTTCACTTCACTTAAAGTTGTTACCAGCGACCTGCCTGACCTCTCAGTCCTGCAAGTGGCAGAGGTGTATAAGGACTTTACCAGCACTACAGCCCCTTTAGTCACCACAATGGGGATGTCCAGTGATGATTCGTTGGTAGATTCTGCCTTCGGTAAAGTTCAGGCTGGGAGTGTTCTGTCATACCAACAGCCAGCAGCAACAACACGCAACATTACTCCCCATCAAGATGCCCCACCACGGACACCTCTTCCACTAGATGGTTACAACCTTGACCAATCTGTGTGCGTACATAGCAAACATGGACTACTACTAACATATCTACATGAACATGTACTGTATTATGCAAAGACCAGAAGATTAGTTTTTGGTTTATAATACAGCATCTTATAATAAACTTTTCTCCTCTGCCATGCCCCGGTGCACTTAGGTGTTGAAGTGGAGTAGTTGTTCCACTCAAACAAAGCGGGCACTGCACCTTTCTTCAGTAGCCGGCATCCTGAGGGAGTCGATGGCTTGATCAAATCTTCACTCTTGAAGTGACGACTGCAGACTCTTGTGTTAGGAGTGATATTAAAATCCTCACGTATGGAAACTAACCACAGAATTAAACCTTGAGGATGTGTCACATAACAGGACACAGCAATATATAGACGTTGCACCTTCACGCCGAAGGCACTTAATGCTTCTTGAACTCATTAATAAAACATTATATTTTAATATAATATGCTAAAATGCTATGCTACCACAGTTAATAAAATATATAAAATATTTGTAAATGCTAGTTAATCAAAAATTTGACAAAGACCACGCTATTACCACAGTTTGCTATCGGAGAACGCTAAACCGGAAGCTCGCAAACAACTGAGATTTTAGCGGAAATGCGTAGGCAGTGGGCCGTGCATTGAGTCCATAACAGGGTCAACTATTTATAACACAGACTGAATATGAGAGACAGACCAGGGCAGATGCCAAGCACACGTTATATAACGGTTATGTTTTCTCGAGGACACTTAACAGACATTCCATGGAAATCACTTTATTTTTCAACTACAGTATAGTTTGTTTTGTTACTTCTGCTACGTGACAAAACTGTATGGACAATTTACAAAATATATAAAATGCCTACTTACTACTTTTAGCTACGGAGCACTTACACATACTAGCCAACACCATGTATTTAATAAACTTCAGAGAGCTTGAAAAGTACATGACAAAAAGTGAAGGAAAATCTCAAAGATATCAGCTGCTGAGTTAAACATTACGGCAAAGTAGTTCTAGCTGATAATCAACACTTTTATTTAAACAATATTTTTAAAACTTCAAATTTTAAAAAGGAGCACTCATACTCTCATGTACCCAGAGACAAAGACATAAAAATTTTAAAATTGTGAACACTAGAAGAACTAAATCCTCAAGTGACTTTTTCTTCTTCCAAATGGTCAAAGTTCTGATTAAGATTTCTCCTTAAGAAGCCATGCTTTCTGTCAAGAGGAACCAAAAAACAGAGATATACAGTCATAAAAATTTATGCAGGATATACAGTATAACACTTTACGATGAATCCAAAAGTAGAGACAGTGTCACCTTTTTCTCTGTTCCCTCAGCTTACTTTATTTTGCACCTGCAATAAAAATACCATAAATGTCAGTTTCTTTTTAAGTTTCATGAACTATAATATTATAATATAAAAACTATATATTATATAACTATAATAAAATTGAACATTCTCACCTCTGGCTGCCTCTGTGTCAATACCCACTGGCCTATGAAGTAGGAAAAAGACAACAAAAGAGAAGTCAAAAGGTGGTAATTTCCTGAAGAGCAGAAAAATAAATAGACATTATATTGTGATCTCTGATTATTGATCTAGTCGCATCATTGGAACAAATGCAGTCACGTTATAAAAAATTGTGGCAAAAAGGGTCAGTTGTCTATTGTCAATAGTGTAGCATTGTATCAAGCACAGATCACACAGAAATTGTCAAAGCAAGCAGATTTTTGTTGGTCAACGTGGCGAATCTGTGTGACCAAATCAAACCCGTTGCGAAATATGGATGGTGAAATCTTTTGATCTAATGCAAAATTCCAGATTGCATGAATTCCTGTTAAAATGACTGGATTACCACAGTTTAGCCTAAATATTTTCATCGAACAAAATGCATTACATTTTTCTTTGCTACTTACTTTGACTTGTTCCCTTTGCAGCGGCATTTCCGACCTATTGGAAACAAGCCAGAAGTATGATCAAAACCACTGGTGGTTTATTAAAATATACAAGAGAAAAGCATTCACAAACACATGGTGTTTTAGAGATTGCCTATGTTGCTGTAACACATGATGAAATTAGGTACACAAAAACCAAACTACTGTCACTTGTTGTGATCAAACTCATGGTCTATATAACATCAGGTCAACAGGGTCTCTCGTTAGTAATTTATGAGGGCTGGTGGGGGTTTCAGAGTAAGAGTGTCAAAGGTTAGATTGGCTGCTTTTCTCTGCACTGGTGGAACACCATAAGTCATGGTGCGGTGTTGGTTGTCGTAGAGAGGTTTAAACTTAGAGGTTATGAAAGACACGCTGACCTGCAACCAGTCTACCCTCAGTAACCGATATTTGTATCTGCGCGAGGATACATTCGTAGATGAATATCTACAAAAAATATTCTATACATTTGATGGCAAGTACTATACAAAGGTATAACTCTTTCTGAGAATGGTAGAAAGTTTGACACTCACTGACAATGAGGAAGATCCCCATCAAGAAGAGGATCACAGCAAAGATCATACCACCGATCCTCAGAGATTCATAATCTGGAAAGAGGATTCAGAAGAACATGTACAAATGCAGAAGTGAAGCATGTTTTCATTTTATTAGAATGTTAATAACACATCATTAAAATGGGAAACATTCCACAATAAGCTTAAAATTAGTGCTGTCAAACGATGAATCGCATCCAAAATAAAGGTTTTTGCTTACAGAATATATAGTATGTGTATGTACTGTGTATATTTATGTATATATAAATACGCACACATACATGTATATATTTAAGAAAAATATGTTGTTTATATATTAAATATATTTATATATAATATAAATATATTATGTATACACACGTGTACACACACATAAGTATTTACACATGTAAATACTTTCAAAATATATACATGCATGTGTGTGTGTTTATATATACATAATAAATATACACAGTACACATACATATATTCTGTAAACAAAAACTTTTATTTTGAATGCGATTAATCATTTGATATATATTTAAATATATTTAAAACAAAAAAATGGTTGCATCTGTGGTAAAACAATACCCAAATTACAGATTCACACACACAAAACAGCCCCTTTATTGCAGGTTCTCATGGAATCTGTAGAATCAGAACTCCTTCACAAATTTCTACATCCCATCCATTTGTTTACCATTACTTTGACTCATTGGTTAGGCTTTAAACTTCAGATAAGCGCCTAGTACTACTGTAGTTTCATATAACAAATCTGAACTAAAAATCAGATGTAAATTTGACAAATTTTCCCTAAAATCAGCACAGAAAATGCGAAAGGTTCGGCAGATTCCGTTTGGTCCTGCTTACGAGTGTTAAGGCCAACACAACATGCACAGACAATAATCTGCTAAGCATAATGAAAAAGGCAGAAGAATGACTTTCCTGAGACAGTCTGGAACCACTAAACTGCCATGTGTACTTAGTTGTTTGCTTTCTAATAGGGCTCCGAGTTGTACTTTTAATTGTAAACATGACAGATTATACATATAATCCAAATACGGACAATAAACTAATTGAATAAAAAGTAAATTTGGGAAATTCTAAATTCTGGGGTAGATATCAGATTCTAACTTGTGTGTTCTACAGAAGCTTAGTCCCGGAGTCAATATTTTCCATCTATTTTGGAAAAAGAGAAGGGGAAACGCAAATCACTCTGACTTCCCAGATGTTTCCTGAGAAAGGTGATGCACTTTGGCCCTGAAAGCCCTTCTTAACACAACAGCGCTCAGCATACTATTAGAAACATCAGAGTGCAGCTGTAACCCCCATAATAAAACTACTATGCTCACAATACTTTGAAAAACACAAATTCCTCTGAGTAATCACTATGTTTTGCATACTAGCATTTTTCCCCTTTCAGCTTTATGAAGTCAACCAAGAGATTTCCTTAATCCATATAAGTACGTATACTGCCTAAGCAGCTATAGTCCATCTGTACTCACCATAATGAAATGGCTTGTCGTATTCTGGTGGGAGAAAAAAAAAAAGTAAATATCTAGAGTCAACTCCGTAAAGCTTTAAAAAAAAAATAATAATAAATAAATACTGGTAGCAATCAAAATGTAAAATATTAAGAAAATGTAAGATAATGACAACATTATAGTGCCAGAACATAAAAAGATATTATCTGCAAGCCATTTCTCAAATACAGAATGCTACTGACAAATTGATACTGTATGGAATGTACCAAAAGAGGATAAGAGCTTTCTGACTAGTGACTCCATAAACATTTTTCACACCCACTGTGAACTAAACGCTTATAGTGTCAAACCTATGCTTTTTTAATGCACACAACAATAGACCTGGTCTAGCCTGGCTAAAAACACTGTTAATAAGCCAATAAGACGTTCAGTTAATGTAAAATTAATTCTAGACTAGAAGACACTTACCATGAATTTCATCCATTTGAGAAGCTGAGGGAGAGAAAAAGTGTTACCATTTAAATCTAACCAAGCAAAAATGTCAAATTTATGCCAGCCAAATTATTACAGACAGAGCATTATTAGATTCTAAGTATAAGTGCTTACATATCTGTACAGATACACAGATATGTGTATCTGTGTACACAGATACACATACAGCCATAATAACTCCAAAATATGGCAATATGTTCAAAAAGCATGTGCACAATCATGGAAGACACAAAAGAAATGCTCACACTGTGGCAGCCAACAGCTTCTTTTCAATATGCCAGATCAACTTAAGATGAATTTTAAAAAGCTCAACTATGAGATTTATATTACACAGAAAGGTTATTTTAGGAACTCGTTTCAAAGAACGACCCATTAATTCTAATATTTTGACAAGTTCTTTTCAAAGACTTCTTATTAATATTAAACAGACATTTGGCAGAAATGTTACTTTGAGTCATTTTATGCCACAAATCTATCAGTGGAATGATAATAGACCTACATGTTTTTAAAGAGTCTTTTCAGAGGATCTGCTCTCTGTAAACAAGAATGTTGAAGGCATCGCTCCAAATCTCCCATTAAACATTATGAATGGTCTGACTGTAAGACTTTGGTTATCCATAATGATCTCTCGCTCGCTCTCCCTCCATCCCTTTCAAAAACACTGAACAAAGCATTGATGCAAACACTTTAACATTCCTGTGTACAAAAACAATTTTTTAATGCTGCTCATGTATGTATTTATGTGGGCAGTATTTACATGAGAGCACACTGGCCAGTCCGACAGTGTTGGAGTGCTTAAATGGTGTATTCACATGTTTGTGTTGGCAACAACACACACACACACGCAGTCTGAGAAAACAGCAATTCTCCCAGAAATCCAACGGATCGGCTAGATGCATGCTACTGCAACTTCTAAAAGTGGACAAATCTCAAAATAAAACATTAAAGCAACAATACGTATAATTCACAAGGTCAATAAATACTTAAAAGACTCATCCTGTCAAAACTGCCTCCATATGGAGTAGCAGAACTGCATGTACCCAAGGTTAGGTACAACATGAGCTGCACTGGCACACTTAAAGTCTCAAGCCTCGTGGTGTAAGAGTAGTGTTACTTCATCGGCTTTTCAGAAAAACCCTTCAGGGAAAGGTGTAATCGTAAGCTGAAATGAGACACGGTGGAACCGTTTGAGAAAATTTGCCAAAAACACGCAAAGCCAAAACAGCACAAACTGCAAAGCAGTTTAAAAAAAAGCAGTCAAGTGCAACGGCAGTCAAATTTTATTAAACAAAAACAAACAGAAAAAGCCTTGGTACATATAAACATCAGACAGAAGCACAGAAAACTTGAAATTCAGCTTTTTTTTAATCACTCACATAGCAAAGTGTCTCTAACCCTCTACACACTTACCTGGCATTTCCCTGCCAAAAGCTGATCCTGCATGCATGCACATATACTGTTGTTAATCTCTAAAGGAAAGTCTGTGCAGGACAAATACTTTTAATTTTTGTCCTAATTACATTCTGGAGATGATTTCTACTTTATATATTTATATATAAAAAAAGAATTCTCAGAGTATAGCTGAGAGGGTGGCAATAAAAAAACAAAAACAACAGCACTCACCCAAAGCTGGAGCGAAGTAGGACAAAAGCACTGCAGCAACACAAAGTTCCATCTTGTCTGAAAAAACAAGCGAGTGTGAGACACTGGGCTGTCTTCAATCCCTGCAAAACTCCACACACATACTTCAGTTCTTGTGGGAAGGTTTAGAAACCTGACTAATGAAGTCTCACTTCCCTTATATTACTAACTTGAGCATTTAAGTCCTGGAAGTCGTGGGTGACTTTTTGTTGGACATCAAGTGCTTTTTGTTGTATTATGTTTAAACAACAACACAGAATAAAATATAAAGGTGATTTAATTGAGCATTTCTGCATCTATGAGCTGCACAAAAAGATCTCTTTCAGTTCCCCAGCATGTTTCTCTCTCCTGTTGCCAAGAATGGCAAAAGGGCTCTATTTTTGGAGGACCACCTCAAAACGGTGGGATAAGGAGCCCAAGGGACATGGCTGTGGGGTGTGGTATTTCAGATGATATTTGGTAAGCGACTTACAGACGTAAGTGAGTGTTTTAGCTGTAACTCTCAAACGCATACCATTTAACTCCAATCTCAAAACCCATTTCAACTTAGATGCACAGCAATCGATCGCTTGGAAATCTCAGGTGGTCTCTAAATAACATCTTCGATTAAACTCATCGTGTACAAAAAAGACCACGGTAAAGTACAGTTGTTGCACAGATGTGTCACTACAACATTTCTCCACAGGATAAATAATGAAGAGGAGGAGGAGGAGTCGTCCCATACACTCTTTACAATTCTGGCACTAAGACACAGAAACCCCCTCCCCCCATTTAACCCAATTCCGCGAGATTTCACTGAATTACTTGGTGGCAGAAGCTTCTTTCTCCCCATTATCACAACTAATTTCATACTACAGTAAACCGACTACGCGATTAAAAACGTAAAACATGATGTGCAAAACAGCAAACACAAACAACTCAAGGAGCTGTAATGTGATATTGATGGTCACGTGCTCCAGCTGCCGATATAACCAGGACTGCATTCTTGCAAATGTTAAACAAAGAGCAACCAACAAATAAATAAAAAATGCATTCAAGTCTGCATGCATATAAACTGCACGTGATAAATCAATTGTTTTTTTTTTTTTGCAAAGATCGATTGGAACAACAG
>NW_015546062.1:884336-900137 GCF_001515605.1 Sinocyclocheilus anshuiensis | reverse complement strand
CAACAGATCTCACTTGCAGAAACCATTTATAAAGAGCCATGTGGTAGTTATGCAAGAAATCTTACGTTAACATAAATAATAGCTGATTCAACCTTTTTAAAAATGCAAAGCGCGTCAAAGTCTTACCAGCTCGATCCTGCTCAACACCAAAGAATCCGGTTTTAATGAATCCCTGGGGCAAACCAGAAGCAATCTTTTGACGACTCGGTGTTATACAAAAATTCTATAGAATTACTAGTGAAATTGTGATTGAAACGGCTTATCTTCTTATACGAGTTCGAGAAGTGTTATTCCTTACACTGTGAGCTGCACGTAGTCATAGTTGTGGAACTGACACGTAACGTACATGTAAATATTTTCTGATGTTCGAACGCGCGCCTGTGTAACGGAGCTAGACTCCTCCCCAGCTCAGCTTTGCTTTATAACGTAGACCTCTGACCCAGAAGGTGGAGGCAGGCAAGGAATCGACCTTTAAAGGAATTTCGATAGGAAATATTCAGGGCGCAACCTTAACTGACGCCTATTTGATATACGGGGTTTCATGTGGAAAATTAGGTGCTATTTATTGAGGCGTTTTCTCATCTCAGAAGGTTGCATGGCAGACATTAAAGAGACATTTAGAACGTTCTTAGGGCGTTAATGATTTGGAATGCATGTGAAACTGCATTTTTTGCAGGTAACAGTTACAGGTGTTTATCAGAAAAAGAAAGAAAAAAAAAAAGGTTTATCAGATGCTTTTGTTGAGATGTAGCCCTAAATGTGCAGGCTATATTTGGCGTTTAACATGAACTACCTTTAAAGATTAAACACGATGTGATTTGTAAAATAACAATAAAGTAATACATAGCACTATTTGTGTTTCCTTTGTTTCGTCCGACAACGTTCCGGAGTCCTGACTCAAAGCGCTCCAGCGAACTACTGTTGTTATGGTTACCAGCTAGCCTATGCGATTTTATTCGCTAGCGGTAGCAGAAAACGTGCGTTCTGGCTTGTGTAATTAACTTTTGTGGTTAATTTTAATGCGCACTCCTGCTGGAGGGACCTTTCATATTTCAATGTTCTTGTAATTATATTTGGAAGGTAAAAATTACAATGTAAATCATATATTTAGGAAGATCTTGAGTGGTAGACCTATTGATCTGAAGCCTGGAGACAAATGACGAAGATTGTTGGCTATTTACAGGCCTCTCTGAGATTCCACAAATTCCACAGATAGTGTTTTTGCACAATACCCAGGAGCTCAAACAAAAATAAAGGGAGTAGGCTACTTGAAACTCATCTTTGGGAGTATGGTTGCTTGCATTGCACTACGCATCAGTCTCCTTTTGACTAAAGAGTATAGGCCTAGTATCACAATATTTTACGGTACTTAGGCTATGTGTTTTTTAAACCACTGTACTTGTTTCGTATGCACACTGCTGCTAGAGAAAAAAAAAGTAAAAAAAGGACCAGTGTGTTCATTTTCTTACATGTGCAAAAACCAGTCCGTTGTTATACGGTGATGCTCGTGGTGGCGCCATTCAGCTAGAGCAGGTCTGTGACAGAATATTGGCAGAAAGGAATGAATGTACTACACATTTTCGACACTGAGGTGCAGCAAAACACCCTGTCCCTGTAGAATGTCTTCCCTTTTTAACGACTGTACAGCCTTGTGGGTAAGGTTCAACTTGGCTACAAGCAGAAATGCGTGCTTTAAAGCAGCACTATAACTTTTTCTGTTCAAAATTTGCAAAATGTATATAATGAGCGAGTACATAATGAATTCATCTTCCAAACCGCGTTTTTGTCTTATTCCGAATCACTACGGTACACTTATAATAAGTACTTATATTTGGACTATTGTAGCCTGGTCGGGTCGTCACCGCTGCGGAGTAACACATACCTGAGTGAATCGCCATAGACATAAACTTAGAGAAGTAGCTCCGGTTTTAGGATTTCTTCCGCGGGATGTGTGCAGTTCTGTTTATTAACCGCTAGAGCGCCAAAAGTTACATAGTGCTGCTTTAAAAAAAGCCTTTTTAGTAACTATGCAGCTCCAGCCAAACAGTGCAGTGAACTGAAAAGGAATAAATATCCAAAAGGAAAAAATAACCAAAGAGTAATTAATACAACATTTTAAAGATTTTAAACCCCTTTAATTGATTATTTACATAGCATATTTTTGTTGTATTGCAGTAATATTGTGTTTCGCTGGCTGAAGTGGCGATCGTCTTCGACTTGTATCGACACCCAGTAGAAACACTTTAAAAAGTAATTTTCTGAAGTTGTAAATAAAACAACGATTATATAGATAAATTATTTCAGTGTTACTGAACTTCAAATTTAATTCAGTGTGTTACTTATGCCGAGTTCACACTGCACGATTTTCAAAGACGTCGCATCACTGTTGGTTTCACACTGCACGACTCTCTGGGGTAGCATTCAGTTGTTGCTGTGTTCACACTGCACGATGCATGACTTTACAATAGGAAGAATCGCCGACAGCTCTGTCTGGTGCAGGGTTGCCAGGTTTTCGCTACAAAACCCACCCAATTACTACTCAAAACTAGCCTGAAAATATTCCAATTGCTTTCGAGGGGGTCCCCCAGTAAAAATATCACGTTATTGGGGTTGCTTCAACCTGCTGACAAAAAACAACCGGCGGCAATCGCGGATTTGGCAACACTGGTCCTTTCATATCGCAAACTACGTTTCATATAACTCCTCCCCGAACTTCCCGCTGCCCTGTATCTTGGTCTCTCATTGGCTGTAGGTCATCGCCGGTGTGTTTTTCAGTCAGAACTAATTTCACACAGTGTGATTGTGAATCGGCGACAGCTCCAGATATTTAGCATGCCAAATATTTCACGGGCGTCGGCGACCTGTCGGCGATTCCCTCAGATCACGTGTTTGATAATTCACACTGCGTGATTGTCACTCGCGTGAACGAGCACCGATTTGCCTCTGATTTCGGGCATTTGTCGGCGATTTCACAAAACCTGTCGGTGAGTGAAAAATCGGGCTAAAATCGTGCAGTGTGAACTCGGCATTAGCCTACGTTCTTTGCAACTGTGAAATTTGCTAGCAATTTCTTAATTACAACTGTACACCCTATTTGATTATCGTTTTTACACCCAATTTTATCTATAAACTTTTTTATGAAATACACATTTGAAAGCTCCGGTAATAGAACAAGTTCCAGACTTCCGTTATAATTTGTTTCCAGAATGCAGGAGGTCATGCAGCGTCTCGCTCCAGAAATAGGCCGTGACGTCAGAGTGTGAAACAAGCAGGTGTGCCCTTGGCAGATGCTGGGTCATTGCTATAGCAGTCTTTTGTACGTGTCTTTGATAATGTGTCACAGGTGAGACTGCTGGAAATTACTTTCCTTCTCATCCCAATGTCAAGGTCCACCGGAGTGAGATGGAGAGCAAAATGACAGCAAATCTATTGGCATTTACAATTTACAAAACTGCTCAGCTATTGCAAAGGGGAAAAACACTGCATACAAAAAACAACTACATGATTACTATTCAGATTTCAATAGACACTGATGGTTAAAAAAAAGGAATATAAAGTAGACATCATACAATGATCTGCATTTATTATGATATGTGACAAAACATGTTAAACTCTATTCAAGTCACGCTCTGTCCTGAAGACTAATGTAATGCTTCAGTTTAAGGGAAAGCAGCAGAGGGACTCGGATACGGTGCAGTGACCAGAAGTAAAAGGGACTTATGTAACCCAGGATGCAGAGCAGACACATCAGTGCTCCATGGACAAATTCCCTAAAGACCTTCAGTTTTCCACGCTACTGAGCAGACGGCGATGAATCGTCATTTACATACAAGCCAACAAATATTGTACACCCCTGGTCTTTTCCCAGTGAAAACAATCTGTTTTGCCACTAAAGGACCCATAAATATCTATTTAAAAAAAAACACCCCCACTCCTCACCCACTTCATCCTATTTAACATTAAGAACATTCTTTCCTGTACACACTAAAAATGTCAAAAATTAATCAAACATATTTAAAGGAAATGTCAGAATTGTACAAAACCCGTAATGCTATGGCTGAATTCAAACATCACGGAATAATAATAATAATAATAATAATGGATAAATAAACGACAACTACAATTAAAGTAATAAATAAAATAGGAGTAGTAATAAAATGTAAATTAGAAATTATTAAATATAAATGTAAATATACATTTATTAAAATGATGTATTACTATTATTAACAATTATAAACAAAAGTATTACAATTATTCATCAAGTATTAATAAATAATTACGAAACTATTAAATTTAAATATACATGTATAAATAATGAATAAAATATGTAATAAAGCATAAAAATGACTATTAAGAAATTATTAAATATATATTTAAATATACATTTAAACAAAATAATAATAATAAACTATTATTAATAGTTACTATAAATAAAACATTATAAAAATTAATTTACATACACATTATTATTATTATTATTATTATGTGGTTAACATGCTTGGTTTTTAGGGCTCTAGATGGTGTAACACTCAAATCCTCACAGTATTCTTAGAGTCCCTTCTGGGAAATTGCTGCCTGCATCCTTGCAAAACGTCTGAATTATTGAACAAATCCACAAGACCTTAAAGCGACATGAGACATTCAGAGGCCCTTAGGCAGCAAAGAAGCCAAAGTACAGAAGGAATATTTCACTGAGCTCTGAAACCAGCATACGTCAATCCCACCACCACTATGACAAGAAGAAACCTTGGCAGCAGATGTGTAAGATCCCTCTCATTCTGAAATCCACAAAGCAACAAAAAATCCATACGGATGACGATTTGGTAATCACACAGGACGTTTTTTAATGGACTGCTTCGATATCACAAGTGCTGGTGAACAGTTTTCAGGGTTAATAGAAAATTAGATAAACATTTTTTGTGTGGGTGAGTTTTTCATAATCTGCAGCAAGGATAATTATAGGCCTGTGCAGAAATTTACAGATGTGAGATGGAGGTAGTCAGTTGTGCTCCGTTTGGCAGATGTCAGCAATCTTACATAACCCACCTTACATAAATGCTCAGTATTGTTCCTATTATGAGTCTTGAGACTAACTCATTAGGAGGGCCAGTTGATTAATGCAGCTGCAATGGTGTTTCTACATCCTGCATTAATCAAATTAGAGGTGACATCTTTCCGAACTTTTAAGATCAGCCTGGTCAGACATTACAAAATAGGCTGTTGGAAGCCTTTTAATGTTACTGGTACAGAAGTACTGGAATATTTTGGTTATGAAGATCATGCTGTGCATATTCTCAAACTTTTTGCTTAGAACAAATAGAAATCTATACTAGTTTGTTTATTAAATATGTCTCAAAAAGTAATCTTGACTAGTTTTAGATGCTATGAGTAAATTCAGATATCAAAAGCTGATCTATTTAAAAAAAAAAAAAATTGTAAGCTTATTTATCGTAAGGACTTCTTGAATGTTTAAAACCTACCGCTGGCTTTACATAAATCTGTGGAGCTCTGCTGTTAGGCATATCTCAAAATCTGTGTGTTGACTAGTGGTCCCATTTCAAAACCTTATTGACAAGTTTAATTCAGGTCGTCATGGAGAAGTGCTCATGAACACGATATTGTGGCCTCCAAATGGAAACAGACAGTTTTTGTTTTTTTTGAGGAATTGAATCCACCACCTGTGTTGCAGTGCTGTGACATTTATTAAAGCAAAGAAAGGAAAAACAGTGTAGCTCTGGTGGTTTCTGGGCATTAAATATGCGGACACTGCAGAGAAATATCTGCAACTATATGGCAGATACATCAGTACAGCACACTGCAAATTGGTGAGTTTTCCCCTCCTTCTTCTTGGACTACAAGAATAGTTTAGGATTCTCTCGTTCAGATTGTGAAAGTCTTATGTGATGCTTCTTGCTAGATATTTTAAAACCAATTTAAACACACAGGTTTATTGCTTATATACACACACACTTCCGTTCAAAGGCTGGAGGTTGGTAAGATTTAAAAAAAAAAAAAAAATTATTCAACAAGGATGCATTAAATTGATTAAAAGTGACAGTAAAGACATGTGACAAACTATTTCTATTTAAAATAAATGCTGTTCTTTTGAACTTTCAATTCAAAGAATGAAAAAAGAAAATATTAAGCAGCACAACTTTTCAATACTGACAATAATAAAGGTTTAAGCATAAAATATCAGCATATCAGAATGATTTCTAAAGGATCATGTGACACTGAAGACTGGAGTAATTGCTGCTAAAATTAAATAAGAAAAAGTTTTAAAATACATTAAAATAGAAAAGTTACTTTAAATTGTAGTAATATTAGGCCTACTGCTGGGCGATATACCGGTTCAAACGGTAAACCAGATATGCAAACGATACGAATTTTGTGCTTAAGCAAAGAAAATGGTGCATTCAAGTCCTTGAAGTTCGTATTACGAGTTGGAGCAGGGACGTGCACAGACATTTTGAGGGGCAGGGGCTCAAGTGGAAAAAAGGGCACCTCTCATATTTATTTTAATTTTTTCCTAAACAAAACATTAAATATATTAGGGGTGTGCGATATTGGCAAAAAATATATCTCGATATTTTCGGGGATTTTATCGATAACGATAATTAGACAACATTTAGCTGAGTATGTTATTGTGTATGTTAAGGACTACCGTGGACAGCTGACTCCTAAAGTTTTTGATATTCTGTATATTCTGAGTGGTGATCAGTTCACAGCAGTGATAGAAATTAATCTTTTCCAATAGGTTTAAAAAATATATATATTTTTATTCATTTTTACTTTTATAAAGCCATTTTTTCTAAAAGTGTGCATCATCTTTTCAGTCAAATTCTTAACTTGATTCAGTCAATTAATATAAGTCATTTGGGCTGTTACCAAGCAAATGAAATAGTATTGACAAAATTCATCTTTGCAATGCAGAGAAAACACAGAAGCTGCATTAGAAGTGGCATTTAGATGCATTTACACACCATTTAATGCAGGTAATTAATGGTTTAACCTGCAGTTACAAATGCATTAATACTGTTTTGATATTTTAAACATAAAATGTTGAATACTGATATTTGATTTTTAGTTTTTTTTTTTTAAATGAAAAGATATTGTAAATGTGAAATTAAAACCGCCAGTAGGTGGCAGCAAGTCACCGTTAATAAGCGAGTCATTGTGACTGAACCATTTAAACGGTTGATTAATTCAGGAACAAAACACCTTCATGTTGCTCGGAGATGCAAATTGAAATTATATTTGTTGGCGAAATAGAGCAAAAACAGTCAATTGTGTCTAACATAAGTGTATTAAATTCTTGTTTATTGAACTGCTGTATAAAGTCTTCTGTGTGATACTGATTAACTATATGAAATTATATAAATATATACATTTCTGCCCCCATATCTTGAATTTTGTGATCATTCTAAATGCATTTTAATAAACTCAATCATGCAGTGAAAGAACGCGCACTGGTCTAACCTACTAGACTTCCTATTGCCTTAGCTAAACTTGAGCTAACTTACATGGTAGCTCTCATGAGTCATGGATGTTAGCAAGACAAATTAACTATAATTGGCTTTTGTCTTTTGGATAATTGGCTGTAAATTCGAGGCACAGGTAGCTTAGTCTTTTGTTCATCACCACTCACCTCCACACCAAGATAAACACAACTGGAAAGGGAGAGAGGGCTTCACTTCTGTGGCTCTCTGCCTGTCTGTGACTGTAATGTGCCGATCAATGTGTGCTACACTGCTGTGCGGAGACGCGGAGGGGAGCATCGGAACTCGACAGAGTCTCAACATTTCCCGACCCGACCTGATATTTAGATTTTTTTATTTGAGAGGGAAAGCTGTGCACAAACAGAAACACACACGCACATGTATATACATTCATTTAATAAAAATAAAAAAAAACATGAGGGAGAACTGTGTCTTCAGAAAAGTTTATAT
Source organism: Sinocyclocheilus anshuiensis (assembly GCF_001515605.1). NCBI lineage: Eukaryota > Metazoa > Chordata > Actinopteri > Cypriniformes > Cyprinidae > Sinocyclocheilus > Sinocyclocheilus anshuiensis. Next base: position 892,188 of record NW_015546062.1, on the reverse strand, counting down.
AGCATTTTCTTTTCATCTTACCTCCAAGGAAATGCTATAATGCAGTTGTTCCATAAACGCCACCTGCTGTCAGTGAGTGAATTTGCGTCTCATTCAGCACATTTTTATTTTGTTCAGATGTTTTATGTAGCATAATATCACAAAGCTAAGGTCAGACAATTCTGTTTTTGCTTTAAATTCTGAAATAATACAATCTAATTTACAAACAGAAAACTGTTAATGCTATCCACCTTTTTCTTCTCGCAAAAATGGGCACGCACGGCCATTTGTAAATTCTATGGTTCTAGCTTCCGGTCTAATTTGCGTTCCAACTATTTTCAGCTGTACAAAACGCTTCGTTTTGCTGCTTTATATTGAAAATAGGTGTGTCTTACCATATTATTTTAATGTATTAACTTAATTATGAACACGCTGGTTTGTAGTGCACACAGTTTTACCGTTTACTGCACGTTGTTATTCTTCTCCTTATTTCGCTATAGCGGCTAACGAACCGGAAGTCTTGCCCATAGGCTTGCTTCCGCGTTGAAGAAAAAGGTAGATATGTAGCATGTTTGTTTGGATCAAACAAACATGATTAAAATGCAGTGGTTCTGCAACTGTTTCATGCATTCGAATTCATATAAAGGCACAGTCAGGGAAAAAAACGTGATAAACCGTAAAACCGCCAGAATCCTAAAAAAAACAGTGATACAGATTTTTAGGTTAAACCGCCCAGCACTAACTGATATTTTAATTGTAATATGATTACTGATGTGACAATATTACTGATTTTAGATCAAATAAATGTAGCCTTGCGGAGCATGAGACTTCGGTCAAAAAACATTTACACTTTGAATGGCAGTGTATGTTTATTCGGTGTATGAGTATGCATCTGGTCCTTTGTAGTATTATATGGTAGTCTTGTGGTTTCTGCAACCACTGTGACAACCTGGATTTCATAGTTTTGTGGACAAATAAAAAATTAAAAATAACCTCTTTTCACACTATAAACAGAACTCACATTGTGCACCATTACCTTTTTCTGTTTAATAATTGGATCTTTCAACAGAGGAATTATTCCCCAATTATGGGGAACATTCACATCAACCACAATCACTATTTTACACTAGTGTTGAAACAAATGATCAAGCCCTAAAAATTATTCAAAAATAAAAAGCACGATAAAAGCCCAAACGCTATATTCCAAGTTACCTGAAAACTTTTGTAGCATATCATATAGGACAGGGGTGCCCAACCCTGCTCCTGGCGATCGACTGTCCTGCAAATTGCAGGACAGTCGCTCGCCAGGAGCAGGGTTGGGCACCCCTGATATAGGGTTTATAGACTACTTTGAGGCTTTTTGGTAATATCTGGATCCCAAACGCATTATTGTATGTTTTCACTGTAAGAAAAGAGCAGTGTGAACATACTACTTAACATCTCCTTTTGTGTTCCACAGAAGAAAGTCAATCATACAGGTTTAGAACAACATGAGGGTGAGTACATGACAATTTTCACTTCCAGAAAGTCAAAGCAATTGATATTGCAATCAACTGCTTTAACATAAACCAGCCTGCATCATAAAATGCAGAGGAAAAGAAACCTGAATTCTATATTCAAACCCTACAGCTCATCCCTTACCTGGTGACTAACCTTTATTTTAACCAAAACCATTTAAAATTCTAATCTGCCCTCATACCAACATATACTCGATGCAGTCCATGAATCACAGCATCTCCGCTCACAGATCTGATGTGGCCTTGTCAAACTCGTTTATGTACTGCATGTCAAGAAGACAGAAGATGGGAGTGTAGTGTAAGAGGAAGAGGCTTCGAGGCTCTTATTGTGTAAGGCAGGGGTAGACAGAGAGTCCCGCCACCAGCCCGACAGACCGCACTGAACCGGTTTCCATGACAACAGAATTCTAATGACTACACCCCTGGCTTTTGCTTTGAGGGAGAATGATGCTACTGGATCTCAGCATTTCCACACTTTGTCACACCTTTTCTTTTTCAAAATAAATGTCATAGACTCTCATCATGGCTGTTTGTATCTCACGGTGCTCCCGACATCCAGCAGCACAAGCCCTCTGAAATTTAGCCAGATGGTCTAAGTCATTATCTTTTGGTCCTGTCCTCCCCCATCCAACCTGCTCATGCTCTCCCTCTGTGATCTACCCATGTGACCATAGCCAGCTGTTCATTGGCTGGCACCACGAAGGCATCTGTCCAATCGGTGCAGTTCACTCATATAAACATAAGCAAAGCAGCATTCTTATGATTCAGAACGGTGTCTTTCTTTCAGTGAGGAGTCAATGTGAAATACTACACTAGGTTCTACTACTTTGTTTGTCTTCATTCTCATACCCACTAGAAGAGGGGATCTTTTACTTTTAAGGGGACTATTCTGGCTGTAGGAGCATCTGCTGTTGCCTGCGTTACTTTGATCTCGCCCCGTTGACACTGTGACCAGCTAACAGTGTTTATGGTTCAATCCTTTTCTATATACACATGCAGTTTCAGCACTGACACACTGGACATGGCTTTGACATGTAAGTACAGAAAGCCTTTCAGTGACCGTATTTAATCTTAACTGACTCTACTCACACCTGAGAATCACAGGAGTAGTTGACGAACTGAATGATTGGGTGATGTTTTGTTATTGCCATCACTGCATGATCATAGCAGATTAGAATGGAGTTGGTTGGCAGACCTATTTAAAATAATTTTTCTTTTAAAGTACTGTAGTCAATTCATGTTTTTGTAACACATCAGGACAAAGATATAGCTTTTCTATACAAACCCCTAAAATTATATCTGCTTTGTGTGTGTGTGTTTTGGAATACAAACACAATTTCTGATTATTACTCATATTTAAGGACTCCCTGCTTTTTAGTGAAGGGGCTCCATTTATAGCTTATGTCTTCAATAGTCTTTTGCTTTGTTTGTCACTGGGAGGGTGTGAATTATTGCTCATTGCTTTATAATATTATAGGCTCCATTATCATTTTATTTATACTGGTGACTAATAGTAAAATATGTTATATGTAAATATTTTTACCATTTAGAGGACTCATCTGTTTGTCTGGACAGGCTGTATAATGAAACTAATCTGACGCATGGTGAAAAAAGTCAGAATAATTAATTGTCATATATAATAACATATTTTTATATATGACAATCAATATTGGGCCGAGATACAACTATTTTAAAATCTGGATTCTGAGGGTGCAAAAAATTAATAAATCAAAATATTGAGAAAATTGCCTTTAAAGTTGTCCAAATGAAGTTCTTAGCAATGCACATTACTAATCAAAAATTAAGTTTTTATATATTTACAGTAGGAAATTTACAAAATATCTTCATGGAACATGATCTTTACTTAATGTCCTAATGATTTTTGGCATAAAAGAAAAATCAATAATTTTGACCCATACAATGTATTTTTGGCTATTGCTACAAATATACCCCAGCAATTTAAGACTGGTTTTGTGGTCCAGGGTCACATATTAGAAATAATTCTTCTACACTGCATATTCAGTATATTAAAACTTGAATGTTCTTAGACACTTTTTATTCTACTTGGTCTTGTTTTATTATGTGCCTAAGGATATTTCCCTCCTGTAACCCTTTTTTCAGATACTGATTCGAGTCATGAAAATGTATTTCCATAGTGCCATCCAAATGCTTAAGTACACACTTAAGTGTCAATTACATTAAAAAGAACACATTGTCTCTTACACTACAAAGAATAAAACTCACTTTTCATTTTAAAAGGCAAAATGGTGAAAGTTAAAACCTTGAATGAATTTTTTGACCACCATGAATTTACATATTGATGAAGAAAAACTAAACCCAAATAGAAATCGTTACGATTTACACAGACAGAAACAGATGCTGTAACATGATGGAAAAATTTCGTACAGTACAATAAGACAAAACACATGGCAACCGAGCAATTAACCATAACCAATGTGTCCTCTATACAGACATTAGCTGGCCCAATCTCTTCAATGCACTATGTCAGCATGTTTGTCTCCAGGCTCTGACTGTGTCACAGCACTGTTGGAGATTAGACTGACAGGGCCTTAATCCCATAGAGCTCCTCAGTTCCCCCTGCCAGACCCCAGCACTGTGCCAGGCCCGTACCCAACGGTCACACGAACGCATGCAAGGTCTGAGATAAAGAAAAACTCCATTAAGCCACACAGATAAAGTATTACATACGAGAAGACTCAGACTGAATAAACTGCAGTGTAGCCAACAGCAAATGATGTTAAATCACAAAACACTCTTCAACAGAGTGAATTAGAATGACAGCTGGTGAAGCCTCCAGGCATTCAAGCCAATGAAAATCAAGTTATGAATAAAGCAAAAAGATGTGTTGATTCAATTATTTGAAGGGCTATGTCTCTACCTCTTTAGGCAGAGAAAAAACAGAAAAGGTATGCCACCCAAAGTGTCACATTGCAGTTTAACACAGTGGACAGTGCCAGGCCTCACAGGTTCTTGCTGAAGTCAGAGATGTTGAGCCAGGATGACCCCAAATCACGCCCAATGCTGTAAGTACATCCTCTTATAGTCTAGAAACCACATTCAGACCTCATAAAGCAATTCACTGCTGGTTATGAATGTCCTGTCAGACATCAGTTTCTTGTTTAGTTCATAATTAAGTTTCCTTAAGTGTATACTCTGCTATATGCATCTTAGGTGGCCATTAACTAATGGACCAGCCACCATATTCCAAAACTGTTTTTTTTTTTGCATTCCATTGTGATCCTTTTAATGGTGTTTTTCCCTCAAAACACCAGTGCTTCATGCTGCTTTTCATTTTTTGCTTTTTAAAAACGCTGTGCCGCATTAAAAAAAAAAACCATTTAAAGTCAGCATTAAACGGAAGCTGCAATGGTCTTAGAATAGAAATAAAACCAAAATCGAGATTATCACATCACAAATGCTGCAATTTAATGAAAAGTATGCGCTGTGTGTTTCAGAGTGAAGTGCGGCATTGTGTTCTCTTACACATGAGCAGCTCATGATCTGCAGGTGTTTGCAGCATCTCGGTTCATAGTAAATGCAGGGATGAAGTTTGTGTGGAGCAGCACCTGCTCTGAGTTTGGGTCATTTTAATGTGCATTAGGAAATACTTCCCATACTTGTAATGAGAAGCACTTAACAAGAGAGAAGCTTTAAGGGCTCCATGCAGTTTTCTGTGAAAATAGAAGTTTGATGGTTTAAAATGTGAAAATAATGATATTATGACAAGCATAAATATTACTGTAGTTTTATAGTTGTAATGTAAAAAAAATTAATATTTTTCTTAACTACTCACAATAATAAAAAAATTACAATAATATTGTTACTGTTATTTTTCATTTTTTAATAATAATAATAATAATAATAATACACTTACTATTATTCTCACAATTATCAGAATTAAGAGTCCAAATTAGATAAAGTCACAAATGTATTACTATTATTATTTAATAGCCATATTGATAAATGCACTAAATTGTGCAGCTCTAACATTTCTCCCCCAAATTTTGCAGCCCTATGTATAGAGTGAAACGTATGGAAGGCCTTTGTCTAAATAAATAAATGACTAAGTGTGACTTCTTTCCTCACAATTCTGAGTTTTTCACACAATTCTAAGAATAAAAGTCAGAACTGGGAGATATAAACTCGCAATTGTAAGAAAAAAGTCAAGAATGTGAGAAGTCACAATTAGCTTTTCTATTATTTTTATTCTATGGCAGGAAAAAAAATTAAGATGTAAAGTGAACTCAATTCAGAGAAAAAGAAAATAGAATTCTGAGTTTCTCACAATTCAGATTTTTTTTCCCCCTCAGAATTGCAAGAAAAAGTCTGAATTGTGAGATATAAACTTGGAATGGAAGAGAAGTCATGAGTATACATTTTTCAAAATTATGTGCATGGATAAATCATTAACAAACACTGCAATATTCCATAAAATACAAACGGGCACTTTTGATCTCATGGTGACTTTAAAATTGTCTCAAAACCTTGCTTTCTTTTTTCATTCTGCTGCTTCTTATGTTTTTAAAAGGAGTGCGTTCTTCATGATGGAATAAGCCACTGGTTTGTTGCTGGTTTAAGGTAATGTGTCTGATTTCAATTTCTAAAGAGAACTCCGTGAGAAGCTCCAGCCAGAGGTGATCGAGCTGATTAAACAGCAGAGATTGAACCACCTGTGTGAGGGCACATGCTTTAGGAAGATCAGTGCTCATCGCAGACAAGGTCAGTTACTCATTCAAAATCAGAATACAATTACATGTGCACTGGTAAACTTATTTATGCATCACGGATGCAGTTCCAATTTCAGAAAAGCCATTTGTTGGATCTGATCACAGTTGCATAGACGTAATGTTTAGCTACCACTATCAAAAACATCACATCGAATTCATTGATATTGGCTATACATAAGTTGAAGGAAGACTGTATTTGAACTCTTCCTATGGCTTAATGTCTATTCATATTATGCACATTTTCAATAATCTACTCAAATATAGGGCATCACAAGCTTATAGGTTCCCCTGAGTACCTTATCCTAATGTTTGGTCTGTTTGATACTGCATTATATTAAAGCACAACTTAAGGATATCAATATATTAAAAAGATAATCTCATTCTGTATTTGGGACACACGACATCAGCCTATATATACAAATGCTGCATTGTATCTCTCTTGCTCGCTCTCTCTCAAAAAAAGAGAAATCTATATTATTATTGTGACCTCTTTATCATGTTTATTTCAAAACCTATTGATATGAAATATTCATTAAGTATTCAGCATGAAAGGGCAGCCAGTTAGTCACAAGCACAGACTTAATGAGGCTTTTAATCAAAAGTGATTTTCCCAGGTCACTGCTGCTTTAATTAAAATCTGATTTTTATTTAAAGTGCTGTTGACCTGCTAGTGGGGGGAAAAAAAACAAAAAAAACTATAAAACCTAATTGAAATGAATCATTATGAGGACAGTAAAAAGCAAGATGCAAGAAAACAGCCAGTATATAAAATGCATATTCTTATCTGCTTCCATCTCTCTTCATCTCCTCTAGACAAGTTCTGGTATTGCCGTCTATCACCAAACCACAAAGTGTTACACTATGGAGATATAGAGGAGTTCTCACAAGGACAAATATCACACGACTCTCTCCAAGAGAAAGGTGAGCAACACACTTTTTGATTATAACTGACAAAGTAAATGAAAATTACTGTTTTGTTTTTTTTATCTATAATGGCTTGTCTTATTAATCATATTGATTGTTGATGCCATATACTGAGCCACCAGCTTGGACAAGGCTAGCGCTAAACATGCTTATTTTAGATGCTCATAGTAAAGTAGAACATGATTTCTACTGTTATAACTTTGCTAACGCTACATAACATTTTTTTTCTACTTCTAGTGACAGTAGCAGATATCAAAGCAGTGGTCACGGGTAAAGACTGCCCACACATGAGGGAGAAAGGAGCACTTAAGAATAAGGTAAGAATTCATTACTGCAACTAAACTCACCAGACAGGACAGGACAAGGTGTAGTGCAGTGATCACCAAACTTTTTAGGCCCAAGATCCCTGACCTCGGCCTTTATGAAAGACAAGATCTACCTATTGAAGAATTGATAGAAAAAGACATCCCAGATTGTACTTCAAATTTGAGTGAGGCCTTTTACTTAGTATTTTAATTAGTGATACACCGATCATAGCTGATTCAGAATTCAGATGTTCTTTTCTTTCTTTCTTTTTCTTTTTTTTACTAGCAAATTGGATTCTAATACTGATACTGATTTTTAAGCAAATTTATTCATTGGCTATTTGCTTTATAACAAACAAACTGGTTTTAAACAAAAATA
>NW_015546062.1:880203-884206 GCF_001515605.1 Sinocyclocheilus anshuiensis | reverse complement strand
AAAAATATCTAGCCATTTGAAATTAGAGGCAACCACTGCATTTTAATCATGATCTGCACGGGCAGTTGTTTTTGATTTTATTTAGATTAATTTCAGGATTTAAAACAAAAACAGAATGGTCTGACTTTAGGTGTTAATTATTTATTTGCTACATAAAACATCTGCACGAAATAAAAACAGCAGGTCTGAATGAGACGCACGCTCTGACAGCAGGTGGCGCCTATGAACAGGGTTGCCAGGTTTTCGATCAAAACAAATCCTCTGACATTTTTCTTTACAAATCCTTGTTTTGTACTTCAAATTCGTGACCAGTGTTTTGTTTTGCTCTCTCCTCTGCACTTCCGTGTTTGTCACTTCCTACATCATCCACTTCCTACGTAATTTATTTTGCTTCAAAATCTCGACCACCATTCACTACCATTATAAAGCTTGGAAGAGCCAGGACATTTTTTAACATAACTCCGATTGTATTCATCTAAAAGAAGTCATATACACCTAGGATGGCTTGAGGGTGAGAAAATTATGGGATAATTTACATTTTTGGGTGAACTATGCCTTTAAGTGATAAAAAGCAGTTGCAAATGTTGTACAAAATAAATATCACCACTACTCATCTTTGCACCAATAAAACGTAAAAACACTTTTTCTACCAAATTATATGTAATATCTAATTATTATATTAATATTTAACTTACATTGGAAAGTAGGGGTGTAACGATTCACTCGTCTTCTCGATGCATCGATTACAAACCCTGACAGTGCATAGGCCTATGCATAGATCTTGAAACATGGATGTTTGAATCGTGAATCGTCGATTTCGGACAGTAATCGATTTAAAACGCTAAGAATCGAATGAATCACAATTTCCCATAAGAACAGAAGGGAAATGAATGAAGTGGTTAGTTTAATTACATATGTATATGAGTATATAAAAAATTCATACTACTCATTTCTTCAAATATATACAGACGGGTCAAAGAGTAAAGACACTGGAAGGACAGGGGCTGCATTCTATGTTCCAGAGTTTGAGGTGAGGAAGGCTGGAAGGATAACAGGTGTTAAAGTAGCCCAATTCCGCGGGAAAACTGCGGACTTGGCAACACTGCTTATGAACCGACCACACTATAGCGTTTCCTTGTTTACCGCTGTAAACAAAGCAGAGCTGCGCTTTATACAGAGAAGAAAATGTCATTGCCATCGAAACTTTTCTCAAGACAGTTCCCTTCAGTGATACATGAATATAACCCCATGAATGTAATGCATTTTTTGTACTTATTTTACTTTTTTTTTTTCTTTTTTTTTTTTTCGGGATATACTGGGACCGTGATAACGATCTACCAGTCGATCGCGATCGACGGGTTGGCGACCACTGGTGTAGTGGATCCTAAGAACAGAAGGGAAATGAATGAAGTGGTTAGTTTAATTACATATGTATATGAGTATATAAAAAATTCATACTACTCATCATTTCTTCAAATATATACAGACGGGTCAAAGAGTAAAGACACTAGAAGGACAGGGGCTGCATTTTATGTTCCAGAGTTTGAGGTGAGGAAGGCTGGAAGGATAACAGATGGTGCATCAGTATATACAGCTGAGATGAGAGCTATTTTAATGGCACTAGAGTGGGTTTATGAAGTTAGACCTGATAAAGTATAATATGTTCTGATTCAATGGCAGTCCTTATGAGTTTACAATCATTGGAAACAAATAGAACTGACATTTGAACTGTCCCCTGTAAAAATCGCATTCCGGGGGTAAAATACACGTTTTTCGGCGGGAATCTTCCAGTAAAATTCACATTCCAGGGACTAAATATCACGTTATTGGGGTCGCTTCAACCCGCGGACATGAATAACAACCCGCGGCAACCGTGTTAAAGTAGCCCTATTCCGCGTGAAAACCGCGGACTTGGCAACGGTGCTTATGAACCTACCGCACTATAGCGTTTCCTTGTTTACCGCTGTAAACAAAGCAGAGTTGCGCTTTATACAGAGAAGAAAATGTCATTGCCATCGAAACTTTTCTCAAGACAGTTCCCTTCAGTGATACATGAATATAACCCCATGAATGTAATGCATTTTTTGTACTTATTTTACTTTTTTTTTTTCTTTTTTTTTTTTTCGGGATATACTGGGACCGTGATAACGATCTACCAGTCGATCGCGATCGACGGGTTGGCGACCACTGGTGTAGTGGATCCAAACTCAGAGTACGCAAGGCAGGCTGATTTTACTGAAAAAAAAAAACGTTGCAGAGACTAGCTTCAACTCAAGATGATAACTAGTCAACAACAACTACAACAACCACCTCTAGACAGAACAATGCAAGGGTACAACAGTGGCCTCAAACAGGTACATCAACAGCTGAAAACAATTAGCAATTAATCCAGCAACGCCAATGAAGTCAAACTGACGCCATCTAGTGGTTAGATGTGGATAAAGGACTAATGGAGTAAATTTAAAGCAAAAACGTGTTCTGTATGAATGTTCCCTGACCATCCGTGTCAACAGGTGTCTTTCTGAACTTTCAAAAAAGAAGAATGTTTATAGTTAAAGCTGAGTTATTGTTTATAGTCAAAGTAAGCTGTGGGCAATAAGGTAATGATATGATAATCTCTTGTAGGTAGCTTATTTAAACACACACACACACAATTACGTTCAACGTAACGTATGACTAAAGTGCTGTTGATGTATTCTGTGTGTATGTTTATGTATTGACGACAGATCTGCCATGTTCAGGGCATTAGAAGAGCTAAGCCGACACACTTCTGCCTTGTCCAAATACCCACACTTGCGGTCTTTGCACTTGACCACTTATGTGACGTATTTCCTGTATTTGGCCCAAGTGTTCAAGTGAGGATGAAGACCACAAGTGTGTGTCGAACTTTTCATTACCTGATGGGACACACTTATAGTGCTGTAAAAATGCAAGTGTTTACATAGATTTATTTTAATTTTAATTTTAAATACTTTGCATTTTAAAATCAACTTCTAAATGTCTGTTCAGTAGTCCCTATAACATGACATAATTTTAATTTGTGGTGCTTCTAATTAAGTGATAAAAAGCAGATTCAAATGTTGTACAAAATAACACCACTACTCATCTTTGCACCAATAAAACGTAAAAACACTTTTTCTACCAAATTATATGTAATATCTAATTATTATATTAATATTTAACTTACATTGGAAAGTAGGGGTGTAACGATTCACTCGTCTTCTCGATGCATCGATTACAAACCCTGACAGTGCATAGGCCTATGCATAGATCTTGAAACATGGATGTTTGAATCGTGAATCGTCGATTTCGGACAGTAATCGATTTAAAACGCTAAGAATCGAATGAATCACAATTTCCCATAAGAACAGAAGGGAAATGAATGAAGTGGTTAGTTTAATTACATATGTATATGAGTATATAAAAAATTCATACTACTCATCATTTCTTCAAATATATACAGACGGGTCAAAGAGTAAAGACACTAGAAGGACAGGGGCTGCATTTTATGTTCCAGAGTTTGAGGTGAGGAAGGCTGGAAGGATAACAGATGGTGCATCAGTATATACAGCTGAGATGATAGCTATTTTAATGGCACTAGAGTGGGTTTATGAAGTTAGACCTGATAAAGTAATAATATGTTCTGATTCAATGGCAGTCCTTATGAGTTTACAATCATTGGAAACAAATAGAACTGACATTTTAACTGAAATCATGATTAGGTTATACAGTTTACGACAGATGAGAATAATAATTCAATTTATGTGGGTACCAGCACACGTGGGAATTCAAGGTAATGAGGAAGCAGACAAAATTGCCAAAGAATCAATTAAAATGAAAGAACCAAATATAAACATTGCACTCAGTAGATCAGAAGGAAAACATTTTATTTTAGAAGCATGCAATAGGAAATGGCAGACAGTTTGGGACTCATGTCATACAGGTCGACACTATTACAAGGTTCAAAAAACCATAAAGAAAAGCAAAATAATTCACAACTTAA
>NW_015546062.1:874895-878085 GCF_001515605.1 Sinocyclocheilus anshuiensis | reverse complement strand
CGCGTTTCGAGGAGGGTTCCCCTGTAAAAATCGCATTCCGGGGGTAAAATACACGTTTTTCGGCGGGAATCTTCCAGTAAAATTCACATTCCAGGGACTAAATATCACGTTATTGGGGTCGCTTCAACCCGCGGACATGAATAACAACCCGCGGCAACCGTGTTAAAGTAGCCCTATTCCGCGGGAAAACCGCGGACTTGGCAACGGTGCTTATGAACCTACCGCACTATAGCGTTTCCTTGTTTACCGCTGTAAACAAAGCAGAGTTGCGCTTTATACAGAGAAGAAAATGTCATTGCCATCGAAACTTTTCTCAAGACAGTTCCCTTCAGTGATACATGAATATAACCCCATGAATGTAATGCATTTTTTGTACTTATTTTACTTTTTTTTTTTCTTTTTTTTTTTTTCGGGATATACTGGGACCGTGATAACGATCTACCAGTCGATCGCGATCGACGGGTTGGCGACCACTGGTGTAGTGGATCCAAACTCAGAGTACGCAAGGCAGGCTGATTTTACTGAAAAAAAAAACGTTGCAGAGACTAGCTTCAACTCAAGATGATAACTAGTCAACAACAACTACAACAACCACCTCTAGACAGAACAATGCAAGGGTACAACAGTGGCCTCAAACAGGTACATCAACAGCTGAAAACAATTAGCAATTAATCCAGCAACGCCAATGAAGTCAAACTGACGCCATCTAGTGGTTAGATGTGGATAAAGGACTAATGGAGTAAATTTAAAGCAAAAACGTGTTCTGTATGAATGTTCCCTGACCATCCGTGTCAACAGGTGTCTTTCTGAACTTTCAAAAAAGAAGAATGTTTATAGTTAAAGCTGAGTTATTGTTTATAGTCAAAGTAAGCTGTGGGCAATAAGGTAATGATATGATAATCTCTTGTAGGTAGCTTATTTAAACACACACACACACAATTACGTTCAACGTAACGTATGACTAAAGTGCTGTTGATGTATTCTGTGTGTATGTTTATGTATTGACGACAGATCTGCCATGTTCAAGGAAGCAGACAAAATTGCCAAAGAATCAATTAAAATGAAAGAACCAAATATAAACATTGCACTCAGTAGATCAGAAGGAAAACATTTTATTTTAGAAGCATGCAATAGGAAATGGCAGACAGTTTGGGACTCATGTCATACGGGTTGACACTATTACAAGGTTCAAAAACCCATAAAGAAAAGCAAAATAATTCACAACTTAACCCCTTAAGCTCTGGGGCGTTTTTTGGTATTTTTGCCTAAATTTGGCATAAAAACAAACATATTTTTTGAAAGTCTGTTATTCAGGTTCTATTAGGTCCAGCTCTCTGCAACTTACTTTGTTTGATGCCACTATATGACAAAATGTACCAGAAAAAAAATCTTTCCAAAAACAGCTTCTAAACAGGAGTTATTGCATTATAAGTGAAGCTAGTAAAATTGTCATTTTTTTGCATCTACAAGTGTCATTTTGAGTTTCCTTTGCAAAAACAGGCTTTATAAAACACATTACCCCCAGAATCCTCTTTTACTATGTGCCATAAGCACTTTTCTTGATTATTGATTGAATTGTTTTATTTTTATGTTTTTCTTAGTAATATACAAAATGGCATAAACGAATTGGACCAAATTTCACATTTTGTGTTTTCTACACTACATTCTTTCAGGAGACACAAGACTATAAATTATAAAATATATCTGGTCTATCACAATCTAAAATAGAATCCACATCCTCCAGCTTTATATCATTCCACCACAATCTAAAACAGAATCTACATCCTCCAGCTTTATATCATTCCATTTATGTGCATTCTGTATTGGTCTACTGTTCGGAGCATCTCCTCACCTCATCACCTCAGCCCTGCATCACCTGCTGCCTCACCTGCCTGCATCCTGGAGACAAGATGTGAGCTGCGCCGCTAGCTGCTGCTGCTGCTATCTGATCTTCAGAGCGTGAAACAAACAAATAACTGTTCATCCACACAGCACTGTAATAATCCATGTATATTTACTGAAATGCATCCTGTACTGTACTTTTCTGTCAATAAACAGTTTATCAGATTGTTAGCTGTGCTTTCATGTTTCAAAATAAAGATTCTATCAAAAACGGAGCAAATGCGCTCATAAACCCTCACCAGGTGTGCGTTCATTCCTCTCCACGGCGCCGCTGAACGTTCTTCATCATCTATAACTTTTATTATAATGTTCAAAGATTGCTTTTATCCGAGCCGCCGATGCGTTAGCCTTTTTTGTCTTTTTTTTTTTTTACACGTTTTTTTTGTCATTGTCATTCATGTTAAAGATGCACATTTGCCGATAAATTTGTAATAAATGAAAGGATATTCCTCTCTTAAGACTTAGGCCTATTTTAAAAACTTGATCAGTATCAGCACTTTATAGTTATAAATTGACCTTGTTGGAAACTCGGCACTCCAGCTGGGTGACTTTGGGAGGAGGTTGTAGCGGTGACAGAAGCCATCTGTTGTGCAAAGGCACCTGTAGTAAAGTTCAACTGGGAGTTGTGGGAGAGGAAGTGAGGTCAGGTACTCTGTGCTTGGAGATTATTATTCTTTGTCTGCTTTTCAGGAGCTGCTGGAGCTGGCTTTTTCCATTCTTCATAACTCTGATGAATATCTGAACTTCATTGCTCCGGACAAGTATGAAGTGAGTAGGCCTATATCACAGCATATACAAGGCCAGTATGGGATTACATCTCTGCCACAATTCTGCGCGGAAAGATCATATTTTTAGCACGCAAAAGTGCGTTTTGCACACGCGCGAACTGAGTTTTGTGGCGAAAATGTTTGTCTCGCAAAGAAGAAAGTATTTAGAGCGCACAAAAAACAATTTTGCATTTAAAATAAGTTTTTGGATGTGTGCAGACCTTCACAGATAAAATGAGCCAAAAAAAGAGATTTAACTCAGACTGAAAGTCAAAAATTATTAAATGCGCATGAGAAATATTAAAAACTAATGCAATACTAGAAATTGCAACGTTAATGCATAACCATTGGACAGCAAAATGCTCAGTTGGTCAGCAGGGTCAGTCAAAAACATGTGGAGAAGAAAAGATGCATGTTAACTGCAAAAGAATTAGGAATTAAGGTGAACAAGTCTCCAGCGCCACCATTTTCCAGAACTGCAACCTACCTGGAGTCTCCAGAATTACAAGGTGTCAGGTTCT
>NW_015546062.1:870727-874885 GCF_001515605.1 Sinocyclocheilus anshuiensis | reverse complement strand
TATTTTAAATGCAAAATTGATTTCCGTGCACTCGAAATACTTTTTTCTTTGCGAAACGAACATTTTCTCCACAAAACTCAGATCGCGCGCGTGCAAATTTTACTTTTGTGCGCTCAAAATATGATCTTTCGCTCGCAGAATTGTGGCAGAGATCTAAGCCTATAGGCCAGGGGCCTGTTTCATTAAAACAAGTTTACCAAATAAGCCAGGTTTATTTCAGTTAGTCTAACTTATTGTCAGTTGATTTGTTTCAAAATAAGTCAGACTAATTTAAATAAGCCTGGCTTATTTGGTAAACTTGTTTTATGAAATAGGCTCCAGGACAGTCATGTAGAATTTACATTACATTACGTTCAATCATTTAGAATTTATTTTGGTTTCGTGGAAAGATAAAGAACATTTGTTTTTCATAAGCTAACAGTATCACCTCATCATGTGGACATCAAAGCCATTAAGAGTATTTCTTTAATACTGTGATATCAGTTGTATCACTCATGCACTGCTTGAATGCTTAATAATACTCTCTTACTATTTTTTTTCTCACTAGTACTGCATTTGGACTGATGGCTTGAATGCTCTTTTGGGAAAAGAGATGACAAGTGAGCTCACAAAATCAGATATGGACACTCTGGTTACTATGGAGCTGAAACTTCGCCTTTTGGACCTCGAAAACATTCAGATTCCTGACGTCCCTCCTCCTGTTCCCAAAGAGCCCAGCACTTACGACTTTGTTTACGACTTTAGTCAGCAGCACACTTGAGACTGGAATAAAGCCCTTACTCATGCTGATAATCAGCTGCAAGTAAGGAGTGTTCACGTTTTCTCTTTTTTTTGCTATTCCTGTTTAGTCTTTTTCCTCTCATATGGACAGAATCATAGATTTTCCTCTAGATTGTGACTATGATGTGATGCTTAGTTTTCTATTTCATTGAAATGCCTCTCATAACTTTACTGTTCTACAAAGAAGAAAAATTCACAGTAACATTACTTTTCAGTCATCGGTTTTAATGAACACTCAACTTGGTATCATGCACACCATTTTGTGTGTAAAATGCAAATCAACATAAAATACTTTTCATAATCAAAAAAATTTGTTTCATAATCATGTAAAATAAAAATCAGAAGCTACATTAAGTCATAAACATATACACAGAACTCACAGGACTGTGCTAATCATTGGACAGAAGGATGATTCCAGAGTAATCAACTTAACTAAATCACACTCAGCATTAAAGTGCCAGTTAATAAATTATTTACAATGTCAAAAAATATATTGTTGCTCTTATATAGACAAACACATACACACAGGTTACAATTATTTGATTCTCTAGTAATGCTTTAGTAGCAAGGGTTTTGAACACAGATTATTTTAGTTGTTAAGAAAAAGGCCTTTGGCTTGCTTAGTTGGATGCCCTTTCTCTTTCAAAACATGTGACAACCACACTGCCTTCCTTTTCTTCAATATACAGTTTGCATTATATTATATTCAGAGTTGCACAAAATCTCACTCATTCGTATTACAAGGTACAATTTGGGCATTCTTAGTTTTATTAATCAAAAATGACCAGCCTTTAAAAAAAAAAAAAAAAAAAAAATCCTTAATGCTTCATTTTTCACTAGGAACAACACAAACATAAAGACGTACAACCCAATTTTTAAGTTCTTCTATCCTGTGTGAGGAAGAGACATGAGAAAAAGACATCCAAAACACTTCAACACATAGTTGCAGCACATTACAGTATTATCTGTTACTATCAAACTATCAGTTTGGTGGGATAATGCTTGTAAGGTTCACTCATAAATTATCATAAATTATTCATTTTCATTGACATCATATACTATTAAAATATTATTGTAAAATCAAATCATAAGTTAACTCAAAACTACAAGTTTCACTCTACCCAAATGAAATGTAAACTCGTGAGATGATTTGAATACTTTTAAAATTCAAGTACAGCATGTCACCTCAGAAAAAATTTGGCACTAAATGACATTTTAGAGATCAACAAGCCAAATATAATTAGCATGTCCACTCTTTAATTTCTTTGTTGAAAAAAAACCTTTATCTGAAATTATATGCCCTATCCAAGTAAAATATTTATTTATTCTTCCCAATTCAACCCAATCAGCCTGTGTTAAGCCAAATTTATACCATATGGATTGATTTTTCAAACTTTACCCTACAAAAGTACTTTACTTTGTTTTGTGTTGCCTTTAAAATGACTCTATTCAGACAAATTCTTTCAAACACTTGAGCCAATATTTATTCTTCCCCGTAAGTGAATATATTCACAATTTAAGGTCACAGATCAGAGCTTTCTGATAAACGGTTCCTATGAGCAGCTTTCCTCCATATTGAGTTGCCACCGAAGAAGCAACAATCACACTGCCGTCATCTGCATATAGCCTACCTGATTCACCCTGGGCTTTTCAGAGAGGATGTTCTCAATCCTGATAACCTACAGGAGAACATGGAATTATTGATTTTTACTGTTTTACAGCTGAGAGCAAACAGTAAATAATGGAGAAAAATAGGAATGTCAAATTGCCAACAAATAAAATGAATACACATTCTTTAATAAATATCTATTTGCTACATACATGCACAGAATACACACACACACGCACCTCAGAGCCCGGCGGATCATTCGGATCACTAAGCATGAATTTGAGACCATTTGGGTGGCAGCTCAGCCATAGATCTCCAGATTCACGGTCCACCTCAATGTTGTCACAGACTGACCCCACATCAACCTCCTGTGTAAGAAAAAATACCATGCAGTAATATTAACAATATTAACACATTAGCAGTGTGTTCTCCTAAAAAACCTGTCATAATGCGCTTTCATGGTTGTTTATCTAAAGCTAACACATCCAATAAAGCTAAAACTCATCATATTTATTATGGGATACAAATATCAAGTTTTGTGTTTACCTTTATGTGAGACAATAGTGTTTTTCTGTATTTCCAAGACACTCATTTTGTGCTTCATGATATTTGACACATACAAATGCCTGAAATAAACTATATGTTATTTGTATTAACAACACAAGAGAACATGAGAAATGTGTTGATAATATTATATCATACTGAGCTTTAATCAATGAAAATTCTTGATATTTTTCTAAAACTTGCCTTTTGTCAGGGGAGATATTTATGCCGTTGGCAATCAAGAAGCCCCCTGCCACAACCTGCACGGTCTGAGGGCTGTAGTAGACGACGTCACACCAGGGCAAAGACAGAAACGGCTCCACAAACTTGAGAATCCCATTCGTGAAGTAATGATCATTGGTGGCATAAAAGCTTTCGGTCCCCACAGCGACTATATCATTCACACTAACAAATGCAGATAAATAAACTGGAATTTAATTTCTGATCAGGTTTAGAGTTACAGAAATATTTTAAATATACAGAAATAAGCACATACTTGTGCAGGGGTCCATGCTTGATGGCCTTGATGTATTGAAGAGTATTTTCATTCTCAACAAATCGGAAAATCTCCACTTGGCTTTTGCCTTGAGGATGATTCACAACAATAACGTAGGCCTACAGCTAAGGAGAAAACTGCTAACTTCCCCATACTGTCTGAAATGCCCATAAACAACATTAAAGTCCCCATGAAATCAAAATTAAAGTTTTTTGGGAATAATTAGGTATGTTTTCTTTTACAGATAAAATGAGTCAAAAAAGAGATTTAACTCAGACTGAAAGTCAAAAATTATTAAATGCCCATGAGAAATATTCAAAGCTAATACAATACTAGAAATTGCAAAGTTAATGCATAACAATTGGACAGCAAAATGCTCAGTGGGTCAGCAGGCTCAGTCAAAAACATGTGGAGAAGAAAATATGCATGTTAACTGCAAAAGAATTAGGAATTAAGGTGAAGAATTAGGTGTGAAATCACCAGGAGCCATTTAGTCTCCAGCGCCACCATTTTCCAGAACTGCAACCTACCTGGAATCTCCAGAAGTACAGAGAAGGGTCTGTCTGCAGCTGGCACTTGCACTCTCAGGCTTGCACTCTCAGACACTTGCGCTTCTGCTAGCGATGTCACTTGCAGTCTTTTATTATTTTTTATTTTGTTCTATTTATTGATTCCTTTTTGTTTGAATCTCACAACATTTTACACCAGTCGCCAGGTGGTAAAGACAAGA
>NW_015546062.1:858919-870441 GCF_001515605.1 Sinocyclocheilus anshuiensis | reverse complement strand
GAATCTGGCAGTAAGTTTTGGGAGTTCATTTTTAGTCCATCTCGAGATTTTATCTGTAGAAGATAACCTGCTTAATAATTATGCACACCTGAATATAAGGCGTTTTTCACTTCCAGCCTTCATGAACAATAATATATAGATTATAAGTGATTAAATACAAGATTAATAGTGGTTATTAAGATTGATGTTGTTTGGAATTGGTAAAATGTGCTTGGAAAAAAATATAATAAGAATATCAACTTGCATAATAATTATGCATGCACTGTATTTTTCCTCTTCTGCTGTCGAGGTAATGCAAGAAATGTTGTGATTGGTTGTCAAGGCAGCCAATCAGAATTTAGCAGCCTCATCTCTGATTGGCTGGAATTATGGCACATTGTAATGCTGGGTTGTGTTGAGCAAGCAAGCTGTTGGCATTTAGCAAGCACTGAGGGCTGGCATCAGGTGAGCAACCTAGTGAAACGTTGCAGGCCTGTGTTAAGCCAAATTTATATAGTATGGATTGATTTTTCAAACTTTACCCTACAAAAGGCCATGACTTTGTTTTGTGTTGCCTTTAAAATTACTCTATTCAGACAAATTCTTTCAAACACTTAAGCCAATATTTATTCTTCCCCGTAAGGGAGTACATTCACAATTTAAGGTCACAGATCAGAGCTTTCTGATAAACGGTTCCAATGAGCAACTTTCCTCCATATTGAGTTGCCACCGAAGAAGCAATGATCACACTGCCATCATCTGAATATACCTGAGTCACCCTGGGCTTTTCAGAGAGGATGTTCTCAATCCTGATAACCTACAGGAGAACATTGTTATATTATAGATTTGTAACTCAGGGACAATTGAGATAAGACAGGAGATAGTGGGAAAAGAAAGGATAAGAGATGAGAACATGATGTGAGCCAGACTCGAACACGACAGCTCATCATATTTGAGCATAGGCACTAAACACAACACAATACATATATTCACACACCTCAGAACCAGGTGGATCATTTGGATCATGAAATACACATTTAAGACCGTTTGGGTGGCAGCCCAGCCATAGATCTCCAGATTCACGGTCCACCTCAATGTTGTCACAGAGTGACCCCACATCAACCTCCTGGGTAAGAAAAAATACCATGCAGTAATATTAGCAATAGCAGACAGAGTAGTTCTCTTTTTCTACTAAGTAAAAAACTATTCAATTGTTTCATGTTTGTTGTGTTTGAAGCTAACACAACTTACAATTCTATACTTAAATAGATTTTTTTTTTTTTAATTCTGTATGGGATAAAATAAGGTGTGAACATTTCATGTAGTTTGTTGTTTACCTTTACATGAGACAATACAGTGTTTTTCTGTATTTCCAAGACAACAATTTTGTGCTTCAGAAAATCTGACACGTACAAATGCCTGAAATGACATTTTAAACGTATTAACAACATATAAACAGGACATAATTACGCAATAATGCTTTGATGGTAATATTACACTATACTGTGCTTTTATCAATGCAAAACTTGATTTTTTTCCTGAAACTTGCCTTTTGTCAGGGGAGATATTTATGCCGTTGGAAATCAAGAAGCCCCCTGCCACAACCTGCACGGTCTGAGGGCTGTAGTAGACGACGTCACACCAGGACAAAGACAGAAACGGCTCCACAAACTTGAGAATCCCATTCGTGAAGTAATGATCATTGGTGGCATAAAAGCTTTCGGTCCCCACAGCGACTATATCATTCACACTAACAAATGCAGATAAATAAACTGGAATTTATACTTTAGGTTTAGGGTATGTTAAAGCAATATTGTGGTTTAATGGAGCACATACTTGTGCAGGAGTTCATGCTTGATGGTCTTGATGTACTGAAGAGCATTTTCATCCTCAACAAATTGGAAAATCTCCACTTGACTGTTGCCTTGAGGATGATTAACAACAAATAGGTATACGGCACCATCTGTAGTGAGAGAAGAATTTATACACTTAGGTTTAATATAGTTTTAACATTTCACAATAACTACTTCTTGTGTGTGTAGGTATTATAAATTATGTGATAATGTAAGTATAGAAAATTCAATAAGGAATTAAACTTTTCTTGTTTATGTATACATTCATTGAATAAAAAAAAGCAAACCTTTGTCATCCGTGTACAGGCTGATTCCATGTGGATTAAAAGAGTCTTTGTCAAAGTCTCCCTTGATGTTCATTGCTTTAATTTTCATTTTAGAATCCATCAGATTCAGGGTGTAGATCTTTCCAGGGTCATCTGAATTGGATGGTAAGCCTGGATATTTCAAGCCCTATGTTTAAGTAATTTGAACATGTTTAACAATATAGTTGCATTTAACGGTCAAATTAATAGTAAAATAGTAAAAACGACTGTTGCTAGCATGAGATTACTCAGTAATGATTTTGTTGTTATGACATACAGTGCTCAGAAAGGCCAGTCCATTTTCAAGTATGGTTATATCTTCAGCACCATATTCTGTTTAAAACAAAAATAACACACTACAGATCACCACTACATCTGCATTTGCAGTGTCAGAAGCCTACACATATGCTTCTTCAAATGCTCTTTACTCAATGACAGGAATAATTATAAAAGCAAAACGCTGCAAAACTTACACTTCACCAGTAAAACATTATTTTACATGAATCTCACAATTATAATCGAATAAGTAACACTGCATTAGGTCGAAGCTGGTAAATTCAGTCCAGCAAACTGACACGTGACCAGAAAATAAGGCAATCAATTCAGTGTTTACTTACCTATGCCCTCTATATGGTCACAGTTAGGAAGGTAGTTCTGGGCGAGTTCTCTGTAGGAAAGTGATACATGCCTGTGTAGAAGACAAAACTACATATATAATAGATATTCCTATGATTATTGTCATGTTCAGTAATTATGTATAAACACTAATTAATATGTCAGTAAGTAGCAGCAAAGATTAGAACAGCGTGCAGTCAAAGAAAACATTTAATGAAATAGTTATAAAGTTTGGTAAGCAAATAACAGTAATCGCAAGTCATTATTATATAAATTCGATTGTACATATCAACCAACCTTAATGTAATGAGTCTTTCTCCGATCAAAACTGCAAGAGCTGCAACAGACAACGAGAGTACTGCTAATTTACCCATGCTGACTAACTCTCGCGCTGCCTCTAACTCACAAACATTATTAACCCTTCAGTGTTGCCAGGTCCGCTTTTTATGCGCGGATTTTTGTACTACAAATGCACAGTCGTGGTTTTTGTTTTGGGGATAATTTCCAGAATTCAGTTCTGTTGAATTCGGGGGTTTGGGGGGCTGGTTCACTTACGTCGGTGCTCGTGCTGGGGCTGGTGTTGTTTGGATGCCGAGTTTTTGCTGGGTGGGCATTTAAACAAATCTGAAATTCGCTTTTGCGCTATTATCTCCTTGTATTAAAGTTAATCTTGTTCGCATTCTGTACAGTTCATGTCTGATACCACGCGCCAGCGTCACGTGTTCATGAGGATTAGGCTAATCATCCCATATAGAAAACATCACAAGTAAAATTAATCATGTTTATAAAGATAAACATTGTTTATTATTCCCACTTACAATTTACATTTCAGAGATCATTACAAATAACTTATTAAATGCTAAAACTGAATACATTTAAATGAACAAGCTTGGCGTTGCATTTGCAACCATGTGAAAACGGGGTGCTGCAGCACCCTCAGCACCCCTACTTCCCGCGTCCCTGGATGTAATAATAAAATAGTTATTAATTGCCATGGGAGTTTGTTAGTAAAGGTTCTGTGTTGCATGGACATCACAAACTGATAATATAGGCTATATATTTTTACAAATCAACTAGTGATAGCTATTGAAAACATATGCCGAGCCTAGTGAACCTAGTCACATGCTTGAGGTATTCGGCCAATCACAACGCACTGGATAGCTGGCCAATCACAGCACACCTCGTTTTTTCAGACCGATGAGCTTTGTAAAAATCGACGCGTTTCAGAAAGGCGGGGCATAGAGGAGAAACAATAGTGTACAGTATGTGGAAAATAATGTGTTTTTTTAACCTTAAACCGCATAAACACATTTCATTACACCAAATACACAAAATAATGTTATTTTTAGCAGCATCATATCACCCCTTTAACTCTTGCTTTAAGCTCACATATCTAGTAGATAGATAGAAGAGTTTATAATCAATCCAAGCAGTCTGTCAAGCCAAATATATAGGCCTATTGTGTGAATTGATTTTTCTCACTTTACAGAACAAAAGGTGCAACTGACATTTCAAGTTAATTATTACCTATTATTAGTTGGTCTTGTCTTTGATTTGTGTTGCAAATATGTAGTCTCTGAAATGACACTATTTAGACAAAATCTTTCAAACAGCTGAGCCCATATTTATTCTTTCCAGTAAGTATACACACTACTTAAGGTCACAGATCAGAGCTTTCTGATAAACTGTTCCTATGAGCAGCTTTCCTCCATACGGTGTTGCCACTGAAGAAGCAATGATCACACTGCCATCATCTGCATATACCTGGGTCACCTTGGGCTTTTCAGATAGGATGTTCTCAATCCTGATAACCTATAGGAGAACATGGGTATGTTACAGATTTGTAACTCAGAGACAGCTGAGAGGAGTGAGGAAACAGTGGGAAGAGAAAGGGGAAAGACATGGGAACATGACAGCTCATCATATACTTCTGTATCTATCTGTATTTATGTTCTACTGTTAGTGTTATCTGTATGCACCAAGGGTCTGAGAGTAACGCAATTTCAATTCTCTGTGTGTATGTGCTGTACATGTGGAAGAATTGACAATAAAGCAGACTTGACTTGACTTGACTTGAGCATGGGCACTAAACACTAGGCCACAGCTCAAGCATTTAAATATGCTGCATATATTCACACACCTCAGAACCAGGTGGATCATTCGGATCTTGAAGTAACCAATTGCGACCGTTTGGGTGGCAGCCCAGCCATAGATCTCCAGATTCACGGTCCACCTCAATGTTGTCACAGAGTGACCCCACATCAACCTCCTGGGTAAGAAAAATGAACAAGCCATAATATTAGCAATAGCAGTCAGAGTGGCTGTTGTTATTGTTATTTAAAAAACTATTAAATAGATTAATTGTTGTTTTATTTGAAGCTAACACAATAATGCTGAAATTCTATACTTTAATCTATGAAAAATGATTCTGTATGGGATAAAATAAGGTGTGAACATTTCATGTAGTTTGTTGTTTACCTTTACATGAGATAATACAGTGTTTTTTTGTATTTCCAAGACAACAATTTTGTGCTTCAGAAGATCTGCCACATACAAATGCCTGAAATGGCAGGTTATACACAGGACATGATTATGCAATAAATGATTTGATAATATTACATGCATATGCAAATCTTGATTTTTTTTTCTCAAACTTGCCTTTTGTCAGGGGAGATATTTATGCCGTTGGCGAGCAAGAAGCCCCCTGCCACAACCTGCACGGTCTGAGGGCTGTAGTAGACGACGTCACACCAGGGCAAAGACAGAAACGGCTCCACAAACTTGAGAATCCCATTCGTGAAGTAATGATCATTGGTGGCATAAAAGCTTTCGGTCCCCACAGCGACTATATCATTCACACTAACAAATGCAGATAAATAAACTGGAATTTATACTTTAGGTTTAGGGTATGTTAAAGCAATATTGTGGTTTAATGGAGCACATACTTGTGCAGGAGTTCATGCTTGATGGTCTTGATGTACTGAAGAGCATTTTCATCCTCAACAAATCGGAAAATCTCCACTTGACTGTTGCCTTGAGGATGATTAACAACAAATAGGTATACGGCACCATCTGTAGTGAGAGAAGAATTTATACACTTAGGTTCATTCACAATCATCCGTTTAATATAGTTTTAACATTTCACAGTAACTACTTCTTATGTGTGTAGGTAATATTATGTAATATCAATATATAGACAGTTCAATAAGGAATGAAACTTTTCTTGTTTATGTATACATTTATTGAATAAAAATGGCAAACCTTTGTCATCCGTGTACAGGCTGATTCCATGTGGATTAAAAGAGTCTTTGTCAAAGTCTCCCTTGATGTTCAGTGCTTTAATTTTCATTTTAGAATCCATCAGATTCAGGGTGTAGATCTTTCCAGGGTCATCTGAATAGGACGGTAAGTCTGGATGCTTCACGCACTAAGCATAAATATAGTTGCATTTAAAAATATAGTTACATTTTTTAATGGTCAAATGTATATAATTAACTTTTAACAGCTATGTACTTCAACAATCAGGTGCTTTTAGTTTTATGACATACAGTGCTCAGAAAGGCCGGTCCATTTTCAAGTATTGTGGTATCTTCAGCCCCACATTCTGTTTAAAACAGCAAAAAAAAATGACACTACAGATCATCACAACAGTGACAGAAACTCAATTACAGAATAAATTATAAAAGTAAAACACTACAAAACTTAGCCTACACTATTCCTTTTTTTTTACCTCGCATTCAGAATTGCATAAATAAGAATACATTAGGTCCAGAC
Source organism: Sinocyclocheilus anshuiensis (assembly GCF_001515605.1). Taxonomy (NCBI): domain Eukaryota; kingdom Metazoa; phylum Chordata; class Actinopteri; order Cypriniformes; family Cyprinidae; genus Sinocyclocheilus; species Sinocyclocheilus anshuiensis. Next base: position 863,915 of record NW_015546062.1, on the reverse strand, counting down.
TGGTAAATTCAGTCCATGAAATGACACGTGACCAGAAAACATGGCAATCAATACAGGGTTTACCTATGCCCTCTATATGGTGACAGTTCGGAAGGTAGTTCTGAGTAAGTTCTCTGTAGTAAAGTGATAAATGCCTGTAAAGAAGACAAAACATATATAGTCATATTATATAATATATATTGCTATGATTATTGTCGTGCAATAATTACATATAAACACCTATTAATATGTCAATAGTAGCAGCAAAGATCAGAGCAGCGTGTAGAAAATATAAATACGATCGGACACATCAACCAACCTTAATGTAATGAGTCTTTCTCCGATCAAAACTGCAAGAGCTGCAACAGACAACGAGAGTACTGCTAACTTACCCATGCTGACTAACTCTCGCGCTGCCTCTAACTCACAAACATTATTAACCCTTCAGTGTTGCCATGTCCGCTCATTATAGGCGATTTTGGACGTGTTTTTTAACGTGTCCCTATTATGGGTTATGAAAGGTTCATATTTTGGTTTTGGCAGACCCCAACAACAGGTTGACATGCATGCAACGTTTTTTATTTTACCTTATTTGCTCAACGACTCCCAAACGATTCCCTCAGCGATTAATTTTTCCAAACCCCTCCTTTGCATGAGGTAATCTGCAGTGATCCTTTTGGTCGATTTTATTTCCATTTCATCAGGCCTGTAATGGTTTGTGAGCGCAGTGCTGCTTTGTGTACAGCCGTTAGGAAACAGCTATTTTTACCGCTCCAAAAGCGGCACCTAGTGGCAAAGAATGAATGTTTTCCCGGGTCTGCGCGTGCATATGCTAATATTTCATGTTGACGTCAACATGAAACGGTTTGGGATTCGTTTTAAAAATGACTCGTTTCAATGATTCAGAGCCGACTTTTGAGAGACAGTAACTTTATACACGGTGCACTTTCAGATTTAAAACTTTGCATGATGTTTTCATTCTCTTAGAGCTGTATTACACACTGCATGAAAGTTAATTTTCAAAAATCCATAATAGGGGCACTTTAAATTTATGTATGTATTTGTTTATTATTATTATTATTATTATTATTAATATTATGTATATGGACTACATAGATACACAGTTGGTTTTGGGGGATCATTTCCAAAATGCTCACATGGCAGAATAATACAGTGTGACCAAATAATAAAAACAGCTCACATCGCCTTCTGTAAAATAATGCCATCATTAATCCTAGGAGTTTGTTTCTTCTTTGTTCTGTGATTTTGCCTTTACCAGCCCCTGCCGTACTCTCACTGATGCGCAATGTGCCCTTTTTCAGGTGTGCTTACAAAAATTATTTTTTTATTTACTGGTTACATTTTTAAAATGTTTTCTTCACTGATCAATGACATGTTTTGCTCATTTTCGCTCATTTTGCTTGTTAATCGTGATATCTGGCAACCTCGTGTTTCTTTCAAAGCCCACCCTCTCTAGTGCGCTTTATTTTAAAATTTACTTTCTTAATTCCCAGAGTTGACCCAGCTGCGTTTTCTTTATTAACGTGTACTTTAGCAGTGACCCCGTTCAAGGACGTGGTTCCCGGTTGTGCTTTTCCTCCCCTAATTATGCACTTTACATGCAAACCAACCTTGATGTTTTATTTCATGCAGAAGGTATTTATGCAGCCTACCATTCAAAGGGCTTTTGTGAAGCAATATGCCGCTGTAGTAGCATGGATTGGTCAGTAGTCGGCACTATTACATATTATTTTCATATTAATTCGCTTAAAATAATTTTCATATTGTAAATTAGATTTTTTAGTTATTTATTTGTGCTGTGACCGGTGCAGCCTTTTATGTTAGTATAGCTCAGCAAGTTTGCAGCAATATTAATGGAATGTTAAGTTATGACAGAACCTCTAAAGCAGATTCTGGCCCAACTTAAAAGTGACAAAATTGGATTAAATGTGACATAGCTACTAAATAATTTGAAAGCAGTTATTTTCATGTGTGCTTTCCGAGCAAAATTCACAGTCAGGCTTACCAATTTACAGTGCATAAACAGTGCTTTGTATAACCTAGAAATGTGTATGGGGTATAGCAAAAAATCATAATCAGTGATATAATCAAGCACAATGAATAAATTAATGAATAATTAATAAATTAGTAATTTTATCCAATTCTAAACAAATACATGTGGTGTAATTTCTTGCTGTCTATTTGTTCCGTTTTTTTTTTTTGTTTGTTTTTTTTTACTTATACACGAGTAGCATTTTAATTCAAGCAATGTTGCTAAACATTATCCATATTGAGTCATGACTTTTGATGAATGATGAACTTCTTTGAACCAATACACCACATTCTCTTCTATTGATATTAGCAATGTACTGGGAACCTCTTTACCTGCAGGTGCCACATTCAGCAACATTATGTAACTGCTTAAAATTTTTAGTATACTGCTTACTGTGATACAGTGCCACATTCAAGTGTAGTTGACGAATAACAATAATTGCTTTTTTTTCCTAATTTCAGTATTCTACATTAAAATGTTTTCGATGCTGTAACTAGTCACCATATCTTGAACTTTCTAATCCTCTTATATTAATATGAATAACAACAATAACAAGTAAATTAGTTCATATTTATTCTGATATAACTGCATGCACAATCATTCTGAAATAATTTTTGATTTTTTTAAATAATTTTACATACATAGCATGCCACAATTAATATGAGGCCATAAAAACATGCATAATTATTATTTTAAAAATGTTACAAATAATTTCACACGAAGTTCAGCAAATCACACTGCTTCCACTGCTTGACCTTTCATGTCAACTAATCCAAAGCATTTGCATTGTAAAGTAACTGAGATTTCTGATCTGTAGCATGACTATTTATTGTTTGATAATAAAACAAAATATGTCAGAATAAATAGGTTTGAAGACATAACTTGGTTGTTTTACCTCAGTCTTCATATGAGGACACTCAGTTGGTTGACTGACTCCATTTTTGTTATCCTGTTAATGTTTTTTTTTTTTTTAATTAACAAGATCAAACATGTGACAAACAATATACATGAGATAAACAATAAACATTATATATAATATAGACAAGTATACACTAGATAGAATATGAATACTAGATACATTTTGATAGAATATGGGAGGGGATAAAACATCAAATGGAATCAGAATTTTTAACAGTTTGTTTAAGCCAATTAACCTTACATGTATTATTTATTGTTGCAAAGTCCAGAACATTTAAGCCACCATTTTCATATGAATTCATAATAACTGTCTTCTTTATGTAATGTATTTTATTTTTCAAAATGAAGTCAATTAATATTTTGTCAATTTCTTTGCATAGTTTTTTTCAAGATGTAAAGCCATTGCTGCATAAATAAGTCTAGAAATACCCTCTGCCTTTGTAATTAAAACTCTACCCCTTAAACAAAAGTCTCTTATAAGCCAATGATTTAACTTCTTTTTATTTTTTTTTTCAATAATAGGACTAAAATTTTGCAAGCACCTTCTTTTCTGGTCTTTGGTTATCAATATTCCAAGATATTGAAACTCATTCTTTAAGCGAATTATAGCTAGTTTCGAGACATTCCTTTATGGCCTTAAGCTCATTAGCCAAATGTAAGTATACCCCAGATGCTCCTGAAAATTGACACAGATATCTGATTCTCATTTTGAATAAAGAGAGTAGTGTCATCGGCTAATTGTGTAATTATTATCTCTCTATCAACAATAGCGATATAATATGAGAGGAAAGAAGCTGACTTACTAACAAAAAGAGGTATGGAGATAACAGGGCACCCCATGCCTAATTCCTTTAGAAATATCAAATCTAGGCTGACTGACTCTTACCACAGCAAAAGAGAACACTTATATGCAAATCAGCATACTTAAATGTGCTGTTTGGTGGTGTCAGGAGCCTTTGTATTCCTGTCATCAAGATATTATATCATAAGCATAAGGTGAAATACTTTTAAGTAAACTATGTGTTTGACAATAGCAAGCTACAGAAGCATTTCTGGAAAAGGCATCTACACCCTTTGCAAATATAACGACTGGAATTTTGTCTGATTCACTAACATTGTTCTCTGCATAGTTTTCTTTTTTTAGTGCACTAACATAACCACACCATAGTGTCGGATGAGTATCTCACGTTACTTTGAGCTGTCATTCTCTGAGTGCTGTACTGGGGTGTGACTTTAAGAAAACTGAAAAACCTGCCCTACTAGTTACAGAGCAAACTCGGTAATCACTGTTCACATTCAAATGAAACTGCTGTTGCATTTGTTAGCACACACACTGGTTGTATAAATGCTTCGGTCTCACTGTGGACTTAACTTGCACCAATAATACAGAGTTTTGCCCCGAAATAGGTTACTGAATTCATATCTGATGGGAGGACGTGACAATGTAGAAAATAGACTCATTCCCCATGGAAACAAACTGGAGTAGTGCAGAATTAGCTCCTCTTCTACCAAGCAAGCTCAGTGTGGCCTGTGTTCTAATTTTGCTCATGATGGTCTCTTCACAATTGCCATTCCATGATTTTCAGGAAAAAAAAAGAATTCATTACAACTACCTAGTTGCAAATAGAAATATTTAAGCATAGTTCAATTCAAGAAATGTAACCGAATTTAAAATTTTTGTGGAGGATTTTTATATTCATTATACTTTTAATAACACAATTTGAAGCACTGAATTATGTGAGGGCCCTCATTAAGCAATTTTCTAAATATAAATATTTGTGACCCTGGGCCAAAAAGGGTAAAAAAAATAAATTATATTGAGATTCATACATCATCTGAAAGCTGAAATATGCTTTCCTTTGATGTATGGTTTGTTAGGATAGGACAGAGGTGTCCAAACTCGGTCCTGGAGGGCCGGTGTCCTGAAGAGTTTAGCTCCAACCCCAATTAAACACACCTGAACCAGCTAATCAAGCTCTTACTAGGCATACTAGAAACTTAAAGGCAGGTGTGTTGAGGCAAGTTGGAGCTAAACTCTGCAGGACA
>NW_015546062.1:852232-858660 GCF_001515605.1 Sinocyclocheilus anshuiensis | reverse complement strand
TCAATTTTTTTTGTTGTTGTTTCTTGAAACATTGATTTAAAGTGTCAGTTATTGCATTATTATTTCAGTCAAAATTATAAAACCCCTTTGTTACCCCAAACTACATATAAAAGCTTTATCAGTGGCATAAAACTAACCAATGCAGCTACTTAATCATTTGATACTCGTTAACGGGTTAACGTCCCCTTTAAATAACGTGACGCTCTGCTCTCTATGACGCTGCTCCCATTAAGCGCTGTTAGAAGTGAATGAAGTGCCAGTACGAGTACGTGCGCTCATTGGCGCCCCTTCAGCTGGTGGCGCCCTAGGCGACCGCCTAGCTCGCCTATGCCTAGAAACGGCCCTGGGTCCAGGATCACATTTGTCATTCATAAGCTATCCAACCATCTTATTCATGTGCACACTTGTAAACGTGGAACAAATTGACTCATCTCGAAACTACGCAGTTAATAATACACTTTACATTCTTTTCGGAGTTAAACGTCACATTATAATAATAAAACATAACCTAAACGGATAGACCTTGGTGGTATAATTTATGGAAACAGACGGCCTGAGGACGTGGATTCGTGGTAGAAAAAGTGGAGGAAAAATGGTGCACCACTGAATCACGAACAGGCTCTCGTGCAATCACAGACAACGTGAAGTCAGCCGTCGCCTTGGTTACCTTGGACGTCACGTGGCCCAGCCTTGTCTCGGCTCCTGGGGCTGGTCTGATCGGAGGGAAACCCCGTGGATTAGCCCGACCGCCGTGAGAATCAGCTGTGAGCCGCGGTTAGCTTAGCTCTGACAGGACCGTCGTTATTCCCAGACACTCAGGTAAGAGAATCCGCCAGATCTGGATATATTCCATGCGCAATCGTCCTGTTTTTGCTGTTTTATCATTTGCGATGAGATATGAAATTCAAACGGCGATGGACGATGCAAGGCACATGACTGAATAGCTAGTGATGCTAACGTGCTGAAAATGAACAATAAGCCTTTGCTTGGCAGATCTAGGCCGCCCCTTTTTGTTTCTTCCTCTTGGTATGTTATCTGATGTGGTCGAGCTTTCATTTAAAGATTATGGCTAAAATGACACGTATAGGGTTTAGATCATAATCTGGTCATCAGTTGCAGTTTTCTGTGTGCGTCCTTGCGTAAAACAATGTTTCCGTGTATTTTTGGTGCTGAAACAAGCCGAAGCCTTTCTCTCATCTGAGTCCTCAATTCTGCCACTGTTAATTCAGTCAACTCTACTTGCTCCTGTTATGGTAACACATTTAACGACTCTCCGTCTATCTTCGATGGTTTCTGGCAATTCGGTTGATATTATCAGACGAGCTTCCAGCATGTCTTTTAATCGAGAGACCCGCCTGACACACATCGCCTCCATTTGCTTTATCAGTCTTATCGACACACAGAACTTGGGCAAATCATTAAAAACACATTAGTGGTGTCTTGACATTACATATAGCAGCGGGTTTTTTTTTTTTTGCGCTGTGAGGTCAGTCAGCCACGGAGATGGGCAGGGCAGTCCTGCCTTCATCATATGGCTTAGCCAGCAAGCTAACTTGCTTTTAACCTGAAAGCAGCGGTAAAATATGTCACCATGACATTTCAGCTTGCCACATTTGATGTAGTGCGGGGCAGCGCTGTTGTTTGTATGCATTGCACCATGAAACATTCATAATAAACAAGTCCCACGGCTGTAGTCTGGTGTTGCTGGTTAAGCTTTGTGTAGACAGCAAGTCACCTAGTTTTTAGCGCATGGAAACTTCGAAAGGGATAGTTCACCCAAAATGGTCTTTATTTACTTACCATTATGTCAAAAACCGCTTAACTGTATTTCGTGAAACGCGTTCATCAGAATTTGACGGACTGACACCTTCAGTCGCCATTGACGAACATTGAGCATGTTTTTTCTATACAATGGAAATGAATCGTAACCGAGGCTGTCAATCTGCCAAACATCTCTATTGGTGTTCTACGGAAGAAAGAAAGTCATGCGGGTTTGGAACGGCATGAGGGTGAGTTCAAGATGACAGAATATTCATTTTTTGAGGGTGAACTATCCCTTTAAGACATAATATGTAAAGCGCGTGAATGGGTAGCTATGGGAACTGGGCGTGGTTGTCGAGAACAGCACATCCGCATATTTCTTCGCAATGTAATGCGCCCCTGGAGGGCAAATACTTATGGTATAATTTTATTATTTTTTTTGGCTGTGTGCAAGATTGGCAGCTAGAATTTTTTATCAGATCTTTTGATGTATGCAAAGTGCTTTTTGGTAACTTCCGTTTCTCTTTTGTTTTCCCTTTTTTTGATATTACACTAAAGGCTTTCCATAATTTAGATGAAATTAATGGTGCGCATAGCACATATTTGACGGTTTGTTGTAGATTTTATGTTGTATAATGACGAACACAATGTTATGTATATTTTATTTATATAATATGCATGGTATTATATAATGTGCATGGTCAGAAGAGTAGCACAGCAGCACATCTTGTGATATCTGATATGCCAGCTAAATTGATTCGCTGCTGTGGAATTTTTCAGCACTTCCGCAAGAATGTTTGTCCAGTGTTCTGTATATATAATATTGTTTGTGCAAAGCTCTTCAAGTTCATTTAAAGTTGTTTTGTCTAAAACTAAACGTTCAGGGTAGGTTTGTAGGTAGCCTGTTACACCTTAAATAAATCAGATTCGGTGTCTGACTGAACTCTGTAACTCTCATTTTCCCCAGCACTGAGCAGCCATGGACAAGAGCGAGCTAGTGCAAAAAGCCAAGCTGGCCGAGCAGGCAGAGCGCTATGATGACATGGCAGCCGCTATGAAGTCTGTCACTGAGGGTGACATTGAACTGTCTAACGAGGAACGCAACCTGCTCTCGGTGGCTTACAAGAACGTGGTGGGTGCCCGCCGTTCTTCCTGGAGAGTGGTCTCCAGCATCGAGCAGAAGACGGAGGGCAGCGATAAGAAGCAGCAAATGGTCAAGGAATATCGGGAAAAGATCGAGAAGGAGTTGAAGGACATCTGCAATGACGTACTGGTAAGGATCTTACAACTGAGATAATCCCAATCGTTTTTATTCTTACCCAGGGATACGCACAATACAGTGGGTACGGAAAGTATTCAGACCCCCTTAAATTTGATATTTCAGTTTTTCTTTTTTAATAAATCTGCAAAAATGTCAACGATTCTGTGTTTTTCTGTCAATATGGGGTGCTGTGTGTACATTAATGAGGAAAAAAAATTAACTTAAATGATTTTAGCAAATGGCTGCAATATAACAAAGAGTGAAAAATTGAAGGGGGTCTGAATACTTTCCGTACCCACTGTATACGCACATTTGCTCTTGTCCCTGTTTCTTTGTTCCAAGTGTTGGTGGGTAATGCAAGTTGATAATCCTGCTTGCGTTAATTACTCAACATGAGCAAGGCCCTCTTTTAGCCAAGCCTATTAGTCCAGGCCTGATCTCATTTGTTCCAATGCATGCACAGGTGTCCTTACCTTGGGACAGTTATTGTAGCCCTGATGATTAGGGGTCAGGGTCTATTTAACTTCTGTTTCAGCCTACAGAAATGACAGTTTTATATAGATTCTGTAGAGCACGGAATTCACATTGCATAGACTTTATGTAATGAGGTTCCTAAACACTTGCCTTACATTGTGCAGACTGTATATAAGGTGTACTTGTGCTTAAGAACACCATGCTGTTATCTAAAATGTATCCTTGTGTCATTTGGGAAGAATTAGAGATCCGAAAAAGCTAGAGCATTTTGCTTGATACAGGCTCCATCTGGTCTAATGCCTGTAAACTATTATTTTGAATTGGAGGTCATACACAGAAAGTGGGTTCACAAAAAAGCTGTGATATTTGAATTTAGGGTGAAATGTGTCTGTAAATTTAAAGTCATTGTGAATCATTGTTGGCAATTCACTTTACTTCTGTAATGCAATGGATTTTTGAGTGTAACAGTATTCTCAATGTAAAATAGATTAATAAGGAGATTGACAAAAGTTGTCCTTTCTATCCCAAAATGGAGACATACTTAGTGAATTTGCTAAAACATTGGTTATTTATTTATTTGTCAGTTAGTTAACATTAAATAGCTTGCACATTTTAAGTAATGGTAGTGGAACAGAAAAGTTGTTTGTAAATGTTTCGGATATAAGAATTATTATGAGAGTTGTTACATTTTTGATAATATTTGGTTAAGTTCAAATAATTTAAATTATGGTTAAATTCACCTCTAAAAAATATTATCAAAAAGCAGCTTAGTGTAAAATAAAAAAATAAAACGTCCAAAAATGGGTTAGTAAAATAAAAGTAACTCATCTGTTTGTTTGTTGTTGTTATCTCACCTGTTTTTTTGCAGTTGTGCCAATGTGAGTTCAACCAGTGAAAAAACACTTGAGTTGTGCTAATAACGTATCACCAAGTCCTTGAACATTACAGAAGACATGAGTTTTAAGTCCACTTCAACTCAGTAAGCCATAAGTGAAGTCCCCTGAGAATCATACTCACTCTGAGACTTCGGCCAATGTCTGAGTAAGTGAGAGAGGCAGCTAATTAGCTTTTATTAGCTGCTTTGGTGGGAGAGAAGAGGCTATGTAATGAGGTGTGGGAAGTGAAGAGGCCTCCAGAGAGCATGAGGATGGCTGAACTCCACAATGTGGCTGTGGACCAAACATGGGCACAGTACAACACTTAACTACAGCTGCTTGTTGATGAGCATGACTTTTCATTAGGACAGTATATGTTTTCTTATCTTTCTTCTTCATCAGGTCCTGGTGACGATGAGCTCAAACCAAAGTAGAGTAAGTATTTTGGCCAGGCTGCCTGATGTGTTGAAGGGAGGGGATAAATTGACTTTGTGTGGACATAGCATGAAAGTGGCTGAAGGCCACAGGGCTGTTAGCGCACAGGTTGAGTCACCTCTAATCCCATAATGACAGCAGCTGAGCTCCTGTTTTTTGGGCCACTGACCTGCAGCTCTCCACATTACAGCCAAAGGGGCTTTTTACTTTCACCGCTTTTGCATTTAGGAGAATGAAAGGAGACTATGATTTCATGTTAATTCCTAAATATTATGTAACTTAATGTTCATTTAGTACTTTAAAACCCTTACACTACATCCTACCCAGGCATGATAGGACAAGATTTCAGTGGCATGTGTTTTTTTTCTCTATGCAGAAAGCAAAAATGCTGTGCAATGCAGCAAAATCACAGCCAATTAGAAAAGTACATGAACATGTATCTCTCTGTTTTCACACTCATAATGCAAAAAACATGCCTATTTACTTCAGTCAGTTTTTCTCCAGCATCATTTCTATGTCAAATTAAGAATTTGTTATATAATATTATTATATTCTAATTCGTTTGGCTTCTAAAACACCAGTGTGAATGTAATTTAGACTGAGACAGTATATCACAACTAAAAAGAGGGTTGAGACCCCTTTAAAGTTCAGGTACAAGTTGTTCTGTTGCATTTCTTTATGTAGTATATTAAGAAACTACTTGCTTGTGTCTGACATAGTTATGGTGTTGTCACGTTTACTATAGCTCAGTGTTATTTGTTTTTTCTCCAGCAAACTTCAGTCATTTCAATAGCAATCCAAGCGAATGGGAATTTTGCATGAGGATGAAAGATTTCCCCACACAGATTTCACAACGGTCACACAGATTCAGAAAACTACTTGATTTTAAAGTGACCTGAGCTTTACATCACTACACTAATGACAATAGACAATGGACTTTTTTCACAAAATTTAACTGATGTTTCGCTAATGTGAATGTAGCTTTATATTGTGTTATTTTATATGGATGAAGTGGTGAGTGGCAGTTGGCAAATCACACTTTATTATCACTATCTACACATCAAATGAAAAGATAAAACCGCTCACCTGACACAAGCTGCTGTGATCTTCCATCCACATGTCTCGACTTGATAAAGACGATGGGGAAGCAGATGGTTATGCAAACCCATAACTGCGTCTGTCAGCTTAGAGCTACATTATGGAATTGTGTTCTGATGCCATGCATTGCTCCCCACCATTGAAAGCACAAGTAGGTCATTGGTTCATCAGTGACATGACTTAACAAGGTTAAATGACCAATTTGAATTGGAATGCCTAAACGATTCCTCTGATTATGGAAATCCCTGCATCTTTTGCGCCTATAAAGTCCTGTGATTTTGACCTTTGATGTAATCAAGGTCACAGACTTATGAGATGAGAATATATGCTCCATATTTATTAGAGTGACATTGACCGAATCAATTTGCTCCAATAAGACTTCCTCCATCATTAAAGGCACAATATGTATTTTTTGCCGCTAGAGGGTGCGTATTCAAAACAAACAAAGAAACAAAGGCGTAGTTTGATGATGCCGTGACTGAGTGTGGAATCATGGGAGTTGTCGTCTTCATCCCCACAGCCGA
>NW_015546062.1:840761-851715 GCF_001515605.1 Sinocyclocheilus anshuiensis | reverse complement strand
TCATGTGATGGCCCGCCTTCTGAAATACGCAATGTGCTGTGATTGGTTAGCTGGGCCAGTGTGTGTTGTGACTGGCTCCACTCGGCACCTGGTCGGGAAATGTCATGCCCCTTACCACAGCCGCCTGCGAGCATCAGTGTAAATATTGCATCAATGTCAAATCAATTTGAGCGTGAATTAAACCCGGATGATTGTAACCGCTCTAAGTTTGTCTGCCTTGAGCAGCGGAGCTTTTATTATGCCACAGTCGACCGTAGGCATGGGACGATAACTGGTTTCATGGTATACCGTGGTTTGGAAAAGTCACAGTTTCAAAACCACTAAAATTTTCCGTTATACCGTTCCTGCGGTATGCACAGTTTATTTTACGTGTCATCAAAGACGGAAAGTGCAGGACTTCCTAGGTTGTGTGCAGCGAAGAGCGTAATGAGTAACATGACTCCTCCACCTCCAGTTGGTGCGAGGCAGCGAGCAGTCAGTGAGAGTCAACTGTGTGTGGGATGCCCGAAGGAGGTGAATTCCTGGAACTTTTTCTCCCGTCGAAAAAGATGAAGTCGGCTGTATGGGAATTTTTCATGTGACGTAGACTAACCATGTTCCGTACACAATGATGTTCCGTACAGATGACGTTTTAGCGCCGATCGCTAAATAAATACTTCCAGGTCGTACATAAACTACATATGTGTCATCTTCATTTCTCCCTCTTTCAGCCCCGATCAAGACAGAGACCCTCCCGCCGTTTGTTTCAGTGTTGAAATAAATACTATTTGGCTTGCTACCGAGGCAGATAACATGGCTAATTAACTAGCTAACGTCAACTAGTTTGCTCCCTCACGTTAACATTACTTCACAGAGCGAGGAATAGCAGACTAAAGTACTACGTTTCTGCGATTTAGTACAATAATTAAATTTAGCTGGTATCACGTCTATACTTTTAAGCCTCCTGCCATTGTTTACATCTGTTCAAAATCGCGACATTTCAAAAACAAACAAACTGCTGGCTCTCAGGTGTCTTTGCCACTGTTTGAGTGTTGTACGGCGAAAGACTGTGTGTGAGTGAGTGAGTGAGTGTGTAATACACTCGTGCTCTCTCTTTCCTTATGTGTATGTGCACACATCCTCGTACCTCACCGCTCCAAACTTAATCCAGGAAAGGTGAACATTACTGCATCATAACTTGGACTGAAAGAGGAATGTGTAGAAAGTCAGCATGTCTCCAAAAACCTTGTTGAGCTGCAGGTTTAATGACTGCATTTTTTTTTTTATTTAGAAGGATTTAGAAAGATCAAAAAAATAAAAATGATTTATGTTCTGATTATTGTTGAGCTGCAGGTTTAAGGCCCACTTAAGTGACTGCACTTAATTTAATTACGAAGAATTAAATTATTTATTTTAATTATTTAGCCTGTCATGTTTATAGAGTGTTCCAAAATGCTCTATGTTTCTTAAAAATAAAATGTATTGTGTTCAGTGGGGAAAATTTTTTAGTTTTTTACCCAGACATTTAAAAATAACATATTTTAGAGCTGTAATCGCAATACCGTGTTACCGTGAAACCATGATATTTTTATCTAAGGTTATCATACTGTCAGAATCTCATACCGGCCCATGCCTAGTCGACCGCTTCCGCTCCTTCCGGAAAGCAGCGGAAGTAAGCAGCGCTGTTTTATCATACTAGATACATTTGAACGTTCTGTTATAATGCTACTCTGTGCGGTCGTCACCTGTCTAATAAAATGCATAGCATATTAAAGCGTCTTTGGTGTTTCCATGTTTTCTACAAAACAAAACGGAAATCGAGGGTGTATGACGTCATTGGCAGGCGACAGAATGATACTATAAACACGGTCCGTGTCACTAGTTAAAATTGCTTATTTCTCTGGATTTAAACATTCTTCGAAACACTTGGGATAATGTAAGTACACAAGTCAGCAAAATATATAAAACTGTTCTAGTGGTTTTTGGATATTTTAATAAAAAAATCTTACATATTGTGCCTTTAAGGTGGTTTGGCCATCATTAAGGTGGTTTGTTAGGGTGTCATTGGAGAGTTTAAGGATGCTTGTGTTGCAACGACGAGCCTGTGGTTCTGTTCAGGGTGGCTACAATCAGGCCAGTCGAGTTGTGAACAAGCCCAGCAAGCTCAATGACCTAGTTCCACGAGCTCTAGCTCACACAGCATAGTCAATTTTCCCATTCTCCCCTTCCTCCCTCCCTGCAACAGAAAGTATCAGAAGCATCTGTGAAACTGCAGTCTTGCCACAAGCCGTCGGGCCTCTGTCAGCCCTAAAGGCAATCCAAGGTTGTCGTCTAAAAATGCCCAGAATGCTGAAATTCTAGAAACCACATTGTTGGGACTAAGTGAAGGGTCTTTTACTGTGAAGGGTGTTTACTGTAAATGGCATCCCGGTGCCGGACACATTTTGCTCGAGAGGTTTCATGGTTTCACCTGGGCCTCTTTTTGTAACATGTTGTCAAACTAGTTTTACAGAGCTCTATCTTATCTGTTCATCTCTTTACTACTGTTGACTCTTGTTCTACTCTGGACTACTTCCCCCTTTCCTACTACCACACTGAAACCAGGACATGAAACCATTTGACAAACCGCTAATATGGATTTTCTCTTTTGTCTGTGTGTCGCAGGTTCTTCTGGACAAGTACCTCATCCCAAAGGCGACACCAGCTGAAAGTAAAGTCTTCTATCTGAAAATGAAAGGCGATTACTTTCGCTACTTAGCGGAGGTGGCTGTGGGAGAGGAGAAAAGCTGTAAGCCATTCTCTTAAGTCTATCCTTAATATTAAAGGGAAAGTTCATCCAAAAATGTACTCGCCCTCAGGTTGTTCCATCCAAACCTGCACGACTTTATTTTTATTTATTTTATTTACTTAGTCATTTAGCAGACGCTTTTATCCAAAGCGACTTACAAAGCTTTTTTTTATACCCGTCTAACAAAATACTAAATTAATTCAGCTGGACACACTTTCCTTATTTTCTCCACAACAAATGGCCATGCGAGCGCAGACACTGACAAGATACGCGATACAGAACCAGACCAAACGCGATATCAGCACGTCTCCACACAGTAAACAAAACAAGCGTTTCCTAGCAACGACAACTGCACTAACCACTAATGAGACAAGTAAATACACTTACGAGCTGCTTTTAACTTTCGCTGATAAAGACTGCTTCTCTCAAAGACTATTTCTTTACACTGTTTTCTGCTGGCGCTTGAACACACTTTCCTTATTTTCTCCACAACAAATGGCCAAGCGAGCGCAGACACTGACAAGATACGCGATACAGAACGAGACCAAACGCGATATCAGCACGTCTCCACACAGTAAACTTTATTCTTCTTTTCTCCCTTTTTTGGTCCTTAAATTGAAAGTTACTGTGGTCCAGAATGGTTTGTTTTGGACTTCATTGACTTCAGTGTAAACGAAATGTATTCTTTGTTCAATTAAATGTTAAAAGTTCTGCTGTGAATTTAGTAAATTTAAATGTACTAGAAAGATTGAGATGGATGTCTAGCACCCCCTGGAGCTCCTTATATCATTAAATCTGGTTAACAATGCCAGATTGTGTTAGCTAGTTAATGATGTAGGCATTTGAACAATGCTGCATGGCTCTCAAAGCTGCGGTAGTGACTAGTCTCCACCACCTGCTTATGACCATACTAACTTCTGCTAAAATGTAACGTTTCCGCAAAATGTTGACACAAAGCCAAGCTTGAGAGGAAGTAAGGGGGTGGAAATCTCTAAAGAGGATCTGTTTTTGGGGGGGTGGTGATCAGTTGTGGTCCATTCATAAACTTTGCCTCCCTCAGTGAAAAATTCAATAGTAAATGGTACCATGTTTTTGCCTCAAAGTATTTTTTTTTTTTTTTTTGGAAAGTAATGAATACTTTTATTCAGCAAAGATGAATTCATTTGATCAAAAGTGACAGAAAAATATTTTACTTTGTTACAACAAATAAACGCTGTTCTTTTAAACTTTTTATTCTTCCAAGAATCCAGAAAAAATGTTTCACGATTTCCATAATAAGCAGCACAACTGTTTTTTTCTTTTTTATTATGAGATGATAAATAATAAGAACATTTGTTTTTGAGCTGCAAATCAGCATATTAGAATGATTTCTGAAGTATCATGTGAGACTGAAGAATGGAGTAATGGCTGCTGAAAATTCAGCTTTGCCATCACAGGAATAAATAAAATTTTAAATTATATTAAATTATTTTTATGTTATATTAGTTATTTAAATTGTAGCAATATATCACAATATAAAAATTATGTATTTTTGATCAAATAAATGCATCCTTGATAAGCATGAAGACTTTAAAAAAAAAAAATATATATATAAAGAAACTTGCCGACCTCAAACATTTCAGTTGTAGTTTTAGGTAATTACCAGACACTGTTCACAGGCTTATTCTATTTAAAGCAGATACTATATAAACCTTGAAATGGTTTGCTCTCCATTGTCTGTCTTGGTAGAGTCAGAAAGGAACAGGGCCGCAGTGTGCATAACAGGAAGAATCTTGCGGCAGTCTTCCTGTGCCAGGAGGTTGACAGGCTCTCAGGGTGTGGCTTAGGATTCAGTTATGGGAAAGAGAGAGAGAGAAAAAATAATAAAAGGAGGGTCTTTAGGTCTACAGGGAAAACGGTTAGCAGTCTGATTTCCTTCCTTCATTGGAACAGGTGCAGACATGTGAGTCCACCCACCTTACTGAATGAATGAGATCCTGTGTGTGGGTGGAGCTCCAGAGCTGCTTCACAGCTTGTCGGATTCCTGTTCTCTCTTGTTAAGAAGGAAATGGAATATAATTCCCTTTTTATATTGATTCAGTGGTCTCTCACTGAAGCCATCAGATGCTTAGGACTCACTGTACTCTTGGTACAGTGGTGTTGACTGAAAGGCCCTACATCATTCTAACAGTGTGAAATCTTATACCTAGTGCTAAGTTGTTAGCAACACATTCTGAAAATCTTGAGGTTTATTTGTGTCAAAGACTACCCACCTTTTTCTTCAACGCGGAAGTAAGCCTATGGGTGAGACTTCCGGTTCATTAGCCGCTATAGGGAAAAAACGAGAAGAATAACAACATGCAGTAAACGGTAAAACTGTTTGCACTACAAACCAGTGTGTTCATAATTAAGATAATACATTAAAATAATATGGTAAGACATACCAATTTTCAATATCAAGCAGCGAAAGGAGCGGTTCTGTACAGCTAAAAATATCTGGACGTGGATGAGACCAGAAGCTAGACCCATAGAATTTACAAATGGCCGCGCCCATTTTTACGGCACGAAAACGGTGGATAGAATACCCAAGACGTGTCACTCGTATAGTTTTGAATGGGGAAAAATGTAGTGCTAATTTCGTTAACGAAGACTATGACGAAAAATGTTTGTTGACGAGATTTTTTCCCATGACTAAGACGAGACGAAGACGAGACGATAATAAGGTCAATAAACGATAACTAAGACTATATCAACATGCAATTTCGTTGACGAAATAAGACGAGACTAAAATGTATTTAAAAAGATACAAACTTTACCAAAACCTCTTTATTTTCGTCAAAAAAAGGAGACAAAATGTTATTGCGGTCTGCTCTACACGCCTCTACCACGCGAGCTTTCATGAGTGCAGTTGCCAGATATCAGGAGCCTGTATTGTTTGCGATTTGTGATCACTGAATAAATGCACTTACTCAACTGCTGTTGTTTGAATAGAGAAATAGGCTATTGCCATTTGGAATTAGGCCTACTAGGAATTTCACTATTATAATATTTTTCGTTTGTTTTAGCTGTTGTCATAATGTAGACAGAGAGATTGCATAAGTCTTTGGTATTAAATTATATAATAAAAAGCCTATAATAAATCAGTACACTAGATGAGGTAAAATACACCATGTATGTGTCCACATTCTATTGATTTGTGCTTAATGGTGAAATTGCAATACCTGAAATGCAAAAGTAAATTTCTCAAATGATATAACAATCATTACGATTCTAATTTTGAGAAAACATTTTTTTTATCAGTTTAACCATTATACAGAATGACGAAAATGTGACTAAGATTTCATTGAGTAAAACTTGACTAAAATGCTCATACATTTCATTGACTTAAACTTGACTAAACAAAAACAGGACAAGGTTGTCTAAATATTATAACTAAAATGTACATTTGAGTAAGACTAAGACTAAATTATAAATGGCTGCCAAAATTAATACTGTACGGTTAATTAATAATAATCTTATTGCTAAAATGTCAAGTTTTCATTGACTAAAACTAGACTAAAATACTTCAGGTTTTCTTGGACTAAAACTAGACTAAAATGTTGAGACTTTTAGTCGACTAAAACTTGACAAACTAAATAGGATATCGTTGACTAAATAGGATAAAAACTAACAAAGACATTTTAACACGGGACTAAGACTAAAATGAAAATAGCTGACAAAATTAACACTAGAAAAATGCAACATTCAGTATGGCCGCTCTATCGAACGAAGCCCCGCCTTCTGAGCAAAAGAGCCAATCGCTAATCGCTATAACAGCTGCTGTTAGAAGTCCCGGTTGCTATAGAAACAGGGCGAATTCCAAAAAGAAGTGAGCATCCCTATGCCCTACTCCCTTCAAAGGGCAGAGCATTATTATTATTTTATTTAAATATTGTCTCACTGTGTCTTATTTACTATTAAACTTTTTCAAACTAAACATGCTTAAACTACCATCTTAAATCATATTTCTATCACTGACAAAAAATATTTTGTATCACATTAAAATAGACAAATTTAATCAGCCTATCCTACTTACATTTGTATGTGAAGTCGAAATCAACCCCAACTTTGCTTTAAAATGCATCGCAAGAGCTCCTAACTGAAGATCACATGATCACAAACAGAAATCACTTCCGTGAAGTGACCATCACATGTTCCCTTCGCTAACGGACTTCTGGAAGGGCCCTTTGTGAAGGGATTCAGTTATAAATGGCGTCACCTTCCCGAAGTGCCCTTGAAGGGCACAAAAAAGCTGCTTGGAATTTGCCCACTGTCAACGCTCTGAGACGTGCGGTTAGGACTGCGCATGCGCACTGGCTGATCTAGCCTGAAAAATAAACTTTTTTAACGCTATTTGAGCAAAATAAACAACATTTATGATACAGTTGTTGTCAGATTTCATTGGTGATTTCAAATATGAAATTTAATCGTAAGCTTAGTGAACAGTTTTGGAGAATTTGATGTTTCCCCATTCAAAGAGATAGGAGCTGCACTTGCATGCCCGAGAGGCGTTTCAAAGATGGCCACCGAGTGACATGACCTGCCTTAAAGGGACTGATTTGTGTCTGCTAGTAGCAGAGTACAATCAAACAGAAATGGCCTCTTGAAGAAACAGTTGTGGCTCTTCATGTCTATCAAGTCATAGGTGACGCATAGTGAAAGCAGAGCAGAGACTTGCCATCTACAGAGGAAATGGATCTAAAAATGTGTTATAAGCTAAAAAATATTTTACAATGGGTGATTGCAGTTATCAGGATGGCAGTGCTATTAAAAATGGCAAAATAAAAATAATTTGTGATGATTTAAATAGGTAATATATAGTAAATTGTAAATATAGTTTCATAATTTTAAATTGTCTTTTGTTGGTTGATCAGAATAGCTCAATTCTGACAGAATGTTTTCTTCTCTTTATTTTTCTTAAGTGTAATATTAAAAGTGCCTAGTGCTAAGCTTTATAACACTTTCTAACTGAACTGTCCTAACTGGAAAGTTTGTGCTTTAATGCCCCCTAGTGAAAAAAGTCATTTCACTGTTTTACAGCAAGCAGTGTTTGTTCATGTCAGCTGAAAATAATATTTTTGGTGCTTATTCCTCATTTAATTTTATTCAAAGTTGAAGGAAAATAATAAAGCAAAATCACACTAGTTGTTCTCAAGTTTAAATATTCAGCACATTAGCACAGGTGTGAGTGTGATATTGCTTTTATAAAACAATTCAGTACCAAGTTTAAATTTCAATTTCAATTCATAGTTCAGTTTCAGTGACATTTTAGACATAAATTGTTACACAAATTATTCTTTAAGCTTATTATATAAATGTTGTTTAATTATCATAAAATCTTGAAAATATGCAACTACATTCACACAATTTTCTCTTTGTATCTCCAGCTATCATTGGCAATTCACAGGAGGCCTACAAGGATGCCTTTGAAATCAGTAAGGCAGAGATGCAGCCCACACACCCCATTCGTCTGGGCCTTGCGCTCAATTTCTCCGTATTTTATTACGAGATTCTCAACGCGCCCGACCAGGCCTGTAAGCTTGCCAAAACGGTAAGGTTAACACACACCCACACAGGCTAATAAACAATATTAAGAGTGTTACCCACAATTATATTGTCAATTCAAAGTATTATCATCTTATGCCCATAACTTATCACTCATCTTGTTCTTGGTTGATCTTTTTCTCCTAGGCTTTTGATGAGGCCATTGCAGAGCTTGATTCACTGAATGAAGAATCATACAAAGACAGCACATTGATCATGCAGCTACTGCGGGACAATTTGACAGTGAGTTTCTCTTTAGTAGCAGGTTAAATTAAAACAGTTTACCCGGTTAATTTAGTCCAGTTACTAAATGCATTTTTGTGGGCTATAGGTCACTGATAGATTTAAGGCCCGTTCACACAAAGAACGATAACTATTAGTGTCCATAATAATATATACATGTATAATCTGCTGTTTTAAATCCTCGGGCTCTCTAAAGTCAGGTGAATTCTCATTGATTGTCAATGTTTTATCATTCATCAGCTGTAATAAATCGTTCTGATTCCAACAAAAAAATGTTTGCATAATGTATAATGTTATAACTATAGGGTATAGACAAATAGTATATAGATTTCACTATTGTCAAAGAATTGCTTCTGTGTGTGTGTGTGTGTGTGTGTGTGTGTATATATAATATTTGGTTTTTAAACCATTTCTGTAAGTTTAAGTGATATATATTTATACTTATATATTTATTTATAAGATTTATAAATGTATGTATGTATATTTATACATATACAGTATGTATGTATATTTAGGGGTGGAACGGTTCTCGGTAAAAAATCGAACCGTACGATTCTCCACACGCGGTTCGGCACGCACTAGGACCACGGTTCAACTTAAATCTGACAACGCATCTGTAATATGGTTTGTTATAAATAACACCACTTAAAACAAACAGCCCAGACAGCAACGTAGTGTTGGCCCAGATTCGGCCCACATCTGGCCGGATCTGGGCCGACACTGGTTGCTGTCTGGGAGGGTTCCGCTACCAGAATTCCCTGTGTGACAGATCACATTTGATGGTTTTGCATTTAAATGTTTCACCTTAGTTTTTGTCTTATCAGTTACTCATTTAAGCTTTGCCAGTTTAAACATTTAAGAGCCAGAGGACGCGAGCTTGCACGCAGTGAGAAGATTTGTGCGCGTGCTCATCCGAAGCGTGTGAACCCACGCCTCAGAACTCGCGCAAATATAAAGCTCTCTCTGAAGTATTGTGTACTGAAGTATCACACAAAAATTTTCAAAATGCCCGTCTTGGTAAGTTTCATAGCAGACATAGCTGGCTGAACGTACTGTATCAGTGCATTCTCTTAAAGTGACAGCACTTTCTTAATATTAATCAAACAGCAACAACAAGGAAATCACTCACTGATCTTAAATTAAATAGCTTTTGTAACTTTAATAAAGATTAATCTTTAATTTATACAGTAAAATATGCAATGCTATTTTACATTTGATTACTTTATTAAATTTCTGTATCTAAAAACTAATGTTAGACCCAGTGGCGGCTCGTGGGTTTTAAAATAGAGGAGGCACACTAATTGTATTGGTCTGGGATCCCTGCTTAACCACTTTAAAATGGCTTTTTGGTTGCTTTTAGTCAGAAAACGTAAAGAAAACGACATGCATACAGTTGATATCAGAAGGGAGGCTAGACTCCCCGGTGAGGTTTCTTTTCTCAACACTCCTCAGCGCTGAAAGTGAACATTCGATGGTAATTGGCTAATTTTTTTTTTACCAACGTGGGCACGAGAGCTCAGCTCTCCCGGGCCTCCCCCTACCCTTCTCTATCATTAGCGGCTGTAATTACATTAGCAGATTCGGCACATTCGCGCAGAGTCACTGGCATGATTGAGAGCAAACGTTAGCGGTCACGGGCCTTCGGCAGGGTGTGGCCAAGTAAAAAATAAAAAATCTCCAAAAAAATCGCTTGTTTTATTTAAATATAGGTAAAATAGCTCCTTGTCGCAAAAAATAAAAAAAAGTCGCAGCTACAATGAGAAAGTAGCTAAATTTGGCGACAAAATCCCCAAATTGGCAACACTGGATACACTGCTTTGCGGGAAAGTGGAAGTAAGCTGACGTCACTGTGAAAAGGGCCTATTGGCTAATTTTTTTTACCAACGGAGGCACGAGAGCTCATCTCTCCCCCAGCCTCCCCCTCTCCTTCTCTATCATTAGCGGTTGTAATTACATTAGCAGATTCGGCACATTCGCGATAGAAAAGCGGCGCTTTCATGTTATGGCATTACATCTGTGAAATGAACTGAAATGAATTGTGAATGTTATTAACATTAAAGGGGTCATATGATGCTCCGAAAAAGAACAGTATTTGGTGTAGGGATATGCAACATCAAATTTTCATGTTGCGATTAATTGCTAATGCTTTTATCACGGTATACGGTATTATTATGATATTGAAATTTAGTTTAAAAAAAGTGCTGTCATAATACAGTATAACAGGTTTAATAACTTTTTTCTTATAACAAAAATAACTGAACAGTTAAATGCAATAAAGCAATACAGAAAAATGTATAAAGTTAAAAGTTTTACACAGATGAAAGTGCAAAAGAACTATACAGACCAATAGGTATCACTTTACAATAAGACCTCATTAGTTAA
>NW_015546062.1:840392-840751 GCF_001515605.1 Sinocyclocheilus anshuiensis | reverse complement strand
GCACACATCTGAATATTTGGGTTGAAGTGTTCTGGAACAGTGTTGTAAATACAACTTAACCACTGATTTCTAGTCGTGTCCATTTTTGGAAGGCCAAACAAAGTAGTTTCGCTTTCACAACGAAACCGCGTCACACACCGCGGCCAACAGTGAGCAGAGGCCGGGGGCTAGTGTGAGGAACGGCAGGAGGGTTAAAGTGAGCAGAGGTGGGTCTAAAGTGAGAACGGCGCGGCCGGCGATTTCGACGAAGGAGCGTCCGGAAGGACATGTGACGACTCCGGGCTGGACTCCGCTTCGTCCACGGTGAAAGCCGATCTGGCGATCCACAGCGCGAAGTTGATGTATTTCCTCAGCGGCCA
>NW_015546062.1:835790-840342 GCF_001515605.1 Sinocyclocheilus anshuiensis | reverse complement strand
GTCCTCTTTTGGAAGACCAAACAAAGTAGTTTCGCTTTCACAATGAAGCACACAGCATCTTTACGACATGGCGGCGGCAACAACAATACTACAGCGAGAATAAAAGTTACGCCTTTTTTTTGCGTGAACATTTGGGCGGCGTTATGCAAATCTTCCCACATAGCAACGTAGATATGTGGGGGCGTGTTAGAACGTGGCGTTTTAGGTAGGTGTGGCTGACTCTTGTCCTCCCATTTTCACCTCAAAATTTTGGGGAAGCTGTGCCTCCCCTGCCTCCCCCGATGAGCCGCCACTGGTTAGACCTACCTAAAAAAAAATGAAAATCGCTGGGGTTTTTTTGTATCTTTACTCTATTGTATTTATTTGTGCTGTTGCTTGTAGTTAGATAATTATTCTTATTTTCTTAAATTTTTTTTAACAGTATAGTTTTTCTCTAAACTTAGCACATACTGAACCGTACCGAAACCGTGACTCTAAAATGATACAAACGTGATACAAATCGAACCGTGAGTAAGTTGAACCGTTCCACCCCTAGTTTCTGTGTAATCTTCTTACACGACTGCGTTCCCAAACAGCAACATCCACCTCCGAAAGCAATGACAGCGTTTATGGTTACACCTGTGCAATAATCATGCTGTCTAATCAGCATCTTGATATGCCACACCTGTGAGGTGGATGGATTATCTCGGCAAAGGAGAAGTGCTCACTAACACAGATTTAGACAGATTTGTGAACAATATTTGAGAGAAATAGGCCTTTTGTGTACATAGAAAAAGTCTTAGATCTTTGAGTTCAGCTCATGAAAAATGGGGGCAAAAACAAAAGTGTTGCGTTTATAATTTTGTTCAGTGTATATCAAATATACCGGCATACATACAGTACATACATACATACATATATACATGTATATGTTTATGTAGAGAGATTGTACACTAATTACCTCAAAAAAAGAATTGAAAGACACGGATCATTTAAAACAGGACTGTAAGTTGAATAAACATTTAATAAATTATACGTTTTTGTAACGTTTATTTTGTTTTATTCATCTGCCACAATAATGTAAATGTCTGTTAACTGTTTTTTGGTTTGCCTCCAAAAAATCACAAATCAATATTTTTTTTGGTTTTAAGGAGCAGTACAAAACCGTTTTATGACACATATTTACTCTTAGACATATTATGCATGTTTACACCAGATAATCATTTATTAATGTTAAAGCTGAGAACAGGATTTTTTAAAGCCAGCACTTAACCATTGTTATAAAAGACTTTAAATGGTTTATTTGCTTTATTTCATTTGGTAAGTTGCAGTCTTATTTATTAGCGGTTTAAATCACTTATTCAAAAAAATTTTCGCAATTATTTTTAGCCCTAGTTTCAAAGAAAGTTTCGTAGCATTCATTCTTTTTTTTTTAAGTAGCTTGCTCAGTTAATGGCTAACTAGGAGCAGGTGTTGAGGTGTTCATGACTAACTAGTGTCCTTTCCTCCGTTTCACAGCTGTGGACTTCAGATAACCAGGGTGATGGCGAGGATACCGAGGAGGGCCGAGAAAACTGAGTCTCGCTCTGTCTGTCCTTCCCTCGTTATTCACCTACCATCGTTCCAGCTCAACACTGAGACCACCTCATCGTCAACTTCTGTCTCTTTTAGTTCTTTTACTCTCGCGCCTTCCTTGCTTTCTTCCTTCCCTGTCATTGTGGGGTTTTTTTTCTAAGGATTTGTGTAACGGGAGGTGGGTGGGAGGGGTTAAATAGTGGGCGGGTGGGCGTTGGGATGCGGCCGGGGCGGGGAACTGGGAGGGGATGAGGTTTGTCTGCTGTTAACCTTGTTTTCTCCATGGGGAGCTCTAGGTTGTCGCATTAGCATGGAAGAAATGCGGGTGAGGCAAGTTCTCAGCTCATGCAAAGTTGCAAGTTAAACCCTTTTGTTATTCGTATACTGTATGTAAATCTCTGGCGAGGAGACATTTGTCATGGTCATTATGTACACCTGCAATTTAAGTGTCTGCATTATAAACAGCCTTTGTCTTCGAGTAGAGGTGAGGACAGCAGTGCTAGGCTTTAGCTAGGAAAGAAGCAATGGCAGTGTCACATGTCATACAGTGAACTGCTCGCTCACACGTCCTGCAAAATGATGGGCAAAAAAGAAGTTGCATTCCATTTTATGTCTGTTTCAAGTTTTTTATTCCAGGCATTTGGTGCCCTGCAAATGGCATTTACTTATTCCCTGTTAATTACGAGGTATAGAGGACCCTAAGAACAAAGAGCACATATTGCTTGATACTGTTACTGTATGACTCCACAAGCAGAGCAGTAGGAAATACTAGTGTGATTTAGTTCTCCAGGAAATGGTTTGTTTTTGTTTTTTTATTTTTGACCTTTTTCCATTAATTTCTTTTGATACTTGCCTAATATGCATGTGGCTATGAAGTAGTTAATATGGGGAGGAAAGGGAGTACTGTCGGGCTGGCTAGCTTTGTGTCATGTCTCTGGAATTTTCATACAGAACACCCAAGCATAAATGTTATTTGGAGGGAAAATATGTAATTTCATGTAAGTGGATTAAAAAATAATTTAACACAATGATTTTATTATGTGGTGGTTTTTTATTATTGTTATTATTTATTTTAGTTCAAATGGGATGTGTCTGACCATATTAGGAAATGTAAAATCATGTAAATCAGATGTAAATGCATTCAGAAGAATTTGTTCTTGGAATCCTAAAATCATAATTTAACCTAAAAATAGTAATCAGGGAAAAACGTAAGGAATGATGCAGTTCAAAAGTTTTTTTTTTTTTTTTTTATTCAGCACAATAAATTAATAAAATACATTTTAATAAGTTTTATAACATTTAATAATTGATCAAAAGTGATATTAAAGATATTTATAATGTTACAAAAGGTTTTATATGTAGTAAATGCAAATATTGTGTATTATATAAAAACGTATATAATATTGTAATATTTCACAATATTACTGTATTTTTAATCAAATAAATTCATTAAAGAAACAAGTCTCGCTGACCCCAAACTTTTGATATATATATATACACATATATATATACATATATTTTTTGTCTTGTCCTCGTTATTATTGAGAGCCTAATTCTAAGATAAAAGATTATTTTACGATGATCAGTGAACAATCACTAAGCAAAGAAGAATTAAATATCTAGCCTAGGGGTGTGCGATGTTAACAAATGATATCTCAATATTTTCTGGGATTTTATCGATAACGATCGATAATCAGATGATATTTTGCTGAGTGTGTTGCACTGCAGGACTGTCATGGACAGCTGACTCTGTGTGGTGGTCAGTTCACAGCAGTGACAGAAATTAATCTTTTCCAGCAAGTTTAAAATGATTTTTACACTTTATGGGCATATATACCTTTGTAAAGCCATTTTTTTCTCAATAGAGTCATCAATATAGACAATTACAATAATAAGTCATTTGGGGCTGTTGCCAACAAATAAAATCATCAACAAAATTCATGCAATGCAGAGGAAACACAGAAGCTGCATCTGAAGTGGCATTTAGATGCATATACACAGTTTAATGCAAGGCATGAATGCTTTAACCTGCAGTTACAAATGCATAAATAATATTTTGATATTTTAATCTTAAAACGTTGAATACTGATATTTGAAATGATTTAAAATATATATATAAAAAGGTACTTTAACCCTTTCGCACATTAGTTTAAAATATTCTAGCTGAGCCCCCAGCGTGAGTTTTTTTTAGGCGACCGTTATTTTAGAATGTATCGCCTTATTGTTTCCATGGCGACGCGTCATGCTTGTCGCGTCACGCAGCCACAATAGATCTGTATGACACATGGATCGCTTTTATTTCGTTTTTTCCTATTTTATTCAAAATATTCACAAACATGCTCACTATATTATGAAATATCTGATATTCCGATTCTGAAATATGTGCAAGTAAATCTATTTGGTAGTTTAAACACTTTTATATCGACCGTGTTAGTTGATCTATACCGGGTGATGGGCGCCGCCATGTTAGTTTGCGCTGAATCCGAGCTGTGGGATTTACAACACGCAAATTCATCCTCTCCTCCCGAAACACGTTAAAGTAGGTCTCCGGTAAACTGGGAGAAGAGCAGAGTAAACTTTATAGTTACCTACACACATGGCCGGACTTACCATTGGGCTTGACTGGGCTGCAGCCCAGGGGCCCCGCTTTGTAGGGGGCCCCGCCTTAACCCGTTTACATTTGTTCAGTTATGTGCCAGTCAGAAATTATTAGCACACGGGACAGCCGGGGCTACAGCTTCCAGCTTCCAACTACGACATTCAAAGCCATAATCAAACAGCATAAACTGGAATTTATGATTTTTTTTCACATAGAAAAAGGACACGCGTATTAAATCACGTCTGCGCTGCGCCGAATCGCCGATTAATTTGTGATCACATGGCTACTTTAAACGGTTCCATTAAGCCTTTAGCCCAAAAGAGCGCACATTTACAAAGATAATGATAAATTCTCACATGTTCACGCCTCACTTCTTTACAGAGGATGATTCTATATTAT
>NW_015546062.1:833303-834153 GCF_001515605.1 Sinocyclocheilus anshuiensis | reverse complement strand
CCCGCCTCTCTCCTCCTCATTAGCATTTAAAGCTACAGACACAGAAATGGCACGTCCTAAGGAAAGCTCATTGTGGGACTGGCTCATAGTGGCTGAAATTCTGCACCAAGGCTGAATTTCGGGAAAGAGACTTCAGATACAGTACTAGGGACCACTTAGGCCTATATAAAAGCATCCAAAAAGCAGCATGTCATGGGACCCTTAACAAAAAATTATATCTCTATATTTTCTGGGATTTTATCGATAATGATTGATAATCAGACGATATTTTGCTGAGTGTGTTGCGCTTTAGGAGTGTCATGGACAGCTGACTCTGTGTGGTGGTCAGTTCACAGCAGTGACAAAAATTAATCTTTTCCAGCAAGTTTAAAATGATTTTTACCCTTTATGGGCATTTTTACCTTTGTAAAGCCATTTTTTTTTCTCAATAATGTCTTCAATATAGTCAATTACAATAATAAGTTATTTGGGGCTGTTACCAACAAATAAAATCATTATCAACAAAATTCATGCAATGCAGAGGAAACACAGAAGCTGCATCTGAAGTGGCATTTAGATGCATATACACAGTTTAATGCAAGGCATGAATGCTTTAACCTGCAGTTACAAATGCATAAATAATATTTTGATATTTTAATCTTAAAACGTTGAATACTGATATTTGAAATGATTTAAAATATATATATAAAAAGGTACTTTAACCCTTTCGCACATTAGTTTAAAATATTCTAGCTGAGCCCCCAGCGTGAGTTTTTTTTAGGCGACCGTTATTTTAGAATGTATCGCCTTATTGTTTCCATGGCGACGCGTCATGCTTGTCATGTGACACAACGCAGCCACAATAGATCTG
>NW_015546062.1:807899-833194 GCF_001515605.1 Sinocyclocheilus anshuiensis | reverse complement strand
CATGGCCGGACTTACCATTGGGCTTGCCTGGGCTGCAGCCCAGGGGCCCCGCTTTGTAGGGGGCCCCGCCTTAACCCGTTTACATTTGTTCAGTTATGTGCCAGTCAGAAATTATTAGCACACGGGACAGCCGGGGCTACAGCTTCCAGCTTCCAACTACGACATTCAAAGCCATAATCAAACAGCATAAACTGGAATTTATGATTTTTTTTCACATAGAAAAAGGACACGCGTATTAAATCACGTCTGCGCTGCGCCGAATCGCCGATTAATTTGTGATCACATGGCTACTTTAAACGGTTCCATTAAGCCTTTAGCCCAAAAGAGCGCACATTTACAAAGATAATGATAAATTCTCACATGTTCACGCCTCACTTCTTTACAGAGGATGATTCTATATGATGTTAATGTTCCACTAAATTAATCTGAAGAGTTTTGAGCGATCTCTCCCGTCCAAAGACTATAGAATTAATGATAAATTCTCACATGTTCACGCCTCACTTCTTTACAGAGGATGATTCTATATTATGTTAATGTTCCACTAAATTAATCTGAAGAGTTTTGAGCGCTCTTTCCCGTCCAAAGACTATAGAATACCCTAATATCTTACAGGGACTTTGTCCCGTCTCACTACCTCCACACAAAGTGGAGCAGAAGTGTATCAAAACGATTTAAAAAAATAAAAAATAGCCATTTACAGGGTTCGTACGGTCATGAAAAACCCAGAAAGCTTGGGAAAAGTCGTGGAAATTTATTTTACAAATCTCTATATAATATAACATATGTTTAATCACGTCCTGAATCTCGGTGCGGAATTGCGCGTTTTGGTTTTACTAATTTTCGCAGGTTTGGACAATTCCCGCAAACATTTATTTAATATACAATGTAGGTTAGATGAGTTAAAAAAATTCACACAGAATATCATATTAAGTCAAAAAACAGCGTGTGTGGTTCAGCTGTACCGCGTCTTCTCGCTCTCACTCTCTCAAAATTGCCTCACATCAGCGCATCTCGTCTGCACAAAGAGAGCTGCTGCAGGCTGCCATACAAGACTTTCGCTCAGCTGACAGAACGGTCACTTGGCTAATCGGGTCAGTGTTGCATCATCACAAAAGTTCATTATTTGCACGTCTTTTGAAGTCTTTTTAAAGCAGTCGGTACTCGCGCGCTCCAAACTAGTTTTCTGGGCGCTCACAGTCACATCCAAAGCGCCGCGCACATGTTTTCATTGTTTCTGACTCAAGTAACCTTGTATTTTAATAAATAATGTTACATAAAGACAATTAAATGGTCAGGAATAAAAATAAGTTACTAGCAATAGCACAAGGACACAAATTATATATTATATTTATATATTAATCCATATTAAATATGAAAAAGTTGTTTAGTCAAGAGCAGATTTGAGCAGAGTGATTTTTTTTTTCTTTTGTTCTTTAACACAGACTGACAGACAGCAGGTATAAAAGCTACTGTCACTTTCATACCAAATGTTAATGTTAACTATGTTAATTAATTAGGCCTATTGGTTATTGTTAATTAATGTGAACAACAAAAGACAAAATCACTCACTGCTCTTGACTGAATAACTTTTGTAACTTTAAGTTTAAGAATTAATCTGTTGTTTAATTTACAGTGAATTTACTGTTTTTAATTTACAGTTTATTCCATTTCTGTACCTGAATTTTCCTTAGCATATGATATGATAAATCTGAACATTTGTGTAAAATAATGGAGCATTAGGTCATAAATTGCCTTAAAAGTCATTGAAATGTATTGGTTGAACGAACCCTGCATTTAATGAGTGAATGCCTACGATATAGGAGTTAGCCTATCACACAAACTAGAGTCCTGTTTTTCCGAATATCTGCACGATGGCAAATATACAATAAACAACAAGTTACTGAGTAACTTTCAGACACAAAATTCTGTTTTGCCCCATCAATGCGTCTCCGAGCAACACAGTGTTTTGTTTCTCAGCATTACACGGACCAGTAAATGGTTCAAACAGGCTATAAGTACAGTCGTTTGCTAAGTTAAATGAATTAGCATTTTAAACAAATCGGTTGATTTAAGGATTCAACTCACTCATTAAGACAGTCACTTGCTGCCACCGGCAGTTGTAGTTTCATATTTTAAAAAGTAGCTCATTATTTCATTTTTGCAATCATTTAATATTTCTACATTAAAATGTTGTATTTAAACTTAACATAACTTATTTTAAATGGTTGATTCATTCAGGAACAGAAACACTGTCATGTTTTTCAGAGACGCAAAACAGTGCTGTGGCTTTGTTTGGAACCATTTTTGTTGGCGAAATAGAGCAAAAAATAGGCAATATGGTGTCTAAAATGTACGTCTCTTAATATTAACTTCTTGTTCATTGAACTGTTGTATAAAATCAATATCACATTTGTGATTTTTGCGAAAAAAAAATGTCACTCTTCGTGTGATATTGATCAACTAAATGAAATTATATAAATATATACATTTTCTGCCCCCATATCTTGAATTATACTGAATCAAGCAGTGAAAGAACACACTCTAAATGAGCATTCAGTCTAGCTAGTGTTTAATAAGCACTCATAATTCCTCTTATAATCAATGAAGCTGTGCATACACGGTATGATAAATGAATCTCTAACTTACATCTTACGTACATCTGCACTTTGTTGCTTATGATGAGGGATTTCGCGAGTTTCAGTCTGAACAAAACTCTGGGGTTTCAGCGATGACTAATCTGAACGCCTCTGATTGGCTACTGCATTCCTAAGCTCAACAGAATCATGTGTGATTGGTTATAATGAGCAACGCTGTAAAAACGCGTAAAAATTAAATATGATGTAACATAAGCAGGTCAAAATTGAATCAAGCAATCGAAACTTCATTTTAAGTATTAAAGTTTTATTGAAAAACCAGGGGACCCCCCCCAGCATATTTTTGGGAGGTCCGGGACCCCCCCAGCCCCCCCCTCAATTCGAACACTGTATATATATATTACTGTCTGCAAAAGTCCTAAAAAGAAGTGTAACACAAAGAGCTGCTTTGAGATCATTAGATTTCATCTCCTTTGTCCACAACAATTCAAAGGCCCAAGGCATAAGGATTTGTGCAACAAAATATTAGTGTATCGAAACTACATTCCATGTAGAAACCTAAATCTACACCCTCTTGAATCAGTAAACATCTGTACACTGTTACACACCAGTCTTTCAGGAATAGGTTGTTCAGACCAAAGATATGTTAGTTTAAAAAAAAAAGATCAGAAGAGTAAGTCACAGTTACTGGCCATTATATCTGTTTTTGTTGAATATTTGAAAAGAGAGTCAACAATGGCTAAATTAAAATTTCAGTATATACAAAATTAACATCTTGACAAGCACTCTAATGTCACCAATACTCACATCCTAGAATCAGGCATTAACAATATATATATTTAGATGATCATTTAATCGATATAACCAACATGCAAGAATGTTGGCTGGATTTTATTTGTTATTTTTAATGTTTTTGTAAAATTGAAACCTCAGAGAATCATGAGAATTGAAAGCTCAAAATGACATCTGTAGTATGGCGTACATCAGAATCCCCAGCTGAAAAAAGCAGCTCGGAGTGGCTGTTTGAGCGCTGTTACACAGATGACCTTTACAGCAGCTCTGTTCCGCCGCTATGCTGGACTGACCGATCTTGGTGGACAAGTCACCCATACAAAAACTTCTGGTCACACATCCTTTCATCGTCATCATCTGTCCATCACTAAAGACTGTTGAAAATGATGAAGTGGGAAAAATTTTTACAAAACCTTTCAAACAACATTGACACAAAAGAATCTCATTTGGGGCAGTGAGACTTTGAAAAATGACACAGTTTCATTGCCTGCAGTGCTGAGCACTTGACTCCGGTGACATGTTGATGTCAGAAATACCCTTAGACTCATATTATATCTCATATTTAACAAATAACATTTTTAAAACTAACCAAAGTTGTTTAATGCAGTTGAATGTACACCATTCAAAAGTGTGGGGCAGTTAAGATTACGTAACTTCTCTTATGCTCATCAGGGCAGCATTTATTTGATCAAAAATACAGTAAAAACTATAAAATTGTGAAATATTATTACAAATCGTCGCCTTGGAATTATAAGGTTCTATCTGACATTTTTGTCAAAATGGAGTTATTCACATTTTCTTATTCTGTGGCAACTTATTTACATTATGTGATGTTTCTTTTGTAAGCTGTGTAAATTTTGGGCCTTTTGTTTTTAGAAAACAAAAAGGGTTCTATCTACAGAAGTCTAAGGAACGCAAAAACTTTGAAGCTCATTATCTCAAAACTGCTCAGAATGCAGATAGAACCTTATAATACTAAGGTGGCGAAATGTATTTAATTTTTTTATTTTATTTTAAGTTACATTTTCAAGCAGACTTCAGTTTCACATGA
Source organism: Sinocyclocheilus anshuiensis (assembly GCF_001515605.1). Classification (NCBI taxonomy): domain Eukaryota; kingdom Metazoa; phylum Chordata; class Actinopteri; order Cypriniformes; family Cyprinidae; genus Sinocyclocheilus; species Sinocyclocheilus anshuiensis. The sequence goes on along the minus strand of NW_015546062.1, from coordinate 828,757 downwards.
TTCTTCAGAAATCACTGTTAATTTGGTGCTCAAGAAACATAAGAAACATTTGTTTCACACTTGAAAACAGTTGTGCTGCTTAAAGCAGCACTATGTAACTTTTTCTTTGTTCAAAATGTGCTAAATGTATATAATGAGCGAGTACATCATGAATTAATCTTCCAAACCGCGTTTTTGTCTTATTCCGAATCACTACGGTACACTTATAATAAGTACTTATATTTGGACTATTGTAGCCTGGTTGGGTCGGTTGCGGAGTAACACATACCTGCGTGAATCGCCATAGACATAAACTTAGAGAAGTAGCTCCGGTTGGAATGTTCTTCCGCGGGATTTGTGCAGTTCTGTTTATTAACCGCTAGAGCGCCAAAAGTTACATAGTGCTGCTTTAATGTCTTGGGGTAAACCGGCCTACTTTGTACAGCATATATTTAGGATATATGTAATATAAAAATACAAATCTAATTAATAATGTTAAATGTTAGAGCTCTGTTTACTCTGTGACGATTTTTGTCTTATCTTACCTGTTACCTCGATACAATGATCTTCCTCATCTACACAAGGTAAAGTTGTTGCACAATCTTCTCCACTGCAGGTGTAGCAGTGCATTCCATTTGGGATCATCTTGGGTGATTCTTTGAAATATGCATAGTTAAAGTTACAAAATATGCTGTACTCCAGCGGAAGTCATGTCGGATGTAAATACATTTTATTGTCACATGATAATATTCTTGGTCCTGTGTTAATCTTACCTGGTTCAGTCTGGGTATTGCACAGGTTAGTATTGCAGCACTGATTGTTAATGACTATTTTTGTAATTCCAAAGTTTGCAGATGCAGTCACGCATTGATGAGTTTCAGAGCAGTTCTTCATAGTCATGTCAGCCAATGTGTTGTTTCCTACAGCAGAAATTGACATCAGCCTCATTTTTTAAATGACTATTTCAGTTCAAATATTCAATCTGCCCAAAACTTACCCATATAAGATGTGGTTCTCATAGTCCCACACTGACCAACAAGACACTCCACTTTAGTTTCAGTGCATTTAACTGATGTCTCAGGTATGCACTGATAGCAGGTTAGGGAATTTACTGAAATTGAACAAATCTTTAAGCTCAACAAATTTAAATAAATAACCCCTAACCCTTTTAGAAAAGTCTTGTCAAAGCATATAAATTCTGAAAAATATGATATAATGCAAAGTAAATCTAGGACACTAAGGAAATGCAATAAGTCTGCTGCATTTCATACTACAAAGATTCAGTTCAGTTATTTTAATCGATTAAATCCCGGTTTTAACACAGTTCTCCTAGTTACACAATGCACTATAGAAAACCCTACAAAATTAAATCAAACATACTTAACACTAACAAATGCATAAAGAAAAATTCCAACAATTACCTTTATAGAAAAGTGTACTGATGAGAACAAAGAGTAGAGGCTGTGCCATTTTGATTTGAGTTCAGACTGAGATGAGAAGGGAGGGACAGGAGACTACATCCCTCAGCCTCTGAAGAAACATGAAACATGCTGAAACTGATACTGTCCCTCAAAAAAAGTGCTGCCAACGTGTCATAATGTTTCCAGCTGAAGTTCCTATAGTGAAACTGGAAACTTGAAAATTGTTGGTTTATTGATGGATACTGTTATGATAATATACAGTATGAGAAACAGAGAATGAATGTTTCATGGCGTATTTTATGTTTTTAATGTATATGGCAGCAGATATAAACAGGAAAGAAATGGGAGGGGAAAAAAAGAGGGAATATGATCAGGATGTGAGAACAGCTTATGCTCGACCTGCACTGAGCAGTTTTATTGTCTGAAGCTAATGTTAGTGTGCTGTAGTAACATGGCCTGCAGCTTATCTCTATCACAGACTATAGAAATTAGGTTTTATAAATTACAAGGAACAAAATGCTGGTGTATAGATAGTGTAGTGTAAACAAAGTAAATTCTTATTGTATAATTGTTACATTTAGTTTGCTATGAAACAAAAAGCAGGAAGTGAATCAGGTTTTAATGATCACAAACACAATTCTGTCTAATTAAGGATTACTTTTTGTGTCTCAAATATTTTGGATTACAAAGTCCCCCTTTGTCCAAGACCATTTTTGATGGTCCTCCAATGATATGTACCTCTGTTACTTCTGTTGTAGTAGTAATAATAATTCATTTAAACAAACAAACAAACTCATGTCAGTTTAATGTTGTACATCTTTATTTTATGTTTTAACATTTTAATTCAAATAATAAGACTTTTAAAACCAAAACTATTAAAAAAAAATATATATATATATTTATATTCTTTTCATTATAGGCCTGCACTGAAACCTTTCTTTATCAAATAATGCCACAATCATAGCAGTGTACAGTAATAGGACTATAATTAGGGCAACAAAGATCAACGTTGGTAGGTCAACCAAATCCATAAGTTTCTTCACTCTCTACTGATATTTTTGACAGTTTGTTAGGACACAGTTTTTTTTTTCTTACCTTTTAATGTCACATTTTCTTATGGAAATGGTCGCTTTTAGTTTCCGAAACCTTTTTAAATCAGTATGGTTTTTTTTTTTCAAATATTGAAGGATTTTTTAATGATATGTCCCATTTAAAAATTATTTTATAACATCTTATTTAAAACCAGAATGTACATGAAACATGAAATATAGGTTGGCTGACTATCCTAGTTAACCACTGTAGAGCAAGCCAATAGCAGCTCCCTTACAAAAATTGTTGTACTACAAATAAAACCAAAAAAACATGGTCACTATAGTTAAACTATGGCAACCACAAATTAACCATGGTTTTGCTACACTAACCATAGTTTAAGCATGGTATTTGTGGTAAAACTGTGGTTATACAAATGGTAATCACTACGCCGAAAAAACATGATTACTTCACTTCTAGTACTACAGTTTTAATGGTTGGTGCTATGAAACCATTTACTTGAAGATAGTTAAATTACTACTTGTACAGGTTATATGGCATAGATATATACATAAAGATACACAAATGAGAAACAAGATCATTTTAAACTTTATAAGTATTCTACATCTACTACAGTTCCCTCCACCACCACTAGAGGACCCCATCTCCTCAATGAATTCCGGGCTCAACGCTTCTACAGTGTTTTGCGTTTCCATTTGCTCAAATAGATATAACACAAAGTATAGTCTCATAAATGTACAATGATTTTTTAAAATAAGAATCTTAAAAACTGTTAAAAAATGTTAAAAACTTTGGAAACGTGTCTCACAGTCTGTGAAAAGGGCCATTGAGATGGATTTTATTTATTTATTTATTTTTATTTTGATGTGGATCACCTGAGGCTCATTCAACCAACTTCCAAAAACATGTACATTGGCCCCACACTTAAACCAAATGTAAAAAATGTATAGGCCTAGATGTCATTGCATTAGAATAAAATGATAAAACGATAGAAACAGGCCTAATCTTTATACCAGAACACAAATTAGAGAGAAGTGTTTTTTAAGAGCGAAACTAAAAAATAAAAATAAAAACCTGAAAGAGAGCATATATCAGAAGACAAATAGAAAGAGAAGTGGTACCAGCATCAGGAAATAAACTCTCAAGCTCTGAGCGCCATTACACAGGTTCCCCTCACAACATTTCATGTGAGCACCAAAGCCATAGGACTGTACAGGAAATCCCAGTGCCAGTGTTCCGTTCCCACAGAGCAACTTGCTTGAACATCCTTTCGTGGTCACCTTCTTTCCATCAGCCTCAGCTGAGAGACAAAAAAGAAGAGCTGGTGTGATGTTTAAAGCCCTAAATAAAAACGGCTAATTACTGACATTCTGTCTATGTATAGATTTAAATAAAAATAAGGGTTATTATAATGCTGTCAAATGATTAATCACGATTAATCGCATCCCAAGTATAAAATTTACAAAATATATGTGTGTAAACTGTGTATATTTATTATGTATATATAAATACAAACACATGCATGTATATATTTAAGAAAAATATGTTATGTTTATATATTAAATATATTTATATAAAATATAAGAATATAAATATATAAATGTATATACATGTAAACATTTTCAAAATAAATACTGTATGTGTGTGTATTTATATATACATAATAAATATACACAGTACACATACATATGAACAAAAACTTTTATGTTGGATGCGATTAATCGCGATTAATCATTTGACAGCACTAATTATAAATAATAATAATAATAAAAGGTTCACCTGTTGTAATAAAACACTGAGTCTCATCACCCTCACAAGCCATTGTACGTCTGCAGTCTGCAGTGGCATTGCAGGTGAAACATTTCTTCCCATTTAGAGGCTTTAGTGGCAAATCTGTACAGGTTATATGTAGACATGACATAAAATAAAATTATAAATATATATCTATAAAATGTCAAGACCTCAAACTGAAATCTTATAATCGAAGTACCTGGTGCATTTACATTATTGCATAAATCTATATTATTACAGCATTGGGAGTTGAGGGTCACTTTGCTTTGTCCAGAATTCATGCTCCCAGTAACACACGAAACAGAATCTGCGCAAATCTTTGCAGTGCTGCTTTCCACTTTTTTGCCGTCTACAAAGACCAAAATAAAAACCCCTTCAGTTACAAAACCCTAACACGATTTACACATTTTTCATGATCATCTTATTTCTTACCTACGTATACGGTTGTGGTTATGGAGCCACAACGGGATGGACAGGCTATCACATTCTGTGTGCATGCTCCAGCAGAATCTGGTATGCATCCATAACACCTCAGTGTCAGTGCTGAAAAATAAGGTAAATAATGCATTGATCAGTACTTTGGTGTCAGCATGATTTGTTAACAAAGGAAGCACCAATCTTAAACAGGAAACCAGTTTGCATCTTATATCTGATTTTAACATTTAGAAACAAATAGTATAAACATTTAAAATAATAACTCTATTTAGATAGCTAAAAACTAAAACCATAACCATTTTTTTTTTTACTTCAAACCTAAAACTACTGAAATAAAATATTAAAATATTATTTATCTCGGCTAGTTGCCAAGGCCACATTTCACATTATCAATTAGTTTGTCTTGATGTAATAAAATAAAACAATGTGAAATAAAAGTTAATGATAATATAATATAATATGATATAATATAATTAGCCATTTAAAATAAAAATGTCAAAAAAGACACAACAAAATTACTAAAACTATAACAAAAATAAAAATGAAAACAGGAAATATAAAAATAAAAACTAATTCAAAATATACTAAGATACTAAAATAAGCCTGCACTGTACCTTTGGAGAAAAAAGCAGTGGTGAGAAGCAGAGTAATGTGCAGCGCCATAGCTGGACTAACTGAAGGATAGCAGCTCCTCAGCAGGAGTTCTTATACATGCATTTCCACAGGTCTGTTTTGCATTGTAGAAAGGAACATTAAGCACTGCCTGATTTCATCCAGAAACTACATTTGTTAAGCAGAATCCTCAAAAGGCAATATCCTCTGTCTGAACTTGAGCTCAAGGAGGAAAAGTAAAACGTTTTGGAAAAGCTATAGGTTCAATTTGTTAACATCAGTTAATGTAGTATCATGAACTAACAACTAACAATAAACATTTAATAATCCTGGTAAATATTAATGTGCAAATATAATAGTGCTTGAGTTGATGATAATTAATGTTTGTTTGTAACATATTAAGACATATTCACATTTTTACTTGAAATATTAAAAATATTCTAGTATATATATGTGTATATATATATATACTGTATATATACTGTATATATAATTATAATATATAGGTTTGTAAGTACTGTATGTATGTATTATACTGTATAGGTTTGTAAGTACTGTATGTATGTAATACATACATATATACAGTATATTCTTTCACTGTATGGACAAAAACAATGATACATTCTTTAAATATGTAATTGTGTTTCACAGAAGCTATATATATGTTAATAGTGTCAATATAACACAAATTTCACTAAGAAAACACCACTGTGCTTGTATCAGAAAAAAAGTTTTTATTTGATTTTTTAAATGTATTTCTTAAATACATGAAATGTGCCACAATATATCACAAATGGCTAGTAGTCCTATCCTATAGGCTACCTATACATTTCCATAACAATGCAAATGTCATATTTACATTACATGTGTAGTTTTTACCTATTTTTGCATTTTTCTGTGACGCTGACCTTTTTTAAAAACAAATTCGTCTTGGAATGATACTTGAGTGACTGACTTTCAATGTGATCATATGACTACCTAAAGCTATCTACTTTCACAATATGCTTTATGTTAGCTTTACTTTTAAAAAAGATGGCAATTGAATCTTGAAAATGAAAGTTTTAATCATTAATGAGTCAAAAAGTTTTAATTATTAAAATTAGATAGATAGAATTTTTTTTTTTTTTAATAGTATTTAAGGATTAAACATTAAGTGAAAATTAATACAGATAAAGTTAATTAATTCCTTTATTTTCCCATTGTTACATTTATTTATTTACGTATTTATGCATTTATTTATTTACTAATTATTCATTCATTCATTCAGGTTTGGGCCTCCATGGTAAAAGTTAATGTAATCAAATCACTGGCCAAAAGAGGCTACTTACAACATTATTAAAAAATGGCAATTATACTGACATTCTAACATTAATAAAGGTGTAGCCTACACAAGCTTCCGATGAAACCAACTGAAGCAGATACAGGATATCTATGCACGATATAATGTTGGTGCTAATTGAACAAATACAATACAGCTAATACAATAATACAATTATATTGTTAGAAAATTATATTATATTTATTTAATACAGATAGCTTTTTATATAGCTTGACTGCCATGCGATTTTATGAACCAAAGGATCGGAACCAAAAAGCGAAATTGCGTTTCCTCATCGGCCTCTTTTCGGGTTTGTACAGTTTCGTTCATGCAACAGTCAGTGTGGTACCTGTTAAATGATACTCGCTGACATCTATTTAAATACTACTACATTACAAAAAGAAGATAAATTAGATATTTTGCTACATAGTTACAGCATGTAAGTCGACATTGCTATTTAAACTAAAACTGTTTATTCATTCATTAGTAATTTGGCTGTCGACAAGCCAATACAGTCAGCGAATAGTCATGAATATGTTTTGATAAGTAATGTTACGGCTTTAATAAACACTATGAAACAGTAGAATGGTAAATAATCGTTTTGAACGTTAAGAAACCGCCCTAAAAGTGTTGCAAGAATAGCCATAAGTGTAAGAAGTCCAGCACTCAGTAGTGGTATCTAGCATCGGTCATGTCGGAGTCGGGTCACAGTCAGCCCGGGATGTACGGACAGGGAAGGAGGAGGCGGCGACGGCGAGACCGAGACCCAGGACCACCGGCTCAAAACCTCTCCGGACCCAGTCGAGATCGAGACTATGTTCCCCGTGAGCGCAGGGTGAGATTCGGTGTCAAAACATGAGCTGCCTTCAAGCATCATTATAAGACATGGTTTTTGAATGATGACCTAAACATAAGTGCAGAGATTTTCTAGATGCCAAATATAATCCTCCTGCGAGGGACCCCATCCTAAAATTTAAAAGCTACTGTATGTGTTTTTATTTATAAAGACCACATTTATACCGTGAAAACATTAGTACTATAAAGATGTCTAAAGTATAAAATGTAGTTTCTATTATATAGAATTACTAACAGATTTGCTTCCGTGACATTTTTCTTTACTCACCTTTTTCTACTACACTGTTAGATGTTTATTTATTTAATCTGTTTTTATTTATTTTAATCAATTTTGAATTATTCACCTTAATCAAAGTTTGTATTATTCATTAATTTATACTTATTTAAATCTTATTTTTACATTCTTCTTACATTTATATTTTTCATACATTTTCCACAGACCCCCTAGCACTGTTTGGAATAAAACCCGTGCTTTATTGACTGAATTGTTGAGTTGTATGATATTATTGTCATGTATTCTCAGGATGGCAGCGAGGAACCCACAGGACCTCTTCTACAGAAGACTCCCATTATACTTGCTAAGCCTCCTGGAGAGCGAGTATGTGTATACTTTGTTTATTCTACACAAGCAAACAGTTCAAGTGAATGTTTTATTCTTGCTTTGGATTGTGTATAGTATTGGTACATTATATTGTCTTTATTTGGTTTTAGTCCAAACCAAGTGTGCCAGCAAGTGGAGCCCCATCTTTAGAAAAGCCGATCATGCTGATTAAAACCAGAGATGAAGGGGGGAAGCCTGGGAACCCTCCTGATGTGGCTCCTTCAGTCTCAGGTGCAGGAACTGCCAAACTGGAGAGGGAAGGCCAGCGGCCGACCCAGCCTGTGTATCAGATCCAGAACAGAGGCATGGGCTCAGCTGCATCCGGTGGAGCTGTGGATCGTCAGTTATTTTCTCACGTTTTGCTCCTTAACATATCTTTTAATTACACACATAAGCTTTAAAGGAATAGTTCATCCAAAAATGAAAATTTGCTAAAGAATTTACTCACCCTCAGGCCATCCAAGATGTAGATGGAGAAGATCGGAACAGATTTGTAGAAATTTAGCGTTACATCACTTGCTTACCAATGGATCCTCTGCAGTGAATGGGTGCCGTCAGAATGAGAGTTCAGACAGCTAATAAAAACATCACAAGAAATTGTCACAACTCCAGTCCATGTCTTGTGAAGCGAAAAGCTGCATGTGTTTAATAAACAAATCCATCATTAAGACATTTTAACTTAAAACCATAATCCAAAACAGTAAACAAATGTGTCAGTGGATTTGGATGTAAGAAGTCAACAGGGGATTTTCACTAAAATTTAAAACACCTTAATGATAGATTTGTTTCTTACAAACATGCAGCTTTTCACTTTACGTGAAGTCATTAATTAATGGATTGGAGTAAATTATTGTGATGTTTTTATCAGCTGTTTGAACTCTCATTCTGTCGGCGCCCATTTACTGCAGAAGATCCATTGATGAGCAAGTGAAATGATGATAAAGAAATTCACTCATCTACATCTTGGATGGCCTTAGGGTGAGTATATATTCAGCAAATTTTAATTTTTGTGTGAATCGTTCATTTCAACCGCTATTATGGGCATTTTATGTCATGATATTTTTTGTGTGATTAACCAATCATCATACTTTACCATGTGATTTTTCAGCTGTGATTGGCCAGACTAAGCTCCTCCCCCCTGAGAAGATGAAGCACAGCATTAAGCTAGTGGATGACCAAATGAATTGGTGTGACAGTGCTATGGAGGTGAGGGCATATTTTTTTCTGTTAATAATGTTAGGTTTTGTATCTGTTGCACTATATAGGTGCATAACAGTCAGGTGAATGTATGCTGAATGTGTGTTTATTATGTATCAGTACCTGCGAGACCAGACGGATATGTTAGTAGTTGGGGTTATTGGGCTACAAGGCACAGGCAAGTCCACAATCATGTCTCTCCTGTCTGCAAACAGCCCAGAGGAGGACCAGAGGTTAGTCCATCATCAGCATCCTGATTTTGCATTTGTTTCCACCAATTTATTTGCCTTTCCACCTCATTGTTATCGCATTTCACCCAATGATTCTCTGTTAAACAGGGCGTATGTGTTCAGAGCTCAGACGCAGGAAATCAAGGAGAGAGCTGGGAACCAGAGCAGTGGACTCGATTTCTACATCACTCAGGAGAGGGTCATCTTTCTGGACATGCAGGTCAGACTGTAGGGTCACACAGAACAGTGCTGTTTTCTGCTTCATGTAGTTTCCTGATAAACTAAAAGTCATTTTCATCTCCAGCCAATTTTAAGCCCCTCTATTTTGGATCATCTCATTAACAATGACCGCAAGCTTCCTCCGGAATACAATCTCCCACATACATATGTGGAGATGCAGGTGAGTATAAGGCAATGATGCAAAACACTCTGTGCCATGTACTATTTTGCAAATAATGTTGTATTTTAATTTAACATAATATTATGTATTACTACATGCCATGTATTTATTTTAATAATTGTCACATGGACTTTTACAAATAGTATTCTAGAGTTTATTTGTCATGTACTGTTTTAGAATATTCTGATAATCCTACTTGACAAAAAAATATTCTGTAGATTTAATTAAACTGCAATTCTCCCTTTTTTCCAACTGTTTGGTTTAGTCTCTGCAGATCACTGCCTTCCTCTTTACCGTATGCCATGTTGTGATTGTGATTCAGGACTGGTTCACTGATATCAACTTGTATAGGTAATGACGTCATTGTAAGTTTCAATAATAATGACATGGAAATAAATCACCATAAGATTTGAACATTTGAATTAGCCTTCTTTTTACTTTTTTTCATTCATATATATATATATATACAGTGGGTACGGAAAGTATTCAGACCCCCTTAAATTTTTCACTCTTTGTAACGATTCTGTGTTTTTCTGTCAATATGGGGTGCTGTGTGTACATTAATGAGGAAAAAAAATTAACTTAAATGATTTTAGCAAATGGCTGCAATATAACAAAGAGTGAGAAATTTAAGGGGGTCTGAATACTTTCCGTACCCACTGTATATATATATATATATATATATATATGCTGTTATTACACAAAAATGACTTACTGACCCCAGAGTTTTGAACGGTAATGTGTATTTATACTATATACTTCAATTGTCATAGTTAATAAATAGACAATAAATTATCTTAGGGATTACAGATAGTCATGGTCAAAGGAAACTGGAGGCTCTGTGTGGCATAAAACTAACAGCTGAGTCTGTAAGCAGGTTTCTGCAGACTGCTGAGATGCTGAAACCCTCGACTCCATCTGCCAGTCATGACAGCACCGGCTCCTCAGGGGCAGATGATGGCTCTGAGTATTATCCTCACATAGGTCCGAAAACTATTAATGAGCATTATTCCTGAATCATTTACTGAGCTATAATTGGGTTGTACTTTCACGTTCATGATGTATGAATCTGCTGGCAAACGCTCACAGATTTAATTTTGTGTAAGGCTTTAATGCATATCCTTTCTTTCTATTTTCATAGTTTTCTTGCAGAACAAAGCAAGGAGGGAGGAGTTCTGTCCACGGAATCTGAAGAAGATGCATATGGCAGTTGACAAGCTTATGGCCCATTCCCACCTAAAATATAAAGGTCAGTCCACTTGGCATGACAGTAAACATGTTCATAACACCACATGATTTGGTGTGTAACTCATTGACATTTTTTCCTATTGTAGGCACCTTATCCATGCTGGATTGTAACATATTCCCAGGACTGAATCGAGATTACTTGGAGACAGAAGTCAATCTTTTCCTCTTACCTATGATGGAGAATGATGGGGAAGATGCTTTGACAAGAGCAGGTCAGAAAATAGGCCTAGTTGTTGTTAAACTACATTTTAGAACTGTAGTATTATTTCAAGGAACGAGTTCAAAAAGTGAGTTATAACCAAATGTTAGAAAAGTCAGTTCAGTACTGCTGTTGATTATGTTTTTGATGTTTATGAATTGTATGTTTTGTTTTTGTTTTATTATTTTATAGCTCATATTATCAGAGAGCTCATGCAAATAGCTCTTTTAAAATGATGAAAATTATTATGGACTTTTCCACAAATTATTTCCATTAAGAAATAACTTAATTTGCACTGGATCTGTATCTTTTGTTCACCAGGTTCAGGTCCCCCTCTTTTCTCTCTGCTGCCTGGTTACAGAGGTCATCCCAGCTTTTCTTCACTGGTTTCTAAATTCCGCAGTCAGATCTTGGCTATGTCCCGCAGTCAGCTCTCACACACAATCCTCACTGAGAAAAACTGGTAAGGCACACCCTGACACATAATGCTTCTGTTCTTCCTTTTGGAACTGAATTCTTTGTGTACATTTTTACATCAGTTTGAAAGTAATATTTAAATTAAGAAAGTATTAAATAATATTATTAAATTTTATCTGTGTACATTTTAAGATAATGGATGACTGCATTTGTTTTTACAGGTTTCATTATGCGGCTAGAATTTGGGATGGTGTTAAGAAATCATCTGCGCTCTCTGAATATAGCCGATTACTGTCATAGTCATGATGGTCTCACAATACCTGTGAGTTCATTGTTAAAGAGGACTGGGCTCCTGCTCAGATGATTTCAGACAAGAGGCAGTTCCCTAAGAGAAGACTGGGCCACAGAAATGCAGTAGCGCTGAGTGAGGTTTAACCATCTTCTTCTGTGAGGTCTGGATCTCAGCAGCGGAGTGCTTTGTGGTTTGGGAGCTGTGCATGAGTTGGTTGTTCTATGAAAATTAGCAGGTGCCTGCAAGGGTCCATCCAGTCATGTGTTAAACTCATTGTTATTACAAAAGATAATATGCAAAGATTCAGTGATTTAAACATTTTCTTTATACAGTAAACATGTGCAGACGCCTTTGCTTTTCATATTTTATTCGGCTTATGTAGATAAAACGGTATGACAGCACACGTTGCTTTTCAGATATGTGTTTGAATAAAATCTTGTAACTTAGATGCACTTACAGCATGATTTTATGTGTGTTTAATGAAATTAAAAATAATAAAAGATGCAATCAGTCCCATCTTTATTTGCTAGGTGGTTTAATCAGAGTTTGATCAATATTGCATTATTTAATTTTGGTCTATACAATTTTTTTTTTTTTTTTTTTGTGGAAAATTGCAAAATCATGATCAATTATTGTTTATTATCAGATATTATTACTGGGATATTATAATTACAAGATAACATTCACTGGACACTGAAATGTATGATATAGGAAAAATTACTAGTAAAATAATTTGTGATTATTTGTTTATATAAATGTATTGTTTATTAAATGTGTTTCAGCAAGCGCAATACATAGAGTTGTTGTCCGGTGTCACTGTCATGACAAATCGGGTCCTCCCTGGAAATCGGGTCTCCGTCATCTATCAGTTAACTATTATCCTAAATACATGTGAACGATATTAATGTAAAATCGTATGGCTTACTATATAGTGCATAATAAAACAAATGTGACCCTGGACCACAAAACCAGTAATAAGTAGCACAGGTATATTTGTAGCAATAGCCAAAAATACATTGTATGGGTCAAAATTATCGATTTTTATTTTATGCCAAAAAACATTAGGATATTAGGTAAAGATGATGTTCCATGAAGATATTTTGTAAATATATAAAAACTTAATTTTTGACTAGTAATGTGCGTTGCTAAGAACTTCGTTTGGACAACTTTAAAGGCGATTTTCTCAATATTTAGATTTTTTTTTTTTTTGCACCCTCAGATTCCAGGTTTTCAAATAGTTGTATCTCGGCCAAATATTGTCCTATCCTAACAAACCATACATCAATGGAAATGATGTATATATCTCAATTGAAAAAAAATGGACCCTTATGACTGGTTTTGTGGTCCAGGGTCACAAATTAGTGCATAATGAAACAAATTAAACGTAATCTCTTACACTTGATTTCCTGCTAATTAATAAATAAAACTAATAATACCCCATTAAGTGAATAAGTGAACATCATTAATTAGTTTTATTTATAAAATAAAACTTTGGACATTTAACACTTAATTTAACATAATTAAATTTAAAAATAAGTATGAATACATGTAGGATAAGTGCAAATTCCTGTATAAACTAACTTATCAGGCTAATCTGGTATATGTATGCTATGCTAGTACATAAGCTAACTAATACAGACATTAATGGTCATTATAACGTAGTTAAAACAGCATTTATCATAACACGATTTTGTAGGAATTGTAATCAGGCGCTAAAGAGAGTACCTATAAAATTTAATTTGAGCCAATGGGATCGCTTGGGGTCCTAATGGAGACCGGATTTCGAGGGGGGACTCGATTTGTCACCACACCGGACGAATTTAGGAGACGGACTCGCGCGTGCGTACATGTTTGTGGGAGGAGCCAGCACCGAAACACGAAAATTATTAATGAAATCATTATATTGTAAGTATAGGCGTTTGTATGGAGGTCTCTCTCGTTTTCAGCTCCTCTTACATACCATAAAAGGTGTGAGAAACATGCTACAATGAAAGGTCTGGCACTAGCTTATATCTTGTCCTTTTAAATGTCAGGTTGTTTATACAGGTTAAGAGAGTTTATTTATTATTTAATAAAGTGTGATATCTGCCTGACGTAACGTCACTGTTTTACTTTGACAGAAAAAAACGGAAAAATCAATAACTGCACAAACAGACCACACCCTCTAAAGTTTCTGGAACAAGATTCAAACTGATTTTATATTTCAGGAAGAGACACTAATAAGCTGCACATGATACGGTAATGCAGGTGTATATGTAATGTATAGGTAGACTGCAATATTGTTGCACCATTTGTGTGTGTGTGTGTGTGTGTGTGCTGGTTACCTATAGTTTTTTCTTACTGTTTCAGCCTAAAGGAAGCTGCACAAGAGTTGTCATGGAAATCTTACCATTTGAGGAGGTGGAGCGTGTTGCTGGTGCCAAAATACAGCTGCAGCAAGGTGGTGTCACTGGTATTCAACAGTATGTAAGTGGTGCAGTTAATTACCCTTACATGAGGAAACGTCTAAAAACAAATCTCTTTCAATGAACTTGCAGTGAAACACACAAATTCTAGTTTGACGTTCTCATTTGTACTAAGCAGTTACTTGCTGTATTAATAGTGTTTTTCTAGCAGAAGACTTTCTGAATTACAATTCAGTTGCTGATTTGCAATTGAATGACATGCTTGCCATCTGCTGACCATCTCAGTCATGCACATGCGCAAAAACAAAAAGCAAAATAGGACTGGCATAACCTCACTTTGTTCTGAAACCATTTTTAGATTGGTTTTCTTGGTAGTGATATGTCAGAAGTGTTATTTAGACAAGTTTAGGGATCTGTTCTAATATTTCTGTTGGAATGTGCAGTCAAAAAGATGGTTGCTATGGTTACAATCTTGCTCTTTGTGCCATTGTGTCCTTAAAGGGGTCATATGATGCGATTTCAATTCTTCCTTTCTCTTTGGTTTGGTCTTCCAAAAGAGGACGATATCCGCTTCGTCATGCCTAGAGCTGATCCATGCTGGTCGCTGAGGGAATACAACAGTATGTTAAGGGGCGTAACATTTCCGTCTCACGCTTGAGGTATTCGGCCAATCACAACGCACTGGATAGCTGGCCAATCACAGCACACCTCGCTTTTTCAGACCGATGAGCTTTGTAAAAATCGACGCGTTTCAGAAAGGCGGGGCATAGAGGAGAAACAATCATGTACAGTATGTGGAAAATAATGTGTTTTTTTTTTTACTTTAAACCGCATAAACACATTTCATTACACCAAATACACAAAATAATGTTATTTTTAGCAGCATCATATGACCCCTTTAAGATAAATATTTAGACCTGTTACTCCAGAGAGATTATCATGACAACTGGTTGACTCTGTTTTACATGCATATCATTTTCACTAGGAAATGAGATGAAAAGAAATACAAATATTGCTGAATATATATACACTACCATTCAAAAGTTTTGGGTCAATAATATTTTATATAAAAAAATACTTTTATTCAGAAGGTTGCATTAAATTGATCAAAAGGCTTTTACATTGTCACAAAACAAATTCTGTTGCTGTTCTTTTGAGCTTTTTATTTAACCTTTTATTTAACCTTATTTTTTAATTTAATCCTGAAAAAACAGTTTTCACAAAAATATTAAGAAGCACATCTTTTTTCAACATTGATGATAATAAATGTTTCTTGAGTAGCAAATCAGCATATTATGATTTCTGAAAGATCATGTGACACTGGAGTATGGCTGCTGAAAATTCAGCTTTGCCATAACAGGAATAAATTATATTTTAAAATTAAATTACAATTTAAATTTTAAATAAAAATTAAAAGCCGTTGTTTTATTATTTAAATATTAATGTTATATTATTGTATTGTATTGTATTATTGTATTTTTGATAAATGCACTTTGTAAGCAACTTTTCAAAAACATAAAAAAAAGACTTACCATCCCCCAAATTTTAACGGTAATATATATTAATATTATATTAGAGTGAAAGCATTACATCATGCCCCCCCTCCTTGCTTTCTGCTTTTTTATGAAATGTACACTGCGTAAACTACCAGTTTTATGGTAAAACTAACGACATTATTAACTGTCTTGATATTTACTTTGAAAGCTGAAGCTATTATGGTAAGGGACGTTACATTTCCGACGCGTGCTTGTGGTGTTCGGCCAATCACAATGCACTGGGTCAGCTGGCCAATCAGAGCAGACTGCGCTTGTCAAAGGAGGGGGCTTTGTTGAAAACGACGTGTTTGAGAGAGGCGGGGCATAGAGGACCTACAATAATGTACAGTATTTGAAAAACTGTGTTTTTTGAACATTAAAGCATGTCAACATATTCTGTTACACCAAATACACAAAATAATGATCTTTAAAATAGCATCATATGACCACTTTAAGTCAAAATGATAATTGATTAATAAATGATTTTATGTATTTTTTCTGCTCCATAAATAATTCTAGATAACGTATCTGAATTGTTTAAATGTGTAGAATCCACATAAGCTTGTTTTTCATCAACCGGTCAAAATTTACAGCAGGGCATGCAAATTCGGTCCGTTTTTGACCAGACAAAAACTGCAGGCAAGCTGAATGTAAATATAAGTCTCTGTAAATCCACTCGCTGACAGCAGGTGGCACTTATGGAAAAGCTGAATTACAGCTGTTTCCCCATAAACTCAAAGCAGCATTGCGATTAAGAACACTACTTTAGGTATTACATGGAGCGAAGATGAAAACAAAATGCCATTGAATCTTTTCTGAAGACAGTCAGTACCTTCAGAGGTGCATTCATAGGTACATTCATATAATTAGTTTATTCATATATTCATTTGTATAATTCCCTTAGCACTCTTTTAAAACCTCCCAGCTTTTCCACTGTGTTTTCACCATAGACTGTAAAAAAAGGTTTTTACCCAAAACGAAACAACTCTGCGTGCTGTGCACACGTGAGACTGTTACTTAAAACTTTGCTTTATGCTAGACAATATTTATTTATCCTCAGTTGTTCAAATCGTGGTAATCTATTAACGGTTATAATGTTAATTAAAATATGAAACGGTAATACTAATCGTGGGGAATTTTATCATGATTTATCATCAAACCTGTAATCGTTACATCCCTAGGTAATATATGAATATTATATTAAAGTGAAAGCATTACATCATAAACCCCCCTCCCTTGCTTTCTGATCTTTTATGAAATGTACACTACGTAAACTACCAGTTTTCATAGGATTGTTTTCTTTGTTTTTAGGGCTATTACAACATCATCTCTGCACCTCATCAAGGTTTCTCAGAAGACTCCAGTGATGAGGATGACTACATGGCACCACTGGCACCTAAAAGTGAGGAAGGCTCTGTGTGCTGTGTTTGTGAAGAAAACATCCCCTTACTGAACAAACTGATAGAGCACTTCAAGACGCACACAGCTGAGGTGTATTGCCACCTGTGTCGGACAAAGTTTGGACGCGTTATGTCGCTGGCGATACACTTAAAAAATGCCCATCCAAGGCACAGTTTCATGTGTGGAATCTGCAGAACTCTCTTTAGGTGCACATGGCATCTGAATGGACATATGGAAAAGCATCAGAAAGATGCAATGGAGGTAAAACCTGTGGTTAAAATGGAACAGACAGAAGAAATCAGCATCAAAGAGAACATAAGATACACTGATATGAGAAAAATAACCTTGAGGGATCATTCATATTGTGTCTCAGATCAAGTAGCTACAAATGACACTTGTAATGCCATCCAGAAACACATCGACAATGATACAAACTCCACAAATCAAGTGTCACACATCAAAACACAAACCGAAAGATTGCCTATTATTGACAAACAAAACGATACCTTGAGCTTTTCCTCATGCCCTTTGAATCAATCAGAGCAAGAGCATCTAAGCTTTAAACTGAAGGAAGAGGATGAGGATGAGGATGGGCTCGGAGAAACTGCAGCTTGTGAGGTGGCTGCAGAGGAGGAAACTGGACTGATGGAGGATGACGAAAGTACCGACACTGATGATGATGTCAACACTGACTCACTACCCCCTGGTGACACGGCGTACAACCTGGATGAGGACTTCAGCTCAGAACCTAATGACAGTGACTCAAGAAGCAGCTCCTACGGCCATCACCAAAAGAGACGAAAGAAACAGACTCCCGACAGTAAAAGACCTGCAAATAGGAATCTAGAGTCAGTTGACATAGCAGAGAAATTTGGGTTTCAGTTCGATTCTCCCTTTTGCTGCTATGGCAAATTCGCTAATTTGGAGAAGCACATCGATGATTGCAGGATCAAACTGAGATTTGCTTGTTGTCTGTGCAGCATGGTATGTGAGAATGAAGAGTTGCTGCTGAAGCACACGACTGAAAAACACCCCGCAGCTGGGTATTTCTGTGCATACTGCCACAGTGTTTTTCCTAGACTGGACAGTTACAAAAATCATGTCTGTTTGAGAAGACCAACAGGCAGCATGAACTTGCCGGCCACCGTGCTAACCCAGTTACCTGTCGTGCCTTTATCCGGTCAAGTAAGACCTTCTGCTCCTGCTTTGTATGCCAATCAAAACTCCATTAAAATGATCAAAATAACTCCGGCAGTGAATAAAATTTCCCTAGCCCCTGATCCTCCACATTTGACGCTGCAGCAATTGCTTCAGACAACTCCTTTGGTTCCTGCTAAGGTGACAGATTTGGTTCCACAATTTGTGGCTGTGCCGCAAACTCTTATCAGGCCCCATTTCCCTCAAAGTTCTTGTGTCGCTCGTCCGAAAGTTCCTGTCCATATACCTTCAGTAGTGCGTCCCTTGATGCCGAATCTGGCCAGGATGACTCTTCGTATCCCTACCCCTTCCAATCCACCTTTTCCAAGTCAAGTCGTCGTATCCTTCTCACCCACAGTGAACGTCTTAGCACCCTGTCTAGTTTCAACCAACAGGCCTGTTCTGAGACAAACGCCTCCTGCTAATATTAGACCCCTACCTGTAAACGTCCCGCTGATGACCTCAGTCACTTGTCCCACCCTGGTCATTGCTCTTACTGACCACAACCAGCCACAGATCCCTCCTGCCCAGGTTCAGGCTCCGTTACAAATAGTGGCCATGTTTGTGAACCAAAGCAGGGATTTGGCTCTGCAGAAGCGACCCGAGCAGAGCTGGCGGTCCAAGACCATCTTCCCCTGCCGCCACTGTGGTGCCGTCTCAAGACAACCGTCGCTGAAGGTGCGTCACCGCTACTTACACCGTGGGTCAAGGTTGTACAGATGTCAGTGTGGAAGGTCGTTCCAAAGGCAGCTGCATTTGCTGAGACACCAGGTCCAGCATGCGGAGTCAGTCCGATTTGTTTGTGCACGGTGCGGAAATACATTCGAAGGGGCGCATAAATTGACCTGCCACAAACGGAAGCATAGAAATGGTAGGTGGTGTGTGAAGAAGAAATGCAAGGCGGCTTTTGACTGTAGCTGTGGACAGATGTTTACAAGGCCATCTGCACTGTTGTGGCATATGCTTAAAAACTCGAAACTTTCAAAACACACTCGAAAAAATTCACAATCTGTCTCTGTTTGAATTGTTTGTGTAAATGAGACACACATAAGATTGAAAACTCACCTTTCAATCAACTGCAAATAGTTTTTTTTTGTCTTTGGCCCTAATTGATCTTTCTGTGTTATTATGTGGTCAACAGTAGTGTATCTGATTTTTTTTGTTTGTTTTTGTTTTTTTTTTCCAAATCCATAATAGCACAAATAGTAACATTTTAACCCTAAAGATAAGTTTTGTATCAGAAGAAATGTGATGTGAGCACTGGTATAATTTCTTTATCATTTTTTTTCTTTGTCATAAGATGGATGTGACTACTGAAAGAATGCTTAGTGAGAGTATAAGTATTTAAGCAAGCTCTCATTTATTAATGACCAAAAACACACTTTTAAAAATTTTTTATAGGGGTTTTGTGTTGTAAGGTAATGATTCATTCTAACCCATTTGTAATAAAAAATTGTACATAAATACACAGAGAAATGTTCTGTTTTTTAAAGCGTTCTCGTCATCATGTAGTTGGGAAAACACAAAATGATGTTAACATGAGATGGCTTTATTAAAATGTGCAAAATTAATGCTGTAAACGTTTTTCCGTCATTTTCTCCTGCCATTTGTTTATGTATATTTCACAATACAACATGCAAAACTGAATTCCTGATCAACTTATCTTGATTCTGAAGCGATAAAAATGTTCTGGTTTGCTTCACTATGTTCCTGGATAAGCAGCAACAGTTAATGATTGGTGAAATAATGAGTCGTGTGCTATTCATATGCTTCCCTCCTACCAGCAGTTTCAAATATGCGAAGACAGCAGTAAAACTAAGACAAAGTTCCTGTTTGTTTATAAAAAAAACTACATACAACAGACCTGACCTCTTTTCTTATTCCCATTGCCCTCATATAATCATTATACTGCATACACATCTAGCTATTGAGTCTATTTTGAAATTATTATTTATCACAAACGATACAGGATAAGCACAGTCTTAAAGGGGTCATATGATGCGATTTCAAATTTTCTACCTAAAACAGCTCGTTCTAACGCCCCCACATGTCTACGTCACTATGGGGGAAGATTTGCATAACACCGCTCAAATGTTCCAGCAAAGAAAGAAGGTGTAACTTTTATTCTCGCTGTAGTATTGTTGCTGCCGCTGCCATGCCGTGGAGACGCACGCTGTGTGTTTCGTTGTGAAAGGGAAACTACTTCGGCCTTTCAAAAGAGGACGATATCCGCTTCGTCATGCCTAGAGCTGATCCGTGCTGGTCGCTGAGGAAA
>NW_015546062.1:802136-807566 GCF_001515605.1 Sinocyclocheilus anshuiensis | reverse complement strand
GACGCTGTGTTTCGTTGTGAAAGCGAAACTACTTTGTTTGCTTCCAAAAGAGGACACGACTAGAAATCAGTGGTTAAGTTGTATTTACAACGCTGTTCCAGAACACTTCAACCCAAATATTCAGATGTGTGCAGCACATTTTATGGAGGACTGTTTCCTGAGAGTAGACTACAATGCCGGCTGTTCTGATTCAGAGACTGTAAGTACGTTTTTTATATTTAAAGAATTTGCCACTGCTGATTCAAACGCGAGTTTTGGGCAGTGTAGAGTAGGGCTTGTTGTTTGTCATTTCTCCGATCACAAATGCAGACATGGTTTTATGTTTACGTGGCGCGATGCAACGCAACATGTAAAAAGACAGTATAAGTCATTATAATCCGTAATTATGTCCCCACTGGATGCAACAAATGCCTCGTTTATAATGGGTTTTAATGGTTTTGTCTCATCACTCCAGCCGGACAGGGCATCACAGTATGTTAAGGGGCGTAACATTTCTGTCACACGCTTGAGGTATTCGGCCAATCACAATGCACTGGATAGCTGGCCAATCAGAGCACACCTCGCTTTTCAGACCGATGAGCTTTGTAAAAATCGACGCGTTTCAGAAAAGCGGGGCATAGAGGAGAAACAATAATGTACAGTGTGTGGAAAATAATGTGTTTTTTGGACCTTAAACCGCATAAACGCATTTCATTACACCAAATACACCAAATAATGTTATTTTTAGCAACATCATATGACCCCTTTAAGAGGAATGATGGCCAAACATGCAACACATACTTTTGTCCACCAGGAGGAGATAATAGAGAGGACTGACAGCCTCTGTCTTAATGAACTTAACTTTACAGGCTTGAGCAATAAAGATTTTTCTGTTACACCAGTATTCTGAATACCATACTACGCAAAACCTTTTAATGGGGTAATTGGAGCCGCCACATGCCGTCATTCAACAGATGCCCTGTCAGGTTAAAGGGCTGATGGAAATTCAAGTCATTCCCAGATTTTTTTATTAGGGTGCTGTGGGTGCAGGTGGTTCTGCCTCAATTAAGGTCGTTCTAAAAATATCCGTGTACAAGGGCAATAGTCTGTGAGGAAGTCTGGCTTATCCTTGACACCTAACGACAATTTATCTGACTTACCTTTGAAAAAGTTGCCAGCAAGTTACAGAGACATTCATCAATGTGTCATTACCAGGTTGTACGCACATAACTGAAAAATGGTGTATCAAATTAGAGTCATAAAGTTATTATCAAGTTGCTCAGAATGATTCATTCTTCCCAATTCTGAGATGAACTTCTGAAGTTAAGGTGTTTTCTTCAGTTTGATTAAGACTAACTTCCCCAGTCTCATCTAGGAACAGGAACTATAGAAAGACTGATCATTTTTTTTCACATTTTTTCAGTTTCACGTTCCTTCTGTGACTTTCACACTGAGATTGAGTTACAAGTAATCTAAATTTGCTCCTTAGCGTAACACCAGAATCTCCATCTCATAGTTTCGGTATCAATCATAAACTGAAACTCAAAATCAGAAGTCAAAAGTTTAAAATAACCAAAATAACCTTTTCATAAGTTCAAGTTTGTAGCATTGAGGAAGCGTTCATAAATACACACGACAGAACGTCTGTTCAAAATAAAACAATGTCTGCTATGGTTTTTGCTGCTCTTAATCCTTTTGAAGTTCATCATAAAGTTCCCCCATCAGTTCAAGAGGCTTGATTGAAGAACACTCAGAAGATGAAGACTATATTAGCCTATTAGAGATGTCACAGGTCACCTGTATAGAAATAGATCCAGACTTTTATAAACCTACTCGATTAGGTCAAGCACATAAAGACTTTTGACAGCATTACCTGTGGTCCAGTCTGCGGCGATGTAGTGCCTGTGTGAGCAGCTCAGA
Organism: Sinocyclocheilus anshuiensis; assembly: GCF_001515605.1. Classification (NCBI taxonomy): domain Eukaryota; kingdom Metazoa; phylum Chordata; class Actinopteri; order Cypriniformes; family Cyprinidae; genus Sinocyclocheilus; species Sinocyclocheilus anshuiensis. Next base: position 805,667 of record NW_015546062.1, on the reverse strand, counting down.
GGTGATTTGGAAGGAGCGTCCCAGATCGTCCAGCTTCTGCTCCATAGAGATGATTCGCTGCTCAAGCTCATGGTAAGAGCTGTTCCAGTTTGCACTCAGATCACACATGATCATCTGCATCTGTTTGAAGACAAGGGCCATTTTTCGTGAGTGTATTTCCCCCCCCATATTAAGCATATCAGTATCATAAGACATTCAAAGTTTGGTCATATTTCTCACTCAAAATATTTAGGAGATATAGCTTCTGAAACATCAAGGTCTTGTTTTTCTTTTTATGTTCACAGCTGTAAGTATCACACAAGATGCTGTCACACTTAAGGTAGTTTTTACAGAGATTTTAATGGTTTCACTGAACATTTATATGTCTGGGTTAGGCGAATGCCTCTTTTTTCAGGCAAACGGACCTAGACACGAGTCTGATGTATGTCTGAATTACCTTCGAGAGATCCACCATCTCACTGGCAAAATCCCTTAACTTCCTCTGCTTCAATCGCAGATGACGAAATCTAGTCAAGACGGAAAAAAATGCATTACATTCTGGTACAGTGGTTTTAACAGAACTCTAGTCAGCTTGGTTTCTCTTATATGTTGGAGATGTCAGTCTTTAGATAACCCAGAATGCAAAAAAAAAAAAAGATTAAAATTACTACAGGTGTGGTTTTTGTGGAATATTTCCCCCCAATAATCCTTTAATTACTTAATATTCCATGTAGTCTTCCTAAATCTCACATAAATCGGCAATGTCAATTATATGTGCTGGCCATAGGTTCATAAAAATAATATTTTTAGCAACTGTTCCTAATGGGTGTCAAAACAGTGTTATTTTAGTATAATTAGATAATTTTATAGTACTTATTAAATTTGAATTAGCTTTTCATTTTAAAGGGGTCATATGATGGTTTTTTAAAGATCATTCTTTTGTGTATTTGGTGTAAGAGAATATGTTGACATGCTTTAATGTTCAAAAAACACATAAACATACTTACAGTCGCTGATTCAGAAGTGCCAGATTGTCATAGCAAAGTCAGAATTACCTCCTCTCCTAGGTTCATGAAACGATCGTCCATAAAATGCATTGCTGTTCTGTTGTAAGTAATCTTAAAGATTCCTAAATGCATCTACTTTCGAAAGGCCAAATAAAGTGCTTTTGCTTTCGCCTAGAAACACACAGCGTCTCTCTGACATGGCTGCTTCAACACTAACTGCGGTTACTGAAACCACTCCTTCTTTCTTTGCGTGCACATTTGGGCGCATTATGCAAATATTCCCACATAGTGACCTAGATATGTGGGGGCGTGTTAGAACGAGCCGTTTTAGGGGGGTGTGGCAGAGTCTTAACTTTGATAAAGAATATCTCTTTGGTTTTGAGACTTTAGTCTTTGCAACTTCAGGGATCTTATCTATTCACGAACAGCTTGTAACACCCCAAAGAGAAAGGAAAACTTGAAATCGCATCATATGACCCCTTTAATTTTAGTTTAAGGTTTGTTAATTTTGTTACATGCTTTTGTCATTTAGATTTTTTTTTTTTTTATTATTTAACTTGTTTTTATTACAGTTTTGCTGTTAAAAATGTTAGTACTCTTATTTTATTTCAGTTAGTTGCCAAGGCAATATTTCTCATTTTTATTTAAGATTTTAATTTTAATTTTTTCAATTAATATTTATTTTATTTCACTTTATTTTAATCAACAATTACATTTTAAATAGTTTTAGTTTTACAATAACAATATTGGGTCAAAATGACCTCTATGCATTTCTCAGAATATTGACTGGTATTTTTTGACAAGTTTTGTCTAGAGTAATATTTAATTCATTGACACTGTATTTGTCAGAAATGTGATTTGTGACATGATTATAGATATTATTATTATTTTATTTTTTTTGTAATTATCTTTTTTTTTTAGCTTTTTCAAAAAAGTGATTTTATCACTGGATAGGCCTCTTTTGTACATCCATGCGTGCAAACATTTCTCACATAGACATACATAAATTCTATTTATAATTAGTTCAACTGAATTTATTTATTGGTAATGAACAAATGAATATTATTGAAACATTTTTGCATTCATGTAGGCTTTTAGGGTCATTTCAGGGTTAAATTCAGAATTTTAGTTTTATTTTGTGACCTCTCGTAATGAAAGTTTAGGCAGTACATTTGTGTATTTTTTGCAGTAGGCCTAGTTGCAGATGTCTCTGAATACATATGTTGTGTCCCAAAAAAGCAAAACGGAAGCCGGTTATTGCAGGGGAATCATCAGCAACTGCCGAAGCATGCAGAAATGACCAGTGTCCATGTGTCATGGGAGCAAAAAGGGAACAGACCGAAAATCACAAACCAGAATGACCTCCTAACTATTTGGCGGTCTGCTTGCTGGCATGCTGTTTTAGTTGTCACTGTGGCACCCACTTTCTTTCCAGAGTATTTTTGGTGGTTCTGCTAACTATAAAACAGGAAGTCAGAATCCCTCCACCCTTACGGCCATCCACGGTTACTCACGGATCTCATACATGCACACATGGAACATTCTAAGAGCCAGATTCCTGTAGTCATTAACAATGTTAAATGCTGCTGTGTAAATTCACACATCGCCGCTTCCTATTCACTGGTCATAAAGGAACTGCAGCCAAAGAGGGCAGCCAGCTGAGCCGCTCTCCCCAAAATCAGCCCCTTATCTGCAGGAAGATGTCAGGACTTACTGTAAACAATATAGCGGTCAACAATCAGCTGAGAGATGGGGAAACTTCCATTCTCGCAATGACCACAAAATAAACAATCACAAGACCACATTTTCTACAAGCTGCTTCGCACTGCATAAAGTGACCTCTGTGGAACTGACAAGTCATGAAGGATTTTATAGAAAATGACCAAGTGGAATATCATCAGTGTCCTATCAACATGGGCTTAAATAATAAAATATTCCAGGTGATGGGCCAGATGTTTAATTGGTTAACTGTTGCATGAGTTTGCACATTGTCATATCTAATGTTTAATTTATATATTAAACCAATTAAACATTTTCTCTAAATATATTTATTTACAGGAAATGGCATTGATGAGCTGCTTGAGGTAAAGTTAGCATCTGAATGTGTACTTTATCATACATATAAGTTTATACCTGAAAAAAAAGTCCACATATGGCATTAAAAATAATCTATTCCTCTAAAGTCCAATATAAAAAATTCCATAAAATCTGCATAAAATACATATTTTATCTAAAAATATATATGAAAATTTTATTAAATATTTTAATTAAAATAAAAAAATATATATATATCAATATTATATATATATATATATATATATGTATATAGCATATTTTTCATTTTATGTTAATACATGTTTATATTTTTAACAAGTCAAATTAATATATATAATAAAATTTATATATTTTGAGTTGTTGATTGAGTTTAAAGGTGTCATATGATGCAATTTAAAATTTTCCTTTCTCTTTGGGGTGTTACAAGCTGTTTGTGAATAGATAAGATCCCTAAAGTTGCAAAGACTAAAGTCTCAAACCCAAAGAGATA